>NC_091438.1:80267107-80582920 GCF_964237555.1 Oryctolagus cuniculus
TTTCTCTCTTGCACATTTTAGGATCTTTTCTTTATGTTTCACTGTGGAGAGTTTAATTACAACGTGTCGTGGTGAGGATCTCTTTTGGTCGTGTTTATTAGGGGTTCTGTGAGCTTCCTGTACTAGGATTTCTCTGTCCTTCTCCAAACCTGGAAAATTTTCTGCTAATATCTCACTAAAAAGGCCTTCTAATCCTTTCTCCCTCTCCATGCCTTCAGGAACTCCTAGAACCCGAATGTTGGGTTTTTTAATAGTATCCTGAAGATGCCCGACAATATGTTTTAGATTTCTAATTTCCTCATCTTTTCTTTGATCTGACTGTATCCTTTCCTGTTCTCTGTCTTCTAAGTCCGATATTCTCTCTTCTGCTTCACCCATTCTGTTTGTAAGGCTCTCTATTGTTTTTTTCATTTGATCTATTGAATTCTTCACTTCAGTCACTATCCCAGTTTCCTGTTGTACTAGTTGTTTCGTTTCATTTTGATTCCTCCTTAATATTTCATTTTCACGAGAGAGATTTTCTATCTTGTCCATTAAGGATTTCTGTAGTTCAAGAATTTGTTTTTGAGAACTTCTTAATGTTCTTATCAATTTTTTGAGATCTGCTTCTTGCATTTCTTCTATGTCATCATCTTCATAATCTTGAATTGGGGTGTCTTTTTCATTTGAGGGCGTCATGGTGACTTCCTGGTTTTTATTACCTCGGTTTTTGCATTTGTTATTTGGCATATTGGAGATATTTGGTTTCTTCACTGTGGTGCTTTTTCTTGTTATACTATGACTCTAGATTAAGTGGACTATCTGTTTTTGATGGAGCCTTAGGGCTTGAGATGGGTGTGGCCTGAGAGCTCTGTTTGGTGTGCCAAAGGTGACACTCCCAGGTTAGGCATGGTAAATCTCTCTCTCTCTTTTTCTTTTTCTTTTTCTTTCTTTTTTTTTTTTTTTTTGATTCAAAAGGGAAGTAATTCTGCACAGCTGAACGAAGTTGGAGGTAGTTAGCAGGCAAATGATATACCCACAGGAGCCAGAGATCGGAAGCTCTTTCCCAAGATCCCCACAGGGAATCTGTTCGGCCCTCAGAGTGGGCTCAAATTCTCCTTCAGCCTCCCACTGGGTTGCCAAAGTTATGGAATTGTAGCGTCTCTGGAGAGTGCTCACGTGAATTCCGTGAGTTCTCTCCCCCACCGTCTCTTTTTTCACAGTCTCAGTTCAGTAGCACCACAAATTTACTAGGTCCTAATCTCCTGTTAATTCGCCCCACCCAGAGTCAGGTTTTTCTGCTAGGCTCAGGGCCGGTGCAGACCTGAGGTCGCTCTGCTTATGACGTATGTCCAAGATGGCGCCTGCTCTTTGTCTTGCTCGCCCTTGAGAGGTGAGCGGAGAGAGAGAAACCCGTGTCCGTACTAGTCACCCTTTTTTTTTTTTTCTCTCTCTCTCTCTCTTCCAGTTAGCCTTGTGAACTTCCCCCCACCGGGGGTCATTCCCTCTAGTCTCCTCTCTCAGCTTGCCTGCCGGTGTCTCGGGCTATTGAGGTTCAGCTCACCTCGCGTTCCAGCGCTGGTGTGTTGAGTCTGCTGCTGATGTCCCGAACTGTGGGCTCCCACGCTCTCCACGCAGGTCCGCTGTGAGTCACGCGTTCCGGAAGAGTTTCTTCTGCTGTTTCCTCCCCTACTCTTCCTTGAACCTGCAGTATCTCCACTTTTATTAAACTATCTCTCCCCGGACTATCAGTGTGCTCCCTTCCTATTCCGCCATCTTGCCCTTTTTTTCTGTATGTAATACTTCTAATCTGTTATGTTTAAATTGTTCATGCAGTGTTAGGAACTGAATTTGTATCCCTCCAAGATTCACATGTTGAAATCATTCTTTTTTTGTATTTAAAAGCAAAACTTATTTAGATCAGAGACCTCCAGCCAGCACAGCCTGGAGCAGGGCTCCAAGAGAGGCAAAACCTGAAGGCGCCAGTGGTAGTGTGGTTTTTAAGCACAATTTTGGGGAAGAAACTGTCAATCAGTACAATGCAGGCGATAAACCCATCAAAAGACTTGACTTGTAATCTTTTTACCCTGTCTAGCTTGCTCATGATAAACCAAAAGTGCCATCAGAAGGGTGGGATACCTCATTTATTTTACAGTAAATTGGGAGTTCAGAAGGATGGAATCACCATGCCCTTGCTATTCTCGTGGTGAAATTGGAAAATCCTAAGAAATAGGGCAGGCTCTTGACCTTGCTAAAGGTAGCTTTCTGGGAAAGCAAGCATTTGCACCCTAAATTTCCACTGGGACCAACCTGACTGCCTATTAACCCTTCTGACTTGTCACATTCCCTCCCTGAGAAGAAGACCCTGCCTTCTGTAAGAGGGTGTGGGACGATGGCTGCTCTGGCTTCTTCAAGCTGAGTAGGGGCAGAGTAGGGAACGGCAGTCAAGACAGGGTTCCAGCAGGAGGTGACCTCTTGAGGGCAACACAGCACCAGCTTGCAGACGCTGCTTGCATCCAAGGTTTCATGTGCATGGCCATCCAGAATTTCACTGTTTCAAGTCTGGAGAAAACGAATCCAACAAGCAGATTAAATACACAGGGTCTACAACAAAGGAGAGTCATTATCAGAGGACCTAAGAAAGGTGCTATCCAAACCATGAGGAAGAGTTCCAACTGAGAGGCAAAGAAATCTAATCACCAACATGACAGTGCTAGGAGGTGGGAGGGTCTTTGGGAAGTGAGTAGATCATGAGGTTCTCACAAACGAGATTAGTGCCTTTATAAAGGGGACTGCAGAGGTAGGGATTTGGCACAGAGGGTAAGCTGTTGCTTGCGAGGCCTATGGCCCACACCAGAGTGCCTGGGATGGCATCCCACCGCTGCTCTCTATTCCAGCCTCCTGCTAATGCACTGGGAAGCAGCAGGTGATCTCTACTACCCTTGTTGGAGGCCTAGATTGAGTTCTGGGCTCTTGGCTTCAGCCTGGCCCATGCCCTGGCTGTTGCAGAAATTTGAGGAGGAAACCAGGGGATAGAAGCTCTCTCTCTGTATCTGTCTCTCTCTCTTTCTGTCTCTCATGTAAATGAATAGATTAAAATTTGAAAAAAATGAAATGGACTGCAGAGTGCTCTCCCTCTTTCCACCATAACATGGATGGCGCACAGCTCAGAGAGTGGTCCAGCCACCCTGGCATCCTGGTTTCAGATTTCCAGCTGCCAGAACTGTGGTTACATACATTTAAGTTGTCTGTAAGCTACACCGTCTCTGATATTTTGTTACAGTAGCCTGAACTGAGTAAGGCAGATGGGTAAACTTTGTTACCTGTATTTTACCATAATTTTTTAAATTTGAAATTAACAGTTGGTGTGTCTGGGGAGGACTAAAGTGTTTATCCAAAGCTATCCAGAGATAGTAGCAAAAATATACTCGAATTTATTCAATTAAAGCAGGGAGACCTCATCAGCCTTTTCGAGGGCCTTCATGAACTGCCTCTCAGAAGCTTCCACCTGCTTTGCTCTCCCTCCACACTGCCTGCGCAGCTGCTTTCTGACTTTCCTAGGCCCCTGGTGTGAGTTTTCCACAGGAGGAGACTCTGCCTGCAGACCTGAATGGTCCAGGTCCGCTGGGTGTGTGGGTTCGCAGTAAAGGAACACCACGGCACACTGTTCACGCTGCAGCCTCTTGTGAGCACAGCTGGAACTCGCCTTGCAGATGCTTCCTCCCAGAGCCCTGAGATGACTGGGCAAGGGCTGGGATGGATGACAGTGTCTTCCCCCTACGCTACACCCTCACATGCTTACTCGGAAGCCAGTCAGCCTTGCTGGCTGTCATTCTCTGCCGGGTTTTGAGCTTCAACTGAGACAAGACCATAGAAGACTGGCTCTGAGGAACACTGCAATCTACACGCTTTATCCTGACAACGAAGAAGTCTGCCTTGGAGACCATAACTCATAGTCCATGGCTTGCATGTTCACGATTTGTGAATTCCTGGCCACCGTTATAATTCTTTTCTGTTTTGGGTTGCCTGGCAGCCAACATTATGCTTAACACATTCACATTTATGTGTCATATGTACCAAGAGATTTCTTTATTTCTGTATGTTTCCACTTATGTCCTGACACATAGATTCTAAAGCTAATTCTGCTCAGATCGTGCCAATTAACACTCTAACCATGTAATCTAACCTTTCTAGGTCTCTACATGTTTTATCAAGTTGATATCTAGCAACTCTCCTCTTTGACACTTACTGATACACAAATGGCTCACCCAGAGACCACTGAGAAAGGTGGATTTCCTAGCAGCACAGGAATTTGAACCTACGCTACCCAGTGGCCTGTGCTAAGCTGGCAATCCAGTGCCTGGGGACTGATTCAGAAGGAGGCTTTCTGGAATTTTAAAATCTGTTTATCCAGAATATAGGATCACCACCATGAATTCTTCAGTATCTGCCTAGCCTACTCCTTGATGAGCAATGAAATAATGGAAGCTGACAAAATTGATTGGTGGTGAAGTTTTAGTGGAGTCTAGTTCATGGCAAGTGAGAAATGGCCACTAGGGCTCAGAGGCACTTGACCACAAGAACAGCTAGTCCACAACTCCCCTGGGAACATGACCACTTGGCTGACAGTACAGCCAAATTGTACACCATGTACTTCCTCCTAAAATGTGGGATGTAAATATCTCCCACTGGAAAAATATAGCCACTTGGGCCCACCAAGCTACTTCCACCGTGAGGGGGATGGGAGAGACTCTTAAAGCATTTCATGAAGCATTAGAATTGCTAGATAATTAGTAATTCAATAAGCAAATCTCAGAACATAATTTCAGCTGCATATCAAAGTGCTAAAAAGGAAAGGTTTCAATGCAGCATAGTTTGAATTTTGCATTAGGGTTTCATTAATTAAAGGGAAAAGTATTGGCACCATTTTTAATCCTTCCATTAATCTTCTTCAACATATATTCTGCTGCCTATTATTGTATAATCATTAAATGTAAAATATTAAACTGGACATTTGACTTTATTGATCATTTTATGGACTAAAGATACAGCAAGTAATTATCTGCCAAGACAGATCCATTGATTGGGCTGTCATCGGAAGAGCTAAAATTGATACATAGTTGATTATTATTCTAGTATGCTGTTTACATCAATTATTTTGTCTCAATCTCTTTCTTATCAAGAATTGTATATTTATAGTTTCTACTTAGCAATTCAAAATATGACTTTTTACCCTAAAACCACACAGGTAGTTTTCAATGTAGATTGGAAACATTTCAGTCCAAGTGTACACAATTCATTTTGTATACTTGATGTTTTATCAATTATGATACCAAGAAATTTTTGGCTAGTATTTTATCTTTCTAAGCCTCTACTTGAAAAGTGCCATTATCTCTTTGGGATGATTTCCCCCTCCTTACTCTGCTTATTCTCTTAGCGTTTATGATTTAGTTCAGTCTAATAAAAAACTGTAGGAACCTTCCCAATGTTCCAAACCCTGTGTGAGATGCTGGGGATACCAAGATGGGTGACACAGAGTCCCTGCTCAAGGGAATTTACAATCTAGTGAAGCAGACTGGCTTGCAACTAGATAAAGGGTGGGAAAAAGTCTGAAGGGTGTAGGCTGAGTATGGGCAATCCTTGAAACCAGCATGCTGGATCATCGTGGTGTAGCACCTTGTTCTTAAATTTGCTGCTATCAACAAGGTCAGCGTTTTCTACCGTGCTCTGGACTTGGAGAATGGGATGGAAGGATGAATTACTTAAAACCCCATCTTGGGATATGCAACAAGACTGTTTTACAGTTTATCATTTCTAGAACTTAGCATCTGACTTCAAGGACGATTCCTAACACAAACCAGAGTTTTGTGGAATTCTTTTCTTGGAATACCTATGTGTAGAAGATCTAATACAGTGTTTGGCCTGTTCCCTGTTTTGGTTAGGTTGTGTTTATATAGCTACACAATGTATTTCCCTGTGTACAGTTCTTTCCATCGTTTACTTTGTATATGGAGAAGGATAATGACTTATGCTTTCATTGTTTTTACTCTTTCTCCCCCTCCCTATTGTGGCTCTGCTTTTGGTAAATACTCAAAAAGTAAAAAAAAAAGCATGTCTTATGAGGTAGTTAAAGGGTAGTGGCTCATTTTGAATAACTCAGTTGGCATGAAGCTGAGTTCTAAATCTGAATTAGAACAGTTCAGCATGGGGTAGGTGCCTTAAATTCCGTTCAGTTACCTCAGATGCCAGAGCTCCAGTCACCTAAAATTTTGAATCTTAATGGCTGATGGCATGAATGAATGACAGTTGATTATGCTTTACTTAATCATCTTTCCAATACTGACTTAGAACACAACCTGATACCATGGAACAGCATTGCACACAGGTTAGGAAATCTGAGTTTGTTCTCAGTGGTCCTGGAAAGTGATCAGACCCTTCAGGTTTTGTTCCTCTGTTTTTAAATGAAGTGGCTTTGGCTAGACACTTGGGAAAGGCACTCACCGTTAAAATTCTACTACACTATTTTGTCTTGGGCTTTTGAGGGTTCAGCCTCTGCAGCTTCTCACTTCATGTATCTAGATAATGGGAAAAAATGATTTGCTATCAACTTATCCCAGCTTTCAACTTTGAAAGCACTTGTGAGTGAACAACTACTTTTTGGATCCCCAGGCAAGTCTGTGGGGTTTTTCTTTCTGTTCCTATAGAGCACTGTAGAGACAGTGTTTTGGATGAGGATTCTACATATCTCTAGGGAAGAGTTTCTCAATTTTGTTTTCTTTTTCTTTTGTTATTTTTGAAAACTCCAATTGACATTGTGAACACTGCCCCAGAACAGTCATGGAGGTCATAAAGAAAACATTTTGTCTATAATTTCAAGGTAGTGCGAGGAAGCGCAGGGAGCCACTTCCAGGCTTGGAATCCCCCGCTAGGCCTACGGTAGGGTCTCATTTTGGTCTGTTATGAATACTTTTCTTTAACCTGCTCAGCTCTGCCACCTGCTAGCTGTGTGACCATAAAAAAAAAATGCTTAACTTTTCTAATTTTCTTTAAAAACACAAAAATAATACTTGTAACATCTACTTGCAACCCATTAGAAGCGTTGGTGTTACAGCGAATGTAAGTAAAGTGTCAGGCACCCTATGTGTCATACAGCAATGAGCGCAAGCTCGGGCATCTTTGTTTCGTTTCCTTCCTCATTGTTTTAATCGCAGTCCAACAAGCATAACTCTAAGACTTCCTTTGGTTGTTCCAAGTCCCAGTTCCTTTTTGTAACGCTCACATCCTTCTTCACTACCATCTCCCAACTTTCTATTCTAACTTACTATTTGTGTTGTTCAGTCTTACAAAATACACTCGGATTTCTTCCTTTGGTTAAAAATTTCTCCTATTTAGAAACAGCACTACTGTGTGTATTTTGCCAAAATGGGGTTCATTTTTAAATCTTCAGATTTGCTACTTCTGAGGTAAAGCCTTAGTTACATTAGCATGACCTGGAATTTCCTATTTTAAATCTTTCCTGGGGCTGAAAATTAATCTTTCCTTAGGCAGTACCTAAAGGGTATGCGTATTGAGTGATCCAAAGATCAATTAAACACTGACTGAGCTTCAAGAAAGGAACTATTTCTCCACATAAAAAAAGATCATGGTAATGCAGGTGGAATCCAGCAACACTGAATTGCATTCACCTAGGCATCTCAAGGAATACAAGGATAACGAGGGAAAGAGACCTTGTACCTCCAGAGCAGGGGAGCTAGAGTGGAGAACTAACATTTATCAGTAACAGTGATGCCTCCGGTGAAAGCCAGGGTGCAGCATTGTGGCCTAGTGCCCACAGATGGCCCACACATGTTGCTTTGCTCTCACTGTGCTTTAACAAGCCATATACCTATATTTTAAAGTATACCATTTCATATACACAATACACACATTCACACACACAGGGATCTTATGACCTCTGAAAAATTAACAGAGTTTTCAGCAACAGTGAACTCATGTTGCCCCATGGCAGCATTAAATTGGAGCAGAGCAGCACGCTCATTAGAAGGGCATAAGCTCTTGATTCATTACAGTGCTTACCATGCAGTCAACATATGTGTGCATACAGACTCCACACAGTCCCCTTGTTTCTCATTTACCTTACTTGGGTAAACCTTTGAAAATAAGTCTCTCTATCTATACACATACATATGTGTGTTTGTGTTGTCTGTGCATGTGTCAGCTTTACATTGTGACAATGAAATATCTGAGATAAGGTATTCATGAGGGAAAGAGACTTCTTTTGTTTTATGGTTCTGGAGGCTCAAGTTCAAGATCAGATAACCACACTGGTCTGGCCTCTGATGCAGGCAGCAATGGTGGAGAACGGAGCCAGCTGACAGTTTTATAAGCAACCCTTTCATGAGAAGGGCACATCCCCAATGGCCTAAGGACTGCCCACTAGCACCACATTTAAATACTATGACTGGATTGTTCCCATGCTCTTAGTACCATTAATTTATGACTTTGAGATTTAAACATATGCATGAGTGTGGGAGCCAAATTCATTTGAGAGAGAGAGAGGGAGGGAGGGAGAGAGACAAAGAGAAAGAGAAAGGGAGGCAGTCATGTACTATCTAATGACATTTCAGTCAATAACAGATCACTTATATGACAGTGGTCACATAAGATTATATTGCCTACTGGCATCATAGCCACCTTAGTCTGGGTAAGTAAACTCTATGATCTTTGCACAAGGTTTAAATCATCTAACAATGCATTTTTAGAATGCATCCCCATCATTAACAGACACATGACTCTGTGTGCACATGTGTGTTTGTGTGTGTGTAATATGGGTTTAACTTCTGTGATGCAGTTGGTGTTGGCTTTGTGTTATAATAGAGAAAATGTGCAGACCCTCAACTCACCTAAACCCCACTTCACAAGCAACAGTAGAAAGTGCCTGTTACCTGAACATGTGTACCTAATGTAGCTCTAAATAAGTCATTCTCAACCATGGAAAATTTGCTCCCAAGAGGACATCTGCCAATGTCTGGAGACATTTTTGGTTATCACACATGGAGGATGAGCATCTAATGGATGGAGCCAAAGATGTCGCTAGACATCGTATAATGTTGAGAACGACTATACTGACAAAATTTATCCTTTAATAGTGCTGAGAAACCCTGCCTTAGATGTCTTTGGCCAATCCTACAAAAATCTGTCTAGAAGACTTTGTCACTGCTTTGAGAACAACAAAGCCTTCCTGCCTCCTGTCAGGGCTTCTGCAAACAGCCATCCTGGTAGCAATGGAGAAGACTTTGGGCTGTCAAGTTTCCTCCCTCATCAAACTCCCTCCCCAGTCCAGGGCATCCAATGGACGTTTCAGGAGTGGGAGACCAGGAACTTACTGTGCTCTCAAGAGGCTCTCACTACAGGAATGTTCAAGAGCTACGCTTTGGGAAGAAGGAAACCAATTCGAGAAAGAAAGTTGGAAATATAAGGTAAAATATTGGAAATATTAGAAATGTAAGCAATATATAACATAACAATAATGTCTAATCTGGGAGTTACAGAAATGAGACTGAACAAAAACAGAGACATCAGTACCATATAAATAGGGGTAGAAATGATTGGAGTTTATTTGCTTAAGATTTATGTATGTATGTATGTATGTATATATATATGTATTTATTTGAAAGGCAGTTACAGAGAGAGAGAAGGAGAGAGAGGGAGGGAGGGAGAGAGAGAGAGATCTTCTATCCACTCCCAAAATGGCCACAATGGTTGGAACTGGGCCAGTCTGAAGATAGGAGCCAGGAGCTTCTTCTGGGTCTCCTATGTGGGTGCAGGGGCCCAAACATTTTGGCCATTTGCTGCTGTTTTCCCAGGTACATTAGCAGAGAGCTCAATGAGAAAGTGGAGCAGCTGTGACTCAAATTGGCACCTATATGCAATGCCAACATTGCAGACAGTGGCTTAACCCACTACATCACAGTGCCAGCCCCGAGTCTGTTAATTTTTAAAAGGATATATTTTATTTATTTGAAAGGCAGAGTTAAAGAAAGGAGAGGGAGATGGAGAGATCAAGAGATCTATTCAGTGATTCACTCCTCCAAATAACTAAAACGCCCAGGAGCCAGGTGCCAGGAACTCCATGCAGGTCTCCCACATGGGTCTTAAGAGCCTCAGTGCCTGGGCCATCATCTGCTGCCTTCCCAGGCACATTATCAATGAGCTGAATCATAAGCAAAACAGCCAGGACTTGACCAGCATTGTGCTATGAGATACTGGCCTCTTCAGGCAACTACTTAACCCACTGTACCACAATGCCAGCCCCATGATTGTAGTTCTAAACGTTTTATCTTTTTTGGACAAAGATAAGCCTTGGACTGATGTTTGTCATTTGTTAAGAATATTACAGTTTTGGGTAATAACTAGAAGAATAACAATAAAATATGCAACTTCTAATCTAATGGAAAATTAAGTGAGCAGAAAATATCTCAATCCAAAAGAGAGGAAAAACAAAAGAATGGAAGAAGAAAAAGAAAACCTAGACCTATCAGAGGACTCTTAGAATAAGTCCATGAGACCAAAGAGGATCTCAAGGCAGAGGAAATCAAAAGAAAAGTACAGATATCTTAGATGTGCTCCAGACAAATTTAGTTGACTGATAAGTTAAATACTCACCACGTACTGGACAACATGTTAGGTGTTTTACATATGTAAACCTGATACAACTGGATTCCAAATGGACAGGTTGAAATCACTCTGCACCCACCTGTAGGCAGGAAATAGCCCATTAACTCATTTCCCCAAAACATCACTGATGTTTTGCAGGATTTTAGGTGTTGTGCTTTAATCCATACATTCTAGAGAGAATGAGAGACAATCATTTCTGTACTCTTCCAAAACACTGTGTTGTCCCCACTTGGCAACAGGCACCATCCCTATTTGCTGGTCCTGCACAGTTGAGCTCCTGTCTTCTTACATTGATGATGGCAATGCAAAACAGATGCAGAGGGCCTTCTTTCAACAGGCTCTAAGCTGGACCATGTTTGTAATCCCCAGATCTGTTTTTCTAAGTGACGGATAAAGATACTCTCATGCTTTTTTTTTTTTTTTTTTTCTGGACACAATTTGGTTCCAGGCTACATTTTCATATAAGATTTAGAATTTATTTTTCATAAAGCTCAGAATGGCCCCACAACTGGATGGTTATTGAGGGCTCTGCAGGTATTTTTTTTTTTCAAATTACACCAGTTTATTCAATACCAAAACTTTTGTGTATTTAACTTATTTACTTATAAAAGTATTTGAAAGCAATATAATAGCATTAGATAAGATTTCAAAAATATTTTTGTCCTTAAGGCCAAGACTAGCTGTTATCATCTTAGAAGAGCCACTGTCAGATTTTTTTTAGTTATTGAATTAATATAATACAGTATTATATTTAATGTTATACTACAATTTTTTTCTAGTCATAATAAGAGTTTTTTTTTCTTTTTTTTTTATTATTTTTTTTTGTTATTTGTGCATTTTATTTTTTTTTAACTTTTATTTAATGCATATAATTTTCCAAAGTACGACTTATGGATTACAATGGCTTCCCCCCCATACCGTCCCTCCCACCCACAACCCTCCCCTTTCCCATTCCCTCTCCCCTTCCATTCACATCAAGATTCATTTTCGATTATCTTAATATACAGAAGATCAGCTTAGTATACATTAAGTATGGATTTCAACAGTTTGCTCCCACACAGAAACATAAAGTGAAAAATAATAGATGATTTTTTTAAATGATGATGAAATCAGAGCAGACCTATTGTCATGTTTAATCCCAGTGAGAGTCAAGTTGGGAGTTGATAATTTTTTTTTTTTTTTACAGAGGATCAGTTTAGTATGCATTAAGTAAGGATTTCAACAGTTTGCACCCCCATAGAAACACAAAGTGAAATATATTGTTTGAGTACTCATTATAGCATTAAATCTCAATGTACAGCACATTAAGGATAGAGATCCTACATGAGGAGTAAGTGCACAGTGACTCCTGTTGTTGACTTTACCAATTGACACTCCTGTCTATGGCATCAGTAATCTCCCTATGCTCTAGTCATGAGTTTCCAAGGCTATGGAAGCCCTCTGAGTTCTCCGATTCTTATCTTGTTTAGACAAGGTCATAGTCAAAGTGGAGGTTCTCTCCTCCCTTCAGAGAAAGGTACCTCCTTCTTTGATGACCTGTTCTTTCCACTGGGATCTCACTCGCAGAGATCTTTTGCCAGAGTGTCTTGGCTTTCCATGCCTGAAATACTCTCATGAGCTTTTCAGCCAGCTCCGAATGCCTTTAGGGCTGATTCTGAGGCCAGAGTGCTATTTAGGACATCTGCCATTCTATGAGTCTGCTGAGTATCTCACTTCCCATGTTGGATCACTCTCCCCTTTATTTACTCCATCAGTTAGCGTTAGCAGGTACTAGACTTGTCTAAGTGCTCCCTTTGACTCCCAGTCCCTTCACCATGACCAACTGTGAACTGAAACTGATCACCTGGAACAGTGAGATGGCATTGGTACATGCCACCTCGATGGGATTGAATTGGAATCCCCTGGTATGCTTCCAACTCCACCACTTGGGGCAAGTCAGCCTGAGCATGTCCCAAATTATACATCTCTGGCTTCCTACTACTAGTTGAGTCCTGTTCTGTCATTTACAACAAAATCTGGAGATGCCATTAAAAAATCCAGTTGGTTTCTGTCTCACATTGTGTCAGGAGGTAACATTATGCAAATGACAAGTCTGTCTGGTGAATGATGTTGGAGGCTCAGGTTCTCTGATAAGTGGTGATCAAGCCAGGGAAAACTCATCTTCCCACAGGAAGCCCTCGTTCAGCTTCCCCCAAGGTTGACAGATAGCAGCAGCTGGTTGTTCCCAGACATGTTGACATGAAGCATAGCAGGGGTGCACCTAGGACCCAGTAGCAAATTATCTGCATATATGGCTGTTCTCATGGAAGTGCACAGAGCAGGAACAGGATAAAAGGAAGGCATAACCCTACAGCACAAACCCTCTAGTCTCTTGCTAAATTCTTGTGAATCTTCTCTGCTAAGCTCTTCCTGGTGAGTTTGCCAATAATATCTGCACATTAACCCAATTGCATGAGACATAATATATTTGCTATTATTAATCTGGCCATACTCAGCAAAAATATTTTCTCATATATGTCATATTTTATTGGATTCCTATATTAACCATGCATATTGGATTTTAATACCTCCATTTTATAGGTAAATTTCTAATGAAGATACTAACTTCTTCAAGTGCATGAGTGGCTCAGTTGGGATTTTTAAAAAATATTTATTTATTTATTTATTTGAAAGTCAGAGTTACAGAGAGAGAGAGATAGTGAGAGACAGAGAGAGACACAAAGAGAGAGAGAGAGAGAAAGAGAGAGAGAGAATCTTCCATTAAGTGGTTCACTCCACAAATGGCTGGCCAGGGCTGGGCCAGGACAAAGTCAGGAGCCAGGAGCTTCTTTCAGGTCTCCCATGCAGGTGCTGGGGCCCAAAGACTTGGGTCATTGTCCACTGCTTTTCCCAGGCACATTAGCAGGAAGCTGGATTGGAAGTGGAGCAGCCAGGACACAAACCAATGCCCATAGGGGATGACAGCATCGCAGACAGCAGCTTAACCCACTGCACCACAGTGCCAACTCCCCCAGGTAGGATTCTAATGAATTTCCTTTAGACTTTTTTTTAATTTTAATTTTTATTCTTTTGACAGGCAGAGTGGACAGTGAGAGAGAGAGAGACAGAGAGAAAGGTCTTCCTTTGCCGTTGGTTCACCCTCCAACGGCTGCCGCGGCCAGCGCGCTGCGACTGGCGCACCGTGCTGATCCGATGGCAGGAGCCAGGTGCTTATCCTGGTCTCCCATGGGGTGCAGGGCCCAAGTTCTTGGGCCATCTTCCACTGCACTCCCTGGCCACAGCAGAGAGCTGGCCTGGAAGAGGGGCAACTGGGACAGAATCCGGCACCCCGACCGAGACTAGAACCCGGTGTGCCGGCGCCGCAAGGCGGAGGATTAGCCTAGTGAGCCGAGGCGCCGGCCTCCTTTAGACTTTTTAGAAAGAGAAGGAGGACTGAGGATTATTTGAGTCTTGCTTCAGTATCTGTGAGAATGACAATGACTTGGATAGAAATATGAATTGCAGGAAAAAAATGTTTTAGGGTGAAAAACTCATTTATTTTGAGATTTTTTAAGTGTCATATGTAATGGAAGATTATAAACTTCACTAATTGTGTGGCTTGAGATTAATGGCATGAAGAACTTAGCTATGTTAAAAACTTGTTTGGTTTTTTGAAATAACAGGTACAGAGTACTTACACAGTACATCATCAAAGTATACTTAATTAAATCAAATCCAAGTAAAAGCATAAATAAATAAGAAAATTTGAGGTCAGAAATGTAAATCTCGGGGCTGTACATTTGGTGTATGGTTAAGATGCTGCTTGGATGTCTATATCCCACACCAGAATGTCCGGGTTTGTGACCCAACTGTGTCTCCGATTCTAGTTTCTCGCATCTTGAAAGCATCATTTGATTACTCAAGTATTTGGGTCCCTGCCACCAACCTGAGAGACCCAGTTTGGGTGCTGAACTCCTGAATTCAGCCTATACCAGCCCTGGCTCTTGCAGGCATGTGGGAAAGTGAACCAGTGGATGAGACCTCTCTCTGTCTCTCTCTGCCCTTACCTGTCTCTCTTCCTTCCAAATAAATCAAAATACATAAATAATTAATTTTTAAAAAGAACTATAAACTTGGAGGTCATATACCAGTGACACAAAAAAACTAAGTAAAAAAATTCTCTCAGAGATTAAAGCCCAAGTATCTTTTTGAATTATTCATTCACTAATTCATTTCAGCATGCATTTATTCATTCAATTGAGAATTTATCAAAAGCATTATTAGGGACATTACAATTCTTATTCTCACAGAGCATGAGTTTATCTCCTCTTCACTGTGGAGGAGACACAAATAAATTATTAATTGTTAATAAATGATTAAAACTGATGAGTGCTATAGAGGAAAAAACATTTAGTGGTAGAGAATGGGAATGAATAAAATCTTTCTTTAAAGAGTAGTCAGGGGACTGGCATTGTGGCACGGTGGGGTGGACACCACACTGGCACCACACGTGGGTGCTGGAGTCCTGGCTGCCCTACTCTCAATCCAGCTCCCTGCTAATGTGCCTGGGAAAGCAGTGGAGGAGGGCCCAAGTGTCTGGGCCCCAGCACCCATGTGGGAGACCTGGATGAAGCTCCTGGCTTCAGCCTGAGCCAGTCCTAGATGTGAACCAACAAATAGAAGATCTCTCATTTTTTTTCTCTCTCTCTTTCTGTCTCATTCTTTCAAATAAATAATTAAATCTTAAGAAAAGAAGAGTAGTCAGAAAACCTATCTTTGAGAAGAAGGCAAAAAATCTAGCAGGTTATAATAGGTTGCAAGATGTCAGATCAGTAGACTTTTTTTTTATTTCTCTATACAACCAACAAACAGAAAAATCCAATCAAAAAGACAAGGTTTGTCATCATCCATGTCTGAAAAAACTCTCAGCAAATAGGAACAGAAGGGAGCTTCTTCAAACGATAAAGGACTTCTACAAAAACCCTACACTTAACATCACTCTTTATGGTAAAAGACTGAATAGTTTCTTCCTAAGATCAGGAGAATAACAAAGAAATTCATTCTCATCATTCTCATTTAGCATTGTACTGGACATTTGACCACAGCAATATTTCAAGAAAAAGAATTAAAGGTACTCAGAATAAAAAGGAAAAAATAAAACTGCTTTAATTGACATAATTCAATATAACATTATTGTTTATATTGATAATTAGATGGACTGTATAAAAGTTATTAGAATTAATAAAAAAGTTTATCAGAACTAATGATTCTAAGATAAAAGTGTAAAAATCTATTGTTTTTAAGTGTATTAGCAACTACTAATCAGAAATTGAACTTAAAACATAGTACCATTTGAAATAACATCAAAATACAAAATACTGAGGGATAAATCTGCCTAAAGACATGAAAGACTTATACATTATAAACTATAGGATACTACTGAGAAAAATTATTAAAGAATTTAATAGGTGCCAGCATTGTGGTACAGTGGGATCAGCTGCTGCCTGCAATGCAAGCCTCTCATGTGGGTGCTAATTTGAGTCTGGGTTGCTCTCCTTGTAATCCAGCTCCCTGCTAATGTTCTGGCAAAGCAAGTGCTTATGCCCTGTCACACACATGCGAGAACCAGATGGACTTCTGGCTGCTGGTTTCAGCTTGGGCCAGCCCCAGCCATTGCAGCCACTTGGGGAGTGACCCAGCAGATGAAGATCTCTCTCTCTCTCTCTCTTTCTCTCTCTCTCTCTCTATTTCTATCTCTGTCATTCTCTCTCTCTATGTTACTAAGTCTTTCCAATAAATAAATACTTCTTTAAAATTGAAAAAAAATAATTTAATAAATGGAGCGATATTTCTTTTTTGGGACCTAAAGAATCAATATTATTAAAATACCAATTCTCTTCAAATTGATCTATAGATTCAGTGAAATGTCAATCAAAATTCCAACAGGATTTTTTGTAGAAAAAATTCTAAAATTCATGTGGGGATATAAAGAATTCAAAATAGACAAGCCAACTTTGAAACACAAGCACAAAGTTGGAGGACTATCTGACTTCAAAATTTATTATAGGCCTGCAATAATCAAGACAATGTTATCCTGATGAAAGGATAGACACGTACATCAAGTAAGAACAATTGGGTTTATAAATACATTCACACAATTATAGACAGCTGATTTTATCCAAAGTAAAAGTGAATTCAATGAAAAGAGGACAGTCTTTTCTACCAATGGTTCTGGGAAAATGTAGCGATCATGTGAAAAGCTAAAAGGAACTTTCATTTGTCCCTCATACTATTGCCTTTGAGGGTCTGCATTAACAGGCAGTTAGAGTCAAGAGCAAAGGTAGGTATGGAGAACAGGTACTCCATCACGGGATATGGGTATCTTAATTGGTGTTTTAACCACTAAGCCAAATGTCTGCTACCCCCCAATTTTTTAAAATGCGAAAAATATTTGAACAGAATCCTTCCCTAAAAATGATAAGTAGATGGCAGCCAAACAAACACAAAATTGGTAACATCATCGAGCAATAGAGAATTGCAAATTAAAGTTATAGCGAAATACCATGGTATACTTGGCACAATGACTAAAATTATTTTTATAAATAAATGTTTTAAATAAAATAATAAAATTGTTTATTTATTTGAAAGTTAGAATTACAGAGGCAGAGGCAGAGAGGGAGGGAGGGAGAGAGAGAAAGAGAGAGAGAGATTGATCGATCTTCCATCCCCTCGTTCACTCTCCAGATGGCCACAACAGTTGGAGTTGCGCTATTCCAAAGCCAGGAGCCAGGAGCCTCTTCTGGGTCTCCCACATGGGTACAGGAGTTCAAGGACTTGCGTCATTCTCTTCTTCTTTCCCAGGCCATAGAAGAGAGCTGGATCGAAAGTGGAGCAGCTGGGACTCGAACCAGCACCCACATGGGATGCAGGCACTACAGGCTGTGGCTTTACCCCCTACACAATGCCAGCCCCACAATGACTAAAATTAAAAAGACTGATCATATCAAAAGTTGCAGCTCAATTCACAATAGCTAAGACCTGGAACCAACCCAAATGCCCATCAACAGTAGACTGGATAAAGAAATTATGGGACATGTACTCTATAGAATACTATACAGCAGTCAAAAACAACGAAACCCAGTCATTTGCAACAAGATGGAGGAATTTGGAAAACATCATGCTGAGTGAATTAAGCCAGTCCCAAAGGGACAAATATCATATGTTCTCCCTGATCAGTGACAACTAACTGAGCACCAAAGGGGAAACTTGTTGAAGTGAAATGGACACTGTGAGAAACAGTGACTTGATCAGCTCTTGTCCTGACAGTTGATGTACAATGTAATACTTTATCCATTTTAGTATTTTTTTTTGTTCTAATACCATTGGTTGAACTCTGTAATTAACACACAATTATTCTTAGGTGTTTAAATTTTAACTGAAAAGTGATCCCTGTTAGGAATTTGGAAAACATTATGTTGAGTGAAATAAGCCAATCCCAAAGCGACAAATACCACTTGTTCGCCTTGATAGGTGACAACTAACTGAGCACCAAAAAGGAAACCTGTTAAAGTGAAATGAACACTATGAGAAATGGTGACTTGATCAGCCCTCACCCTGACTGTTGATGAGCAGCTTAATATGTTATCCCTCTTAGTATTTTTTTTTGTTTGTTCTACTTAATGCTTTTGGTTGAATACTGTAATCAATACACAATTCTTCTTAAGTGCTGAAACAACTGAAAAGTGATTGCTGTTAAATATAAGAGTGGGAACAAGAGAGGGAAGAGATGTGCAATTCGGGACATGCTCAAGCTGACTTACCTCAAACGGTAGAGTTAGAAACATACCAGGGGATTCGAATTCAATCCCATCGAGGTGGCATGTACCAATGCCATCTCACTAGTCCCAGTGATCAATTTCTGTTCACAATTGATCGTAATGATAGGACTAAGAACCAAAGGAATCACATAAAGAAGAATAGTGTCTGCAAATACTAGCTGATAGAATCAAAAAGGAGAGAATGGTCCAACATGGGAAGTGAGATACACAGCAGACCCATAGAATGGCAAATGTCCTAACAGCACTCTGGCCTCATAATCAGCCCTTAAGGCATGCAGATCCGGCTGAAATGCCCATGAGACTATTTCAGGCATGGAAAGCCAAGACACTCTGGGGGGGAAAAAAAAACCTAAATGAAAGATCTCTGCGAGTGAGATCCCAGTGGAAAGAATGGGTCATCAAAGAAGGAGGTACCTTTTTCTGAAGGGAGGAAAGAACTTCCACTTTGACTTTGGCCTTGTCTAAAAATGATCAGAGTCAGTGAACCCAGGGGGCTTCCATAGCCTTGGCAGCTCATGACAAGAGCCTAGGGTGATCACTGATGCCATAAACAAGAGTGTCAATTTGTTAAGTCAACAACAGGAGTCACTGTGCACTTACTCCTCATGTAGGATCTTTGTCCTTAGTGTGCTGTACATTGAGATTTAATGCTATAACTAGTACTCAAACAGTATTTTTCACTTTATGTTTCTGTGTGGGAGCAAACTGTTGAAATCTTTACTTAATGTATGTTAAACTGATCTTCTGTATATAAAGAGAATCGAAAATGAATCTTGATATGAATGGAAGGGGAGAGGGAGTGGATAAGGGGAGGGTTGCGGGTTGGAGGGACGTTATGGGGGGGAAGCCATTGTAATCAATATTCTGTACTTTGGAAATTTATATTCATTAAATAAAAGTTAAAAAAAAGTTGGAGAGGGGTGTAGAGGTAGCTGAACTCTCATACTCTGCTGATGAAAGCACGAAATAATACAATAAATTTGGAAAACAGTTTGGTAGTTTCTTAAAAAGTCAAACATATACCTACTGCAAGATCCATCCATTCTACTTACAGGTATTTATGCAAGAGGAGAAAAAACAGTGTGATGTCCAAATAAAGGTTTGTAGCCTTATGTGTAATAACTAAAATGTGGTGACAACCCAAATGTTCATAAAAGGTTAATGGTTCAACAAGTATTGGCATAGCCATATAATGTCATGCTACTCAACAAGGATAGTAAATGAAACTATTGATACATGCAATAATATGTGAATTTCAAATCAATTATATTAAAGAACTCCTGAACTCCCTCCCAACATGAATATCTTATATTCATGTATCTTACGTTTATATTTTAAAAAAAAACCCTCTAGAACAGTGAAAATTAATCTACAGCCCTAGAAAGATCAATGGCTATCTATGGAGCAGAGGATTAGGAAGTGATGGAAGGACAGAGGGTGGGCTAATACTTATCGGTATGTCAGTTTACTTGGCAAGGGGAATTCTAGCTACAGATAGCATTAAGGTTGCCAAATGACATTGCAATGGAGGATTATCCTGCATTATGTAGGTGGGTCAATATGATCACAAGTATCGTTGTAAGAGGAGAAAGATTGGAGTTGGTAGCAGGTCATAGGACCACAGAAAAGGCTACAGTGATAGGAGGACAAGGCCTTGAGCTAAAAAATGCATGGAAATGGAAAACGTCGAGCAAACAGCATCTTCCACAAAGCTACTAGGAAAGTCAGCGCCACTGACACCTGGATCTGGCCCAGAGAAACTGATTTTTGGACTACCAGAACTATGAGAGAATGAATTTGGGTTGTTTGAAGTGATGATACCGCAATAGGGAACTAATAAGAAGGATGAAAAAGAAGCATAAACTTTTGGAGATAATGGGTGTATTCACTGTTTGATTATAAAGATAGTTTTATGGATTTATACATGCATATGTTTAAATCTATATACTTTTTTTTTTTTTTGACAGGCAGAGTGGACAGTGAGAGAGACAGAAAGAAAGGTCTTCCTTTTGCCGTTGGTTCACCCTCCAATGGCCGCCACAGCTGGCGCGCTGCGGCCAGCACATCGCGCTGATCCGAAGGCAGGAGCCAGGTGCTTCTCCTGGTCTCCCATGGGGTGCAGGGCCCAAGTACTTGGGCCATCCTCCACTGCACTCCCTGGCCACAGCAGAGAGCTGGCCTGGAAGAGGGGCAACCGGGACAGAATCCGGCTCCCCAACCGGGACTAGAACCTGGTGTGCTGGCGCCGTAAGGCGGAGGATTAGCCTAGTGAGCTACGGCGCCGGCCTAAATCTATATACTTTTAATTTTATGTCAAGTATACATCAAAGAAGCTCTTAAACAATATGTGATTCATAATAGCAGCAAAAATAAGATGCCTGGGAATAAATATACAACATGTGTGTAAGATCTTTATGGAAAAATGTATAAATCTTTATAGAGAGACATTAAGGAAATGTAAATGAATAGAGAAATATACCATGTCCAAGATTGGGAAGCCTCAATTACATAAAAAGCCTATTTCCCAAAAATTAATTTATAAATGCAAGGGACTTCCAATAAAAATTATAACACAAAGGGACTGGTGCTGTGGCCTAATAGGTTATGCCTCTGCAGTGTTGGCATCCCATATGGGTATTGGTTTGTGTCATGGCTGCTCCACTTCTGATCCAGCTCTCTGCCAATGGCCTGGGAAAGCAGCAGAAGATGGCCCAAGTGCTTGGGTCCCTCACCTATGTGGGAGACTCAGAAGAAGCTCCTGGCTCCTGGCTTTGGATTGGCCCAGCTACAGCTGTTATGCCCATTTAGGGAGTGTACCAACAGATGGGAAACCACCCTCTGCCTCTCAAATAAATAGTTTTTAAAAACTGACCTCATTTAAAAAGAAATTCTAACATACATTGTAACAGGAGCTTACTACTTATCAAAAATTGTTTAAAGCTATAGTAACGACATCACATCTATTTGCCACATGGACAAATAGGTAGAACAAAATGAAAAAGATTTAAATAGACCCACGTATATGTGGAAAATTGATATAAGGAAAGAGTTGGAATTGAAAATCAGTGGAAGGCCGGTGCCGTGGCTCAATAGGCTAATCCTCTGCCTGCGGTGCCGGCACACCAGGTTCTAGTCCCAGTCGGGGCGCCGGATTCTATCCCAGTTGCCCCTCTTCCAGGCCAGCTCTCTGCTGTGGCCCAGAAGTGCAGTGGAGGATGGCTCAAGTTCTTGGGCCCTGCACCCCATGGGAGACCAGGAAAAAAGCACCTGGCTCCTGCCTTCGGATCAGCGCGGTGCACCGGCTGCAGCGTGCCAGCCACAGCAGCCATTGGGAGGTGAACCAACGGCAAAGGAAGACCTTTCTCTCTGTCTCTCTCTCTCACTGTCCACTCTGCCTGTCAAAAAGAAAAAGAAAAAAAGAAAATCAGTGGATATTTATTATCAAATAAACTGTTCAGTAAGGGGTGCTAGGAAAATTGCATATTTATGGAGAAAAATGCAAATAAATCTATATGTTATACTCCACATAATCATTAATTTCAGACAGAATATGGACTTAAAATGTAGCCTGTATGTCTACATTGCCCAAAGCAATTTACAGATTTAGTACAATCTCATCAAAAGACCCATGATATTCTTCACAAAACTAGAAGAAAAATCTGAAATTTCAGATGAAGGCACAAAAGCACCCAAATAGTCAAAGTAATCCTGAAGAAGAACAACAAAGCTAGGGGTATCACAACATTAGACTTTAAGACATACTACAGAGATATTATAACCAAAACAGAATGGTACAGGCACAAAACAGACGCACAAACCAATGGATAAGAATAGAGATTCTAGAAATGAATCCACACAACTACAGACAGCTGATCTTTGACAAAGGTAACAAAAACATACGCTGGAGAAAGGACAGCCTTTTCAATAAATGGTGATGGGAAAACTGTATATCCACATGGAGCAGATTGAAACTTCCTGTTTCCTATCCTATACCAAAATGAACCCAGAATGGAACAAGGATCTAACTACAAGACTTGAAACAACTAGGAGGAAACATAATTGAATACTGGTGGTTACATAAAGAGAGAGACATGGAAGTTTAAAGACATACAAGCTTCACGTCTCTTATCATGTGATTTCTCTGTCAGCAAGAACACAGTCCCCACAGGCCAAATCAATGGGGCCTGACTGACCCTGGACTCAACCTCCAAAACTGTGAGCCAAAATCACCCTCTCTTTAAAATAAACGACTGCCTCAGATATTTCATCATAGTAACAGAAAGCTGACTAATACAGCCTCTCTATGATAAAAGTAAGCATTTGTTAACTTAAAATCCTTGGCTTTTATTTATCCTTTCAAGTTAATTTATAAATCTTTTATGAGACACACATTTGAAATTCAAACCTGTGCTTTCATTTACCAACAGGCTCAAATGACCTGTCAGAAGTCAGAAAGGTTTCTTGGTATTAAAAATTGGATAATAAAAAAATTTAATAGTACTAAATTATTAATTTATTGATTATTCTAAGTTATAGAAAGAAGGAAAATCTATCTGAAACCAAGAAATGCTTCTCTATTCCAATTTTACTTGCAGTGATAGAATAAATGGTCAATATAAATGGAACATCTTTAGCATATTTATATTCTGTCACTTTTGTAGTATTTGCTACACATCACAAGGAGACGCTTGAGGGAAAAAGACATATCATAAAAGTGAACTGTTTACAACTGACCATAGGTGTTAAATTTTTCTTTACTGGTGATTTTGTTTCTTGTTAAAACACTCATAAACACAGGAAATTTTCAATATTTCCTGCATCTGTAAATCCAAATCTATGAATATGTTACTGATATTGGACTGAAGTTTTCATTTATATTATTTTAAATAACATTTTATAAGTTATAGTATATCATAAATATATTAGATCATAAGTAATATGTTTAAAATATATAATGAATTATGCCACTGATATTTACATCAATAATTAATGTGGTTGTTATAAATGAGCCTCCTCAATTTATAAGCACAGAGTGACTTAGTCAATTCATTCATGCACGTATGTATTTTCTTCATTCAAATATTAAACAGAAACGCATCAGAAATGTGTCCAGGTACAAATCAGCAATGTACCAAATTTTCATGGTTAGATATCACTGAATTTTTCTTGTAAGAATTTTCATGGCACCCAATCAAATGTTGGTGATGATCAGTGTCTTCACAATGGGCTGTGGACTCTCACAATAGAATTATTTGTGATCCCTTTTAAAATGAAGATTCTGGAACCAAACTTCACCTTTCTCTATTAAGATAGCTTTGTGCGTGGATCACAGAAATATACAGAATAACAGGTGCTCCAAATGATTCTTAAAGATTTCAAGTCTGAACCTCATTCCTCTAGATTCCCTTACTCTTTGTGCCATCCCTTCTGACATACTTTGCTTTAGTTTGTCTCTCTTGGATTTCCTATCTCACCTTGCTAATTTTAATAGCATCTTTTTATTTCTCAGAACCACACTCCACCCAAGAGATGAGAAAAAGCAGATGAGGAGGTAACACAACAGAACTAAAAGGTTAAGTACTAACACCAAGAAAGAAAGACCATAGAGTGTAAATTAGGACCTTACTCAACCGTTGTCCTTCCTGTTTGACTTGTGTCTCCTACAGTTGAAAGAATAACAAGTTTGGTCATGGTACTCCTAAAATTACCTATAAGTTACACTGTAGTGAGTGGTTCTCTACTGGGTTGAGACACAGAATCACCTGTATTCCATATGTTCACCAAGCTGGAACACAGATTGAGCACTTTAGCTGGATTGTGGAGATTATATATATTTATAAATTATATATAGGATATATATATATAATAGGTTATATATAATTTTTGAAAGATTGAATTATTTGAGAGGTAGACTTACAGAGAGGGAGAGACAGAGAGAGAGGTCTTCAATCTGAAGCCTCACTCCCCAGATGGCTGCAACAGCTGCTGGGCCAATCAGAAGAAAGGAGCCAGGAGCTTCTCCCAGGTCTCCCATGTGAGTGCAAGGACTCAAGCACTTGGACCATTTGCCGCTGCTTTCAAGGCCATAAGCAGAGAACTGGATGGGAATAGGAGCAGTTGGGACATGAACCGGCTCTCATGAGGCATGCAAGTACCACAGGTGGGGGCTTAGCCTACTATACCACAGCACTGGCCCTATGTACACAATTTATAAATACTATATAATAGGTTAATGTCATTCATCACTAGGGGAAGTATTCATTAAAACCACAATGAGATACTATCATACAACTATTAGAATGATGAAGAATAAAGTTTAACCATATCAACTTTTGGCAAGGGATGTAGAGGAATTGGAATCTTGGTACATTGCTAATGAGAATGTAAAGTGGTACAATTTTTAAAAACACTTTAGCAGTTTCTCAAAACATGTTTACACATGCACAAAGATTCACCTATTCTTCTCTTAGACATGTACTTAAGAGAAATAAAACTATGTGTCCACACAAAAGTTTGTACACAAATATACATGGGAATTTTTGTTATTTTCAATAGCCAAATAATTAAATACAACTCAAACATCCACTAGCAGGTTAACGGATAAATGAATAATGATATATACATATAGTCAAATACTACCTAGTAATAAAAATAAATGAAACTATTGATATCAATAACATGAATTCCCAAATAATTATACTGAAAGGAAAAATCCAGACCCCTCCCCAAAAGAGTGTGTTCTATATGATCTTATGTATGAGAGATCTTCAAATATTGTATAGAAAATGGAATTTAAAAATAAGCTTATTTTGGTGCAAAACTATTTTGAAACACATGTATTGTTCTTTCCATGGAATTTTTGAACCTCTTGAAAGATCTTCATATGGAGAAATCAGACTAGCTGTTGCCTGGGATGAGAGATGGGTGAGGAGGCACAGGAGGGAGAGTGTACAAAGCAGCACAAGGAAACATTCGAGGCATCTTCATGACCATCATTCTGGTGACGACTTCACAAGTGTAAACCAACATGTCAGAACCTATCAAGTCACACACCTTAAGTACATGCAATCTATTGTATATCAATTATAAGTCAATAAAACTTAAAAAATTAAGTGATGGTAAGAGAGCAGTGATGCATTAGACGAAGTGATTATTATTAATAACCCTTGGGACCTGAAATGAAACATTAGGAAGAAGAAGGTTTTGTTGTTCAAGCCAAATGGTGCTGTGTTTTGGTCTTAACATTACTTTTTAAGCTGTACTGAGAGCTAGGATGAATCCTATTTGCCCTGTTTGATTCAGTTGCTATCCAAACATTGGGCGTGTGGTGCTTTGCAATCCTCAGTAGTCTCAGACTCTCCACTTCTGTTGTGCTCAGGAAATAAAGCACCTACAGGATGCCTGCCTTTCCCCTCCCAGCCAGGGGCTCTTCCAGCCTCATAAGTGTTAGGAAGAAATGCAAAACTATCTTTACAGGCAAGCACAAGAAAAGATAGAATGTTTTCATAGGTCTTTCGAAGTCTTTAAATCTGGTCAAGCTCTGGAACCTGGGGTTGTGTTGTTATTAAATTGAGTTATTTTAAGCATGGCAACACCCCTACAAATTGCTCTTGACTTCTAATCATCCTGCCCCATACACATAATCTAAACAGGAGCAAAATGGTTCTCCTACCACGACTTCCACTTTTCATGGCTGTCGGCTTCCTCAAAGGGATCTTCCTCTGCAGCTGATACAAGAGGACTGAATCGTCCTCCACCCATCCAAATTTGCCATGGCCCAGATCCTTTGCTCACCAACACTGAATTACACTTAAATGACTATTGCCTGCAGAATTCTTTTGTTCATTCAACAAATATTTATTGTACACATTCTATGTTTTCACATGTTGAATGAAACATAGTATTTCTGCCCTCATGGATGTTGGGGAGTGGAGGAAAGCATATTCATGGAATTGGAAACACGATGCTGAATAGGCAAGATCAGTAAGATCAAAACAGAAAACTACTTTATCCCTGTAGCTGCTTCAAACATACTTAGGAGCCTGATTTTCCAAAGAGCACTCCACTGTGTCCCACCCCCCTGGGGATGCAACAAGCTCTCCAACACTCTAGCAATCCGGCACTTTCTTCAGACTGACTTTTCTCCAGGTCTCTTCCACTTCAGCCCTTTAGAGCATCAAGGTGTGTGTTGAGCTTAGGTTTCAAGAACTCTTTCTGGCTGACTACATGCACGGTCTAGCCTTCGCGTTGATCCAAGGGCATTCTTAGCATTTACTGCTTTGTAACTAGCCTCGGTTCTTGGATTTTCCACTGAAATTGCATCAGAAAACATTCTTTTTAATGTTCTTTTGGAGAATTATAGATTGTTGACATTTCATAGCAGGAAAGGACCAAAAAGACCCAGTAAGTTATGTGGAAAACAGGCTTTAGCTCTTGTTCTAAATTCAGATGGTTAGTGGTGATTGCCTAGAGTAAGAATGGGCAGTGAGGCTCAGGCGCCAGCGACTGTGAACGTGAGAAATCATGGTTGGGGGTGCAGGACCAAGCAATGGCAGCTGTCATCTGGGCGTCTTCCATAATCCAGGCATCCTTCTAATGAGGGGTAAGAACCTACAGGAGACAACTGTAGGTCCCTGCTGTACATTTTTTGGCTCCCTATTACCTACAAAGTAAGGCTTAAATTTCGTAGCTGCCCATGAGCAAGGTCAGTTTGGCTCTGTTATATGGAGGGTCTTTAAAAAGCTCATCAGCAGTGTATATTATCTTTTGAGTCCATTTCTCCATGAACTTTGAAGTACCCTTGTATGTGTTCATCCTTATCTTCTACATCTATGCTGAGATTGGTAACAATGGACCGCTTGTCTTTCCTTAAACACACAATGAACTTTTGATGTCTGTATGGTTTTGTTGATTTGAGGTCACTCTCTCCCCTGAAAATGGTCTCCTTCCAATTTCTCCTTTTAGAATTCCACCCACTTCATGAAACCTTCCCTCAAGCCCACAGCACTTGTGGTCTTCCCACAGCACTTGGCCTGTGCCTCTATGGCAGCTCTCACACGTTCTTCCTGATACTCCGAAGAGATGTTTGTGTGTTTTTACAACAGCTTCTGTGACAGAGTCTGCTCCATCTCTTGTCACGTCTCTGCTCAGTTTCCTTTCTAGGGGCAAATCCCTAATGAGTAGCTGAGTGCATGGGTGTAAACACTGGCGAGATGTCTAAGCCTTCCTTTCAGCAGGCGTGTGTGACTAAGTTCAGACTCCTGTGATGTAAGCAGAAGCTTCATGTGCAACCTCTAGGAAATAGGAGGACTTCGGGCCGGCGCTGTGGTGTAGCGGGTTAAGCCGCAGCCTGCAGTGCTGGCATCCCATACAGGTGCCGGTTTGAGTCCTTGCTGCTCCACTTCTGTTTCAGCTCCCTTCTATGGCCTGGGAAAACAGTGGAAGATAGCCCAAGGCCTTGGGCCACTGCACCCATGTGGGAGACCTGGAAGAGGCTCCTGGCTCCTGGCTTCGGATCGGTGCAGCTCCGGCTGTTGTGGCCAGTTGGGGAGTGACACAGTGGATGGAAGACCTCTCTCTCTCTCCTTCTCTCTCTCTCTCTCTCTCTGCCTCTCCTTCTCTGTGTAACACTGGCTTTGAAATAAATAAATAAATCTCTCTTAAAAAATAGGAGGGCCTCTTTTCCTTTTCTTCCCTTCTTTTGTCCTCACCTCTCGAATTAGGTCATGGTGGTGGAAGCTGGACAGCTTGGACCATAAGAAGAGAGTCATGTGTCAGAGGAGCTTGATAAAAAGCCTTGACTGCTCACCTCCCAATTTTGTTTACTTAAGAGAACATTAATGATCATCCTGCTTAGCCATCATTTGGAGGTTGGGCTTCCTGTCTCTTATAGGTAAATTCTACTTTTCCTGCTTCCCCCATTCCACCCCATCCACACACTGGATGACAAGCGCGTCAAAGAAGTGAATTCCAGCAGAGGAGCAGGTGACATCAACGTGTGAGTGGTTTTGGCTTGGGAAGGACCATGGAGCTGTGAGCCGCATGACCAAAGGGAAATCGTACAAACTAATAGAATGTCTATTTTGATGTCTGCACAGGTTAAATGAACTCATGAGTCTCCTTTTTATTCCCCTTGACTTAAACTCTTTTTCTTTTTTGAATATCCACAATACAACATTTTAATGGCATCAACCTCCTCCTACTTGTTACTATGATAACATAAAAGGTCACCTCATACTCCTAACTATTTGTCACCTCCCTGAGGTCAGGAGACATACTCTATTGACCTTTGCATCTGCCAGGGCACCTCAGGTGTAGGAAGGCATTTGAGAGATTGTTTCTGTGCTGATTAATATGAGCAACGTCTCATAAAAGCACTTCCAAAAATGATTCACTCCCTTATTCTTTGCCAAGCCCGGAGTTGGTCTAATCATGGTAGGTGGTACTGCTTTGTCTAATTTACTCCAAGTTGCTGATAAACACAAGCCTGTGAACAATTATCTTGGGATACAGATGTTCCAGCTGGCGAAGCTGAGGCTTAGAGCTGATGCAGCTTAGCCCACCTCGGTGGGTCTCCAGCACTGGCCTTATCCAGCAGACACCCTGCATGTTTCCTCTACTTGTTAAACAAAGTAAACACCCACCTGCTCAGCCTGAGCAACTGTTTTCAATCAATAATTAAGTAACTTTAAGGTCCCGATCTATACAAACTTATCAATATTTTCACTGAAAAGGAATCAATACAGAAAGAGGGAAGCATCCAAGTAAACCCTTTTAATGGCTGTGTTTGGGCTGTGAGAAGCAAATGAATTGATTAAATGAGTGACCAATATTGGCCTGCCAGTGCAATTCTTTTCTCACTTTCATAAACATTGCACCGACTCAGTTTAACACTCCCCCTCTGTGTTATGCTACCTTGACAGAGTTCTATTCTCAAGGTTCTACTCAAAACAGGGCATCTGCTTATATTAAACCTGAGAGTTCCGGGGTTAACAATTTTGCTTTAAGATTTATTTATTTATTTGGAAAGCAGAGTTACAGAGAGGTGGGGGGGGAAAGGGATGGGGGGAGAGAGAGAGAGAGAGAGAGAGGTCTTTCATCTGCTGGTTTACTCCCCAAATGGCCACAAAGGCTGGAGCTGGGCCAACCCAAAGTCAGGAACCTGGAGCTTTTTTCAGGTCTCCCACTCAGGTGCAGTGGCCCAAGGCCTTGGGCCATCTTCTACTGCTTTCCCAGGCCATAAGAAGAGACCTGGATAGGAAGAGGAGCAAGCAGGACTAGAATTGGCACCCACATGGGATGCTGACACTGCAGCTTTACCCACCATGCCACAGCACCGACCCCTGAGTTAACAATTATTAACTGACTGTATCCAGGCATTGTATTAGTGCTTTACATAAATCATTTGGTACTGATAAGATCCAATGAAATAGGTATCATTATTGTATTAGCTCATTTTGTGTTGCTATAACAAATTACTTCAGGTGGGCACCTTATAGTGCAAAGAGTCTATTCAATTCACAATTCTGGTGGCTAGAAATCCCAAATGGCATGGGGCTAGCACCCTGGAGGGGTTCCTCTGTATCACAACTGGAAAGGGACCCAGCCACTCACAGAAAGGCCCAAGTGTGTGGAGCATCCTCACTTTATAGCCATCAATTCCCCAACACTAACTTATTTGTGAGAGCACCATTCATACCTCCTGGGGTTGGTGCCTGATAACCTAATTACCTTCCATGTGGCCCATCTCTGGAAGTCTACCACAGTAGGGACCAAAATTCTATCACATTAAACACTGAGGAATAAAACCATAGAAAGTATTAATTTTCATTTTACAAAGGAACAAAGGCTTTAGAAGTGACATATATGTACCTAGGCCACAATAGGTGATGAGAACTAGAGCCAGTACTCTCCCCATATTCAAGTATCCCCTGCCCTATTCAGCTACATGCTGATATTCTCCAACCTGCCCTTCTTGCCACAGTGGGCCGTGCTGTACAACTCAGGTCTTTCAAAGAGTACATCGATAAAGCTGGGTACTCAGTGAGCACAGCTATAATGTAAAACGAGCAATCCCTTTGGACGCCATCCTCTTGCTCCTATCTTAGCCTGTTGTCATTGCTCCTCAGAGTCTCTAGAAGCCACAGGTTCTGTCATCTGAATGAATTGGGTTAAAATCCCAGCTCCACTATGTACTGGTTATATAATCCTTGGGCAAGTTACTTGCTATCTCTGAATTTCAGTTTCTTTGTTTTCGTACTAGGGATAATAAGAATTATGTTGTGAACATTAAATGAAATTATCCATATAGAGCATGATGTAACATGTACTACTTAATATCTTTTGGGAGAAAATTTTCTTCTTCAGAAAGATATTTAGAAAGAAATCTGACAAAGAAAAGAAAAAGTCTAGTTGTGCCACTTCAACAAAAGACCACAGGCTGGTTAATTTATAAACATAAAAGACCGTTTCTCAGTGTTCTGGAGGCTGGGAGTTCAAGATCAAGACACTAGCAGGTTCATTGTCTGGTGAGAGCCTGCCACTTCCAAGACAGTGCCTTGAACACTGGCTGGGAGGAGTTCTGTGTCCTTTTGTGGCAGAATGGATGGAAGAAGAGAAAAGGTACCAACCTCCTCCATTGAGCCCTTTTATAAGACTACCTAATCCTAGCTCAAACCTCTCCAAATGGCCACAGCTCCCAATACAGCTGAGCTGAGAATGAAGTTACAGCAGACATTTGGAGGGGACAAAAGCATTCAAACCACAATAAAGAGTTTAGGATGAAATGAAAACATTATGTGTGGCTCTAAAACCCTCCTACAGATGTTCATGACTCCCTTACCCACTGACTGCAAAGAAGGTTACACAGAGAGTTTTCAGATGTGCCCCACCACCACCACATCCTTGGTACCTTCTCTCAAGATGACCAGTTCAAGGGCAAATATATGTTTGAAGGTTATCATTTCTGGGGGTCTTCTTTTTTTAAAATCACAACTCGTATGCTATAAAAAACATACAATGTTGAGTGGAAGAAGCCAGAACAATATGAGTATATATTGTATAAGTCTGTTTCTATGAAGTTCAATAATAGGCCAAACTAATCCATGGTGATAGAAGTCAGAATAGTGGTTACCTCTGGGGAAGTGGAATTGAGTGAGAAAAGGTAGGAGGTAGGCTTCTGGGGGGTGCTTGAAATAGTCTCTGTCTTAAATTGGGTATGGGTCACAAGCATGTACATGGACATGAAAATTTATCGAGATGGACACCTCAGGTTAAATACACTTTATGTATGGCACGGCTCAATGAAAGGTGTTTTATTCTTTCAAGTCATAGTTAGTGTTTATCATCCAATGTGTGATCTTCTCTTGGTCCTCCCACCCCCATCATATGCCTGAGGGCTCCTGTTGAGACAACAATGAAAGAGGCCAATGGAACTAATCAATTCAAGAAGAAATTGCTACAAAAATGTCTCTCCAATTTGTTGGCTTCCAAAACAGTACTAGCCCTCACACCCAGAGTTCATTTATAGATTAGATTCCTACTTGCAAAATGGAAGTGAACATGATTTTGTCAAATCCTAACTTCAAGACTTTAAGTGCAGTGTGTGTGTGTGTGTATGTGTGCGTGTGTGTGTGTGTGTGTGTGTGTGTTCCTTCCCGGGCATGTAGACATACAAACTAATCTTTTGTGCTTTGGAAGAAACTTATTCTAACTGTGTATGTTGTTAGAATTCCTCAGTTAAATCATTTACCATTTAAGTAATGAAAAATAGAGACCATAGAGTTAGAGGGAACCCTGGCAGTACAGGTCTTCAGCTCATCTTCCCCCCGGTCAGAAATCCTTTCAATGGAGGGCCGTGATATTACAATGAAGTTTAATTGAGACACCTAGAGAGTTTCTGTTTTATTTGCCAGTGAGCTATCTGAAGATGTGAGAGGCTAAAGGATGGGTATGACGGGAAAAGAGAAGAGCCACCAAATAGCTTTCTATGTAATCAATACAGAACAATGCATCAGCGGCGAGAATCGCTACCTCTCCCTCTGGGCTCTCTGCCTCGTCTTCTCAAGGAAACCACGTGAAGTTTCAAGCAATTCAGGGCTTGTTGTTGGAAATAGTTGGGTTGTTGGAAATAGTCATGTCCGAGAAATGCAAAAGTTACCCTGGCATTTTAGGGCCGCTCTGCCCTTCAGCAGCAATGAAAATTGTACCTCCCATTACATCTGCCCTGGCCACCAAGGAGTCTTCAGTTGCCCTCAGCTGTATACACGTTGTTTCTGTAAATATTTTTTTCAAAGGCTTAATTTTCTGAAAGAATAAATACGCACTCACGTCTGTAAAGGTCGAGGCTCTCCTTGTCCATCTCTCTCTCTGCCCTTCATGGAATTGCCTCTCCCCTGTGGAGCACAGCTAAGATGTGCTCACTTATGTTCTGCAGAAAAGGATTTCTGTGTGGCAGACGCAAAAGTCTCAACTACAAAAGTGACCTGAAAATTGCACAGACACTTACTAACCACTGACAGGTTGCAGTCATGAATAATTATTGATCTGTGGGGTCTGGAAGTTGGGTAATTAATGCTTAGAGAGGTGCAAAGGACACATTTAGAAGAAAGCAGATTATTTTTGTGTCTCCAATCTATGTGACCGTATTCTTAGTACTTGTCACTGGATATTTCTTTTTAAAACAACCCAGTTAATATTTATATAGCAAAAGATAACAATAACATGCATCAGTCTTAAACAAATCTCATATTTTGTCCTTGTTACAAATGCAGCTACAACAATCACCAGAATAGAAAATGAACAAAATTTTTAGAGAAAAACCAGAGTGTGGATGTATACTAAAGTAGAGAAGCTCTTTTTTCCCAAAGTTATATGAGGAATATTTGCCTGGAGCTATTTATCACAATTCAAAAATGCTTAAAGGAATATTCAGTGCCCTAAAGCATTGGCAATACACCAGCCAATGCTTTCATATGTGGTAATATGGACATAAGGAAAACCTAATAAATCAGCATAGAAAAAAGAAAACCAGTATTTCCCAGGCACCTACTAAGAATGAGTGGAGTAAGAGTAACATCAACCTTTGGAGATCTTCCGAGGTTTAAACAATGGACATAAAGAACACAGTGTAATGTCTGATATCTAGCAGAAATGTATAACATTATATCTGTTTGTATCAAGCAATTTGTGTATGTGAGTGTGTACTTTCTTTTTTTAAAAGTCACAACAACTTTGTATTTAATGTTGAAACAGCTTTACCATGTCCTTGGCTAATATAATAATTAGCAAAAAATTACAAACATTACAAAAAAGATAAAAAGGAAAAAAACAATGTCTGCCCACACCATCCACCAACAACATTTTCTTTGAAAATTCTTCCATATCCTTCTCTTGCACACATACACACATACACAAGTTTACCCAAGTGACATCATCCTGTTTGTACATTTTGCATTCTGTCTCTTGAATTCAACAACACGACTTGATGTCTGCAAGGTATTGTTATTTCCATTTGGGGGAGTTGAGAAGTCCAAAGTTCAGAGAAGGTAGGTACATTTTTCCAGGATCAGTAATTTTGCTACTAAGAATATAGAGCCAAAATTCAAATCTTAATCTATGAAATCACAAAGAAACCTACATACAGTAATCCTGAGTAATTGCACATTTCCCTTAAGAAAAGCTCAATTGTACACAAATTTACTTCTGTAAGCCCTTTTAGCAACTTGTTTTTGGTACATCTAAATGGCAAGTCGATCCTGCTGGGAGTAATTTTAAAAAGAGAGAACTGGGGTTTGGGAATAGAAAGGGGAGGTAAAACAGATGGCAAAGAAAAAGGAGAAGATTTTGCACTGCAGTCTTGGGAAAGATAAGGGAAGATGAAGGGAAATGGCTCCAGCCTTAGAACTGTACCACTCTCTGAGGAGGGATTGGCATGTGATTGGGAGGGCTGGGCAGCAGCAGGAGCCTGGGTGAGGAGTTAATGGGCACAGGCTCAAGCAGGCTGATCCCAAGACTGTTCAGGGAAGCAGAGCACAGGTGAGCCTTCTCCATGTCAGGCAGCCCGGTCACTATGTATAACTTCACTGTAGGGACTGAAGGTGACCTCAGAGAGGAGCTCAGCCATGGAATCAAAAAGCCATGGAACATTTGGTTGAAAGATGAGAAAGGTGTGTAAAAATCCTTGCTAACTTGCATGGTGCCTTAAATTAATATTTACAATTACTTTTAAAATATTTCTTAGCATGCATATGGAAGCAAAACAAGCCAGTGACTCTCTTATGGAAGTGGTAGGGAAAGGAGATGGAAAAGTTTCAATCAATCCGAATGAGGCAAAGGGAAACAAATGTTTTGCCCATGGTATTCCATATTTATTTTTATGGTTTACTTACTTTAGTAGGGGATTTCAGGTGATTATTACTGCCCTTTGTCTTAATTCTATTTTCTCCCTAAAGTCTTCATTTCCTCAAACGTGAATTCCCCCATCACAGGGTTTGCCAAAGCCAAAAACCCATAACTGAGGAGGTTCTACTAGGCAGTAAAATTTCATTTTTCCAGACTGCTCATTTGGAATTTCAAATAATTACACGTGAGTTGTTTGAAATTTACTCTTGCATTGATTATGCAATGAAGAAATTATAAATAAATTTACAGTTATGCACAAGCTTAAAGAAAACATGGTCCTGGTATTTCGCAGGCAGTCAGCAAACATCAATTGAATGAACATTGCTGCATAAGCTGTTCTACTCTTAGAGCCTTTGGCAGTGACTCCTGCCAACTTGGAATAAACTTCTCCTGTATGTTAGAGAGGCTGGAGCAGAGTTCCACCTGCTGCCACTGGTCACTGGCTAGAATCATGCATATGCAACCTGGACTTGTGGTTGGCTTAAAACTCGATCATCACTGTACAGAAATTCTTAACAATTTCACCTTTTTCTTACATTTGATAGTTAAAAACCAATGGAGAAGGGTGCATGAGCATGAGTGGAAGAGCTGTGCTCAGTAACTGTGGTCTCCTTTCTGTGTCCTTGATCTGAGCTCAGCACATGTGGTGCCCCACAAGCACAGAATAGCAGGGACCCACCCTGTGTGGGAGCTCAGTGAGACCCAAGGAAGTGCAGGTAAATGTGTCTCATCCATGACTGAGTAAAAAGTGGGCCTGGGCAGCCAGGAGAGGCCACTCTTTCCTTTTGAACCAGGACTCATTTTGAATTCAGAGAAAGGTAAGGACTTTCTAAGAAGTGTAAATGGCTGAGGAATGCCATCATATCCTTTCTTCCTGCCCCAAGTTATTCAGCCGCTTATGCTGAAAACGATGACAGCAAAAGGAAAAGAAAGCAATGCATACTTCTTGTTCCTTTCAGTTCTTCCTTATTGATCAGAAAGCCAAAAATGGAAAGTAGTGATAGAATGTATTCATTTCACAAGTGAAAAAGACCAGTCAGTTATTGTAGCACTGGATTTCCACTGCTCCATGAAGAACAAAATGCAGCAGCCTTTACAAACTAAGGTATGCACTTGGTATAAGTTTAGCGATTCTGCAAATGTTAACTGTTTTTATATTTGTATTTAAAATGGGCATTGCACAATATAATGATAAATGGTAAGTTTCATATCAATGTTACACATTTGTCTTCTTTATTCAGGATGATATTGAACAGCAACTTAAGAAAAACACTACGACAGAGAGAAAGGCTGCAGAGGAAAGAAACGGAGCATGCACGTATGTTGGTGCCTTTCACAACACTATTTTCCAGCTCTTTGCAGTGAGCCCCTCTGCCAGTTTATATAGCCAGCTCTGACTATATTCATTTGGGAGGTAAGAAAAATGTTTTCTCACTTCACTAACTCATTGTTCCATTCATTAGGCAAGTGCCCAGCATGGACTCTGGCACAGGAGTGTGCTTGGGGTAGGTGAAGAGCTCAGTAAGCAAGGTCTCTCCCGCACTGGACCCCACACAGACCAGCTCCTTGCTTGAAACACATCTAAGCTTTGTGTTTCAGTGTCCTGTAATTCAGATGAGATTCTTCCTGTTGAATCTAAATCCGTGGAGTTTAGTTTCCTACGAATTGTAGTGAAGATGCCTTCTTACTAATGTGTCTCAACTCCATCTTCTGGAGCAAGTGAATCACTTGTGGCAAACCAGCCACCACACAGAGTATGGGATCCAGGATGAAATTCCAGTGAGCACATGCAGCGGGGTTCACATCGCAGTCCCAGTCCCAGTCCCAGTCCCAGTCCCTCACCTCTGGCTAAATCGCTGCCATCTGAAAAAAGGGAATGTACTGGTCTCACTGCTGTTGAGTTTAAGATCACTGAAACCATCAAAGGGCTGCACAATAAAGTTGTGCCTTCATAGCACAAAGAGCCTACATGAACTTTCTAGGGGTCAGCATTTCTGTGTCTCACAAAGATATCAAAGGGAGTGCAGTATGGTCCACAGAGCTGGGGGCCTGGTGTGAGTGGAGGAGCAAGGCAGAGAGACCCCGGAGATGCAGGTTAGCCAGCACCACCGGGGGAAGGGGAAGACTGAGGTCAAGCTCTGACCCAAACCCAAGGCCTGCCCTAAGAGGGCACAGGCTGATCAGATCAGTATTCCTGGTAGCTACCCCTTTGGTCTTCACTGCAATGTATGGTGACAAAGCCCAAGCACAGGCACCAGTCTTCTTAATTTGGTCAAGCAAAGTGTGTCTGGTCTCTGGTCAAAGTTAGAATTCACTGCCAAGCCTTTTCCCTTTGAGGTAGGTACAGCCCTTAGAGAGGAAAAAATGTGCCATAACTAGGGAGCACTGTGAATGCAGAGCCTCTGCCATTTTCCACAGGGAAAAGGGACTGCAGTAAGTTGTGCACCAGCAACCAAAACAAGAAGCAGAAGTTCAAGGATCCAGACCTAGGTTTCCCAACTAATTAATCCAGATGCCCTAGGCAAGTCACTTAGCTGTCCAAGCCTCAGTTCCCTCATCTATTAAATGAGAGTTACCAATATTATTTCAAATTCCAACTAAATGTCAAACATAATTTTTAATGTCTCTTTCCTGCTTTCTTCTCCCATCAATTCTTTCCAAATATGGGCCCCCCACCCAGAGGTCCTGGACCACATCTGTTTTGACCTTGGACCCCAACTGCAGAGCATGGTACCTGGCATACAACAGGTGCTCAAGGAATGCTTATTCGATGAATGTTTCTATGGAAAAATCACTGTCTGTGGATGTTACTTTCTATTATTTCCTGCCAGAGAAAGGGGGCAGAAATCTATGATAACATAATAAGAAAGGGAAAGCATTCTAATAGCTGATAACACAGAATACATTAGAGCAATGCACAGTCACCATACATTAAGTCTTTTTAATCTAGCTTTTAAACAGCTTTTCTTATTAGCCAAATGAAATACAGTAATCCTTTAACTCTCCTGTGTCAGATTATCAGCTACTTCAAGTAAGTGTTAACATTTCTGTCACTGGCAAAAGTGAATTATGTTTTCCTTCCCAAGCTTGCATCAACATGCCCAACAAGCAGGCCGCGCACGCCTCCTTAATGGGACAGTGTGAGGTGCCACTGCTTGGTGACTATGAAGCAGCCTGACATGGGGGGAGGGTCTGTCAGCCCCACCCTGCAGCCTGAGTAGGACCACGCAGCCTCTGCAGTGTGAGTGAATGAGTGATTTGGGATGACATCCAGTTCATCCTGGATGAACTGCAGGGCACCTATTAACCTCTCCAGCCCACACAGAAGATTCTAGATGTTGTTATCTCTTGTGCATTTCTGTGTCAGGGACACTGACAATACAGGGGATACCTAATACTTTATGTTCAAACTCCCATTCTTTAGCATTCTGAGAAATCTTCCCCACCAGGAAAATTCAATTTGATGACACAAAGTTTTTATGTCTCTGCAGACCAATTGATTATGGTGTAGCAGAGAGGAGAAAGAGAGAGACACACACATAAACAGAGAGAGAGAGAGAGAGAGAGATTACAATAAAAATTCAAGTTTATTTGTCGAAGCCCATTTCCTCATCTTTCAGACCTGCTCTTGGCCATGCACTGAGCCGTGCTGCTGCACCACACCGTGTCTGACACTGGTCTTCCTCCTGCTTGGAAACATCTCCACATCTTGTTTACCTGAAGGACTCTCCCTTTCCCCTGTGGGAAGAGATGCTTAATGAATTGTGGTGTCATCCTAGTTTGAACAGGACACTGATAACCTCCTGCACTGGTCATTTCCCCTGGCCCAGTGGCCTCATAGGCATCCAGGGCATTGTCATCTCAGAAGATGTCTACCTGCTTCTTCCCACACTCTCGCCCCTCATAATCAGTGACATCAGCTGAAATAACCAGGCCTAAACCAGAAGTCTAAAGTCTTTGCACCTTTGTAACCCACTTTCCTGGGAAGGGGGAAAGTTGTTTCTTAAAAAATTTTGTGCAGCTAAGAAAGTCATGCTTATGGCTTTTGGAAATAACAAACAAACAAACAAACAAACAAACACCATTTAGACTGCAGGTACGTCTTGTCCTGGAAAGAGAGGGACAGAGAAGGGTTGGAAGACTTGGATCTCAGCTCCTCCACTAAGCAGTCTTGTGACCTCGATCTGTGGATCTCAATTTCCTCATTTTAGAAAGGGGCAAATACCACCCATCTTACAGAAATCTCATAAGGCTAAATGAAACCATGCTTAGGAAAGCGCTGGGCACAATATCTGGCTTATTGCCCACCAGTGCTCCATGGGTCGCATCTGTTCTGCAATTTTCTGAATTCTTTGATCTATCTATGTAAGAGAAAGTTAAATCTGAAATCAGATCCTGGTCTCTACAAAGTCTTCCTTTAGCTTCATAAGTTAATAGAACTGTGCAGTTATCAGTATTCTTTTCACTCCTGAATTTGTATTACATGCATATCATAGTGTGTGGTTAAAAGAAATCATCCTTCCCATCCTTATCTTTTGGGTTTTCTCCTTGCATTAACCTCCATTAGAAAATACTGGAAACTAAGGGTGAATAGAAAATAGAAAGTTCGTGAAACTAGAACTCAGGTCAGTGTTTGGACACCAAAATCTTGCTTTATTGATACCTACAGAAAATTCCTGGAATATCGACAGCGGTTCTCCAGTGCTTGATACATCACAAGATTGCCTGTGATCCCTTGACCTTTTGATCAATTGCTCGTCTATCATCTAACATCTTCTGCTAAGTGAAGAGCAGGGTATCCCTAAGAGTAGTCATTCATTATTAATGTGTATTAATAATACATTGCATTACCCTTTCACTGGAGTGCTGGCTTTTGGATACAGTCAAGTTTTATAAATTGTTGTCAATTTGAATAGGGCAATTTGAATAGGCATGCCATTTTTCAATAAATCATTGCAATCTAGGCCAGTTTACCCCATGTATCCTAGTCAGTTGCTCAGGAAAGAGACGTTTATAGCAGATTTGATGATTTTGTTCATTCCAATTCTATTACATTGTTTTCCCTGGAAACATCACTCACCTATTTTTTTTTCTGGAGCATCTACTGTAGTTTAGCCCATGTGGATCAGTTAAGCACGGATTTTTCTTCTGTCTCCAGAGGTGGGCATATGCTCCAGGCCTAGCCAATCAGTATGTAGCTATGACTCCACGATGGCCGATCAGGACTAATTCTAAAACTTTACTCTGAGCTTGTTCCTTCACCTGAGTGTGTGTGTGTGTGTGTGTGTGTGTGTGTTTAAGCCCATGTTCACAGGGTAGTGAAGAAGGTGAATAAGGAGCCCGATTCCTGCTTTAAAGTCATGAAGAATTAGTTCGAGAAACAGCCTTGCTACCATTGTGGAGGACTTCAGCTGGTGCTAGGCAGATATGTGAACCATCTCATTTAATTCTCACAATGACTGCATAAAGTAGATTGCACTATCCTCATTCAGTACAATAAGCAGTATGCCCACATTTAGCAGCCAGAAAGTGAGAGAGATGGGATTTGAACCTATGTCTGTCCTTCTCTAGCTCTTACCTCTACATATATTGGTAACTCATCAACTTAATTGACAGCTTAAAAAAGGCTCCTAAATTCCTCAGGATGTGGGTTTATTAGCTCAAGTCTATGCTAGTGAGAAAAGAAAAATAAATTGTCATATTATTCTCATAATTGAAAGTTTGATCATTGAAGTTTCACAATAGACATTTTAATCAGAAATTGTGCAGATTAAGGACTGTATTCTTTTCCTTAGCCAGTTCGCCTCCTACTTATGTGGATTTAAGGCCATGGTGACTTTTCAATGATCAGAGGAAGCCTAGGGATTGTACTTTTCTTTTTTTTTCAACTGTTCCATTTGTTTTATTTTTATTTTTTAGAAGACTTTTATTTAATAAATATAAATTTCAAAAGGACAACTTTTGGATTATAGCAGTATTTCCCCCCATAACCACCCTCCCACAAACCTCCCACCCACAAACCATCCCATCTCCCACTCCCTCTCTGATCCCATTCTTCATCAAGATTCATTTTTAATTATCTTTATATACAGAAGATCAACTTAGTATATACTAAGTAAAAATTTCAACAGATTGCACCCATACAGACACACAAAGTGTAATGTACTGTTTGAAGACTAGCTTTACCGTTAATTCGCATAGTACAACACATTAAGGACAGAGATCCTACATGGGGAGTAAGTGCACAGTGACTCCTGATGTTGATTTAACAGGGATTGTACTTTTCTTCATTGATTGAAACCATTGGAATTAGAAAGGTATTTAGAAATTTCCTTGAGTTATGACTTTGAATTTGGAGACATGGAGTTGAAAAAGAGAGTGGTAGATAATTTCTCATGACATGAATGGACCTATGAAATATGTATTTCTGTTCTCCCCATCTTGCATCAACTCATTTGATATTTCAGTTTGTATAATAGCTAAAACTCCTGGCAGAGCTGAGGCAGTAATTGCAAACAGCTGTAAAGTATTACTCATCTTGCTGATCAGAATGACTTCCCGCTAAATAAACCATGAAAAAAGCTTTTCCACCCACAGAGAAGTGAAGTGTAAATGATATATAGACTCCACCATGAAGAGATCAACAGATTGCATTTTCCTATAACTATGGTTTTATATAGCTACAGTCACTTTCAAAAATGGCTTAGAAATTCAGCTACATTCAGGAAAAAGAACTTTGGTAATAGCATTAATGTCACAGAAAGGATCCTAGAAAGTACTTGAAGTTGCAAAGCTTTTGGGAGCACTGTCTTGCCTCTTCTTGATGAAAATAACTTGCAGTGCGGCTTTATTCATACTCTATCTTAATCTTCCTAGACATTATGTCTAAAGAACATTAGCTAGACTTGCTTGTCTTGGCCTTGTCATGCTCTTGAAGGTTCAAGGAAACATGGTGGTAGTAGCATTGAAAGTGTTGGTGCCACTGCAGAGAGCAACAGTCTCTCAGAGTTTTAGTTCTTTGATCTGAGAACAATACAGTATTGGAGTCACAGAGTTGACCTCTGATGTCTGATATCACTCCAGCTATACAGGTACTTCACATGGAAAATGGAATTTAAAAATAAGTCTATTTTTGGTGCAAAAAGGGTTTGAAGATCTAGGTACTTTCGTTTTGTAATATGCATTTTTCCATGAACTTTGTGAAGACTCTTGTATTTGCCAAAACTTCACTGATTGCTCAGATTTTCTGAAACTAGGAAATTCAGTGGGTTCCATTCATCAAATCATAAAAGTCTCTCTCTCCATGCTCAGACATGACCTCTCTCCTTCGCCTACCTTCTTTGCCCAGATCAAGACTCATAGATAAATTACTACTGAAGTTGTTTTCCAGTCTTGCTCTTTAGGGCTCACCAGGTCTACTCTCATAAATGCCTGTCAAGCTGATACCCCACTGCTGCTTTAGTCCCGTCCCCAGCAGGTACTCTCCTCTCTTGTCTTCCCGGTTCTCTGAACCCAGTTTGACTCCATTCTCCAGTATCATAAATATGGTATATTTAGATGATGGCTTAATATACAACAATTGAAAGGAATGAACGAGATCTATGGGTGTCAACAGGAGTAGATCTCAAAAAAAAAAATAATATTGACTGAGAAAGATATAACTCTTAGTACAGTATATCATTCATGTAAATGTTTCCACAAAACACTTTTTATTAATGCATGCATTTACATGAAAAAGTATGGAAACTAAACTCTAAGATACACGACACACATTCACTTTAGCAGTGGACCCTGGGGACACAGGGGTGCGGGACTGGGGTTGTGGGGTAGGACATTAGCTAAGTTGACTGCACTTTTATTTCTTTAAAAATAATTACTGAAAAACCAATACAACAAAATATTAAGACATGCTAATTATGGAAGTTGGGAATAGAGGTGCTTATAGTATTTTCCTTTGCATGTTTCTAGATATTTTTAAATTCTTGAGAGAAAAAGCAAAAAATTAATGGGAAACATTTAGATATAATTACAGGAGAGGAGTTAAAAACAAGAAAATCTAACCCTATGCATTCACACTTCCTTGCAGCCAAAATGATCAATGGAAGAACTACAATGGACAAAACTATCCCCAGTGTCTACCATGTCACCAGGAGAAGAGACTTCACTATAGTTCTCCAATTTGGAAAGAATTTGCCACAAGGATCTTTATATAAAGGTCTTTGATAGCAATGCTATCTAAAATGCAAGATATTTCACCAGTGTATAGATGTCTTGAATCAGCTCTCAATAGGTGATCTGTTGTAAAATTATAGTTCTGTAAAGATAGTTTGATTTTTAGAGGTTGGAATAATGAAATCCAAATAGATTTCTTTTATTCTGATATGGTTTATTATGATTCTTGGAGAATCTAGAGAAGTAAATGTCTAAAATATCCTCAGTTCTCCATCAGTCTTTTTCATGTGACAAAAAAAATCACATGTAGGATACCCTGTCATGGGTGTACTCAATCTTATGAACAATTCCCACATGGGAAACCACATTATAATCTCAATGAGAAAGATGTTCTCATAAGGTCAATCTTACATACATAATTATGTAACTATGAGTATGAAGACAATTCATTCACAAGCATTATTAATTTAAATATTAATAATAATAATTTGCTTGTGACATACCTTCCTACGTTTCTTTTATTGAGACAAAATTTGTTTTTGACTCCATGATAGAAACACTGGTCTTAAGCCACAGCTTTCCATAATCTGCTATTGCCATGATTTGAGGGGTGGTTTATGTATGTAATTCAGGAACACTGACAGAGCAAAAGGTCCTTTCCTGTCCCTAGAGCCAAAGCCACAGAGGAGCGAAGGAATCTGAGAAATAGACACCACAGCTTCCCACCTATGAGGGAGAACTTATTCCTGTGCTTGGAGGTGAGGTCAGGGCACAGTGCGAGGAGCATACAGCAAGCAGTGAAGAGAGGCAGCCCTGACTACAGCTCTGCCAATTTGGCCACCAATGACTCCTCACTATGTTCTTCTTTGTAACTGAACCACAAAATGACCTGTATGTTTCTTCCTAGTTCTCATTCTCAAAGACGCCAATGATGTCTATAGAATGAACTACATAATTTGGGGACGGGGGACATTGCAAAATGAAAATGCAAGTCTCCTTGTTAACAACAACAAAAAAATCCTAAAATTTTAATATGGTGAGAGCAGAGCATTACATTAAGTGCAGAATCCTCCTGAGTATCAGGGCCTTCTGCAATTGCATAGGTCTCAGTGCATGGAAGCCAGTCCAAGTGTCAGCTTCTCATCAGGTAGCTGCTTTGTCATCCAGTGGCTCCGGAGGCAGGTCTTCCAGGCCAAAAGAGGGAAGGAAGCCAGTCTCAAGCAGAGACCATACAAAGAGGACATAAGCAAGGCAAAGGCTCTGCACCTAATCTTATGAGGAGGGAGGTGGGGATGAGGGTCATCTAGAGACTCAGCACAGAAATGGTCCTCTGTCCAAGTGTCCTCTCCAGGTCCTGGTCATGGGAAGCAGGGACAGTCTAATTCCAGTCTTCAAAGGTCTTAACTCTGCTTTGGAACCTGGGCAAAGTCTGGTGGTGGCAGGTTGCACCCCACCTTGTTCTTCTGTCTCTTTCTCCCTGAGTGCACAGTTGTATCAGGAAGCCCAGAAGACTGCCATGTTGAAGATGATCAAAAAGCAAGCAGATGACTGATTCTCCCCTGCTGCTGACCTCACAGCCTTTTGGGGTCAGCATGATGGTAGTGGCAGCCGGGACAGCATTGCACATGGCCCCAAAGCACCACTCTTCTGCCTGACTTGGTACACAGTGTCAAGTCTCAGCACTCACAGAAGATGCTCTTAATATCATACACAGTCCCTAAATGTCACGAAGATCATTGACCAGGCATGCCTCAGTACAAGAGCGTTAGCCAGGACCTCCCTCAAGGCCTCACCTGCCACTATCTTAGTGCTTCCCACCGGAGGGATCAGCTTGGGTAATTTTCTGATGTGTGACAGGATGTTGTCAACAGACTAGTCAAATCCACATTCAATGTTGCCCATAATGAGGTCTTTGGTGTCAGGTGACATTAAAGAATGAGAATGGTGAAGAAACACCTCTGGTGACCCACTTCCCACTAGCCCAAGAATGGAGCTTTCAAATCACTGCCACTGCTGGCCTTAAAGAATTCAGAGAGGCTTCATGAAAGTCAGTGCAGAACCTGAGGTCCAGCCAGCTCTCCATTCCAGTTCACAGGCTGAATGACCAGTATAACTCACTGGTCCTCCTGTGTTTTTTCCCATTGTTATATGGTAACAAATTACCTGTCTCATGAGAACATTGTGTCTATCAAATGATATAATGGAGAATTTTTTTAAAAATTACTCTGCAAATATTACATCTAACCTTGGGTTCTAAAGACATCATAAACCTCATGGATCCAATAAAATAAGTCATGATGATGATGATAATAACAGAGCTAGCCCCTAAAGTGGGAATTTTTGTATTCTGCCCACACCCACACCCGCAATCCCTTGTGAGGCTCCAAGGTTATGAGTAGAATCTAGAAAGGGATGCATACTCAAATTAGCAAAGTCATATCAATGTTTGGAGGGAAAAAAAGAGGTTTAAGAGATTTGCCCCCCTCAATCCCTCAGTAATTTTCGTGCTCATTATCAGTAAGCTGTGTTTTTCTTGTAAAAGAGCTACTTGGGCGTGCAGTGACTTGAGATCATTAAAAATGCATTTACATTTTGTGGAGCCACTAGTGCCCTCAGCATTCCAGGACCTTGCATTAGATTTGCTCGTGGTTCTTTCTGCCATCCAGTGAATATTAAAATATTTAACCTGTATTCAGGCAGCAGCCTCTCAAGTCACCAGGACTTGATTCAGTGATGTCAAGAAGTCAAAAGGGGGTTTGTCAACAGAGAAAACCACAGCTACTCTCCACTTCCCCCATCTGCAAGCGGCTTCTCTTCTGTTTTCACTGCTTGAAGGAGCTCATTAAAATTTCCTATTTTCAATAGGAATTGGAAGGACCACAGAGTAATTTGGGGAAGGATGAGTTTTAACACAGTTCCCGTATGACAACACAGAAAAGGGACATGGCAATTCATCGACTCTGAAAAGAAGCAGGGAATTTGATCAGACTCAGTGCCATTGACTTGTGCCTGGATCTCACCTGGAAGGAGGAAAGGCCAGACACCCGCAAGGCTGAAAGACCTGTTTTCCAGAGGAAGCACAGGGAAACCTACCCTCGCACTCTGCGAATCTAGCCAGTCATCCTACATGCTGACATAGGAACTGGGCTGCACTGAAAGCACACCACTGTCTTTCCACCCCTCTTATTGGAGCAGATGCACATAAGTAATTGAACAAAGTAAGTCACAGCCCAATGCAGTCCATAGGGCATCAGGCAGGAAGGACCATTGGGAACTAGGTATGTGGAGAAGAAAGTACAAAAACAGGGTATTTAGAAGTCTGATCTGTCCATGGTTCTAATTTTCAAAGTCAGAAGAGATGCATCCCCTAGGAGACTGGACCCTGCTTAGAAAGACATTTGGACTAGGCAATAAAATAATATGAAAATACCAAAAAATAAAAATAAGGAAGAGAAATAGATGTGTGACTTCATCATAGGACTCCTGTGGTATCTCACAGCACCATGCTTCATGAACCCCAAAGAAAGCAAAAATCCCAGCTAGTGTTATAAATCCTGGTCAGCTGAATTATTTCACATGTTGCAGCCTGACTTAAGTTATTCATCGCAGAGGCTGGCAGCTCCCTGATGCATCCTTCCATGTCACTGGACCGGGTAAAAATAATAAATTGGCCATTGTGAGACACTCTGAGTTTCGAGGGGTTGAGCAGAGCATATTTTATATTCTTCTCTTGGAACTGCCTCTGGTTGGTAGTAAATGGCTGCCAGCACTGCTGTTTCTCAATAGACAAGTCCTAGAAGTAACGATGATTCAATTTTCATTCACTCCTAGGTCTCCTGCTACCCATGTTCTTCCTTGACACCAACAAGGCTGTGCCTGTCTTCCCGGCCTGAGGCCTGCAGGAGCACTGGCATGGTTTGCCTCTTGCCAGAAAATGCCTTAAGCCAGTCTGAAAAGCCTCTCTCTCAGAGTAGGACCACTCCAGTGAGCACAAATTGTCTAGTGGTCTTTTCAGCTGGACTTCCTCCTTAGCTCCCTTCTCTCCAAGAACAAACACACCAAGGTGTTGATCCAGCAGCACATCTTGAAAGGCAGCCTGGCTTGGTTTACCTCTACAAGGTTCCATTAAATGGAAATACAATGTTACAATGGTAGCACCTGCTGTTAGATTGAATTACTACCCTTATATAGCTGGAGTGGTAAGTATAGTTTCCATCACTTCTTTGGAAAGCAACACAGCAAGTTATGTAAAGGCCATGGAATTGTTCATACTTTTGGAACCAATCACCTCACTTATAAACATTTATTCTAAGGGTATGATCAGCAGGAAAAAAAGTGATGTTCATGTGCATGTTTCTTCAGTGAAACAACATGGAATTTATTCAGCGAATCTTGATTCAGATGGCTGTGTGAAACTATGGAACAACGTGCTATCTAGAAAGGATGAAAGCTTATAGAACAGAATACGTCCTGTGACTTCAGTCACAAACTGAAACAGATCTATGTAGGGACAAAGAGGATAAATATGCAAAAGTGGGTCTTAGGGGTGATGGATTATGTGTATTTTCCCTACATTCAAATTTCTCCTCAATATTCTTTTGATCTTCTCCCTCCAAAATAATAATAATAAAAGATACAAAATATGCTTTTCTCAATGTTTGTCATTTCTCCTGAAACTGGCTCTGATGAACTCAATTTGCTCTAGTTTGTTGCAACAAAACAAAAGAAAAGTTAATTCCTTTCTTAGTTTTTTAGCAGTCAGGCATTAGTTTTTCATTGCACAGTGGGTGTCTTTGTTTTGGATACATTGCCTTCTATCATTTTCATGATCCTTTGTGTCATTGTAAAAGCTAAGAGGTGGACTTTGGAATTTCCATGGCCCTTCTCTTCCATTGTCATAGGATTCTTTTTTTGTTTGTTTCTTTGTTTGAGAGGCAGAGTGACAGAGAGAAGGGAGGGAAGATGGGAGGGAGACAGAAAGAGAAAGAGAGAGAGAAACCTGACATCTGTTGATTCACTTCCCAAATGGCCACAATGGCTAGATGGGCCAGGCCAAAGCCAGGAGCCAAGAAATCCATCTGAGTCTCCCACATGGGTGGCAGGGGCCCAAGTACTTGGGCATCATTTTCTGCCTTCTCAGGCACATTAGCAGGAATGCTAGATCAGAAACAGCAACCAGGACTCAAACCAGCACGCTAGTATGAGATGCCGGCATCAAAAGCTATGGCTTAACCTGCTGTACCACAATCCTTGACCCCTGTCATGGGATTCTTAAATGACTTCCTTTAGAGCCCTTATCCCCCATTTATAAATGGAGGTAAAATACAGCAGCAGGAGCTGGGACTGTGGCAAACCAACAGGCTGGGATTCAAACTGCAGCACACCACAGCCAGTCAAATAAGATGCTCAATCAAATTCTATCATTGGACACAATAAAATGTAAAGCACATAACTGAAAATAACAAATATTGTGGGTGGCAGTGACACTGGTATTTGGAAAGATGAATAAATGCAATTAAGAAACCAGGCAAAAAAGTAAACATGCTAGGTAGCCTACAAAAGGCCAGCCATATTGTGTTTATTTTAATATTGTTTAACAGTAACACCTAATAAAGAGAGCATCATGATTGTGTGAACTAAATTTTCAGGCATAATGAATGCTACAAACTTAACCTCCCAAGTTTAAATAGGCTACAACGTCTTGGGAAAAATGCAAGAAAAATTATTTGATAAAGGTGACGGTTTTTCACACCTGAAAATAATGTTTTTCTTCCAGCCTATCTTGATCAACAGCCAGCAGCAACACATTGCAGATATAATCTCAAGACCTTGTGGCATGTACTTGTCACTACATGCATAACTTACTATGGACAGAGGATCACGGAGATTTTGAACATAATTTCCCACACGACAGGAGATTAAATAGACCACACTGGAAGAAGGCAAGAAGCAGCTAGGTCTCTGGAGTACAAAAAGTAGACTTCAGCCAGTTCTGGAAGCAGATAAACAGCAGGCAATATACTTTCAGACGGGCTACTTGCTCAATAGCTCCTGCTTTGAAGAACTCTAGGGAAAGTATGAGTTGCTGGGTAAGAAAAAGCCAGCCCTAGGAAGATGTGTAGTGCAAGAAAATCAGTGTCTCCTCATTTATGTCTTTCTCTTTCTTCTCCCTTTGTGATTTTGGAGTGTCCAGTGCCCCGGAATACTTTACCCCCAACCCCATTAGGACCTTCTCTTGAGACTGAATTCCTAACACCTGTAATGAGATGCCAAGTAATTGCCCTACCTCTCCCTGTGTGTGTATAAATATTGAGATTTCTCTCCATGCTGTGATTCCCAGTACAGGAATACCAGATATCAGTGAACAAATAGAGATGACACTGGAGTACAAACAACTTTCCCAGTGTCCACAAAACCAATCCACACATAACCCGTATGGCAAGATCAAAGATCTTGGGAACATGCTAAGCTGTGCTTGGTGTCCTTCCTTGTGGAAGTGGAATAGTAATAGCACCAGGAAGTTCTGAAAACTGAGTTCATTCATGGAAAGCTCTACAGCAATGCCTGACTCAGAGTAACACTCAAAGTGTGTTAATTATTGTCATTGTAATTGTTTAATGTAAGAGCCTTTATAAAATAAGTCATGTGATTAGTTAAAAACCACGCATGGGATCCGCATTGTGGCAGTGGGTTAAGCCACTGTTTGTGATTTGGCATCCCATATCAGAGGGCTGGTTCATTTCCCAGCTGCTTCACTTCTGATACAGCTCCCTGCTAATGTGACTGGGAGAATGGTGGAATATGGCCCAAGTTCTTGTGTCCTTGCCAACCAGTTGGGAGATCTGGTTGGAGTTATGGACTCCTGGCTTCAGCCTGGCACAATCCTGGCTGTTGTGCCCATTTGGCCACATATATAGATGGAAGCATTTCTTTTTCTTCCTCCCCATCTTTCTCTTGGACAAATGTTTGGGACTTGTTTACAGCGCAGAGCAGCAGAGCAGAGGTTTTGTGTCACTACGTGACTATTGTGTGCCACAGGGTTTCAGGTTTCTAATCTGTAAAGCAGAGAAACAAAATCTGTCACATGGAGTTTCTGTGAAGATTAAAACTGCTAAGAAAACACTGGACAAAATCTGATGTAGAGGAGACACCAACATGTGGTGGCAGGAAAAAAGGGTCTATTTAACCAAATCTTATCTTCAGAAACTGATTAACAAGGAATGAGTGTCTGAGAATATGAGGACTCTCAGAATACTTCAACTAGTTTGTGGAAAATAGATTTAAAAGCTATATTTTGGTGCAACATATTTTTGAAATCCATGCTGTCGCTCGCTCCGCAGGCTCGCGGAAGAGCAGCAATGGATTTGCTGTTGTTTCTTTCCCCGGTCCTCCCCGGATTAGCTGCCGCCCTCCCCCCCACCCCCCGCCTCCGCGGAGGGGCGGCACCCCTGCCGCTTCCCCCACTTCCGCAGAGGAGCAGCACACCAACGGCCGACTCTCTCAGGGGTTCCTCAGATGTTCCTCCTGCATGTTGTCTCTCTCCTCCTTTATAGTCCTCTTCCACCAATCCCAACTCTGCTGGCGTTCTCTCCCCACGTGATGAGCACGCTGCTCTCCTCCAATCAGGGGCAGGATCAGCTCCTGCAGCTTGTTAGTCGAATTGGTGAGGCAGCTGTGTGGAAGTTGTTTACTCCCTTTCAGCGCCATATGGTGGGAGATCAGATGCATAGAATTAGTCTTAGCAGTTCCAGTAGTTTAGCCTAGTCTTGGTAATTTCAGTATTTGTCCTCAGTATTTATTTGTCCACAGCCTTAGTACTTATTTGTCTCCCGGGCGACGGGCCCTGCCATGTTACGGGAGACGTGCCCTGCTCCCCACACGTGCATATAAGGAGTCCTCAAAAAAAAAAAAAAAAAAAAAAAGCTCATGGAAATGCATAGTATGAAAAAACTCATGGATTTAAAAATTTCTTCACACCAAAATAAACAATTTGAATTCTATTTGCTCATGAATTTTCTGAAATACGTGTGTAAAAATAACTTCAAAATGTGACCTAAGTGAGAAATTAGCTATCAGGGTCAGCCAGTATCTGAACCAAAGAACATGTTGTAGATGTGGGACCCCACTGGACATCCCAACACGCAGGCCTGAGCTACACCAACCTGAACGACTTAAGTTGTTCTCAAATGCAAGGAACAGACTTAAGCTTCCTAAAGAGAATCCAGTCTGAAAGAGAGAAACCGAAAGAGGCTAGGTTTTATCAGCTCAACCACTTCCTCCAAACACACTCCTTAGGTAAGTCACTTCTCTTCCCAAGAGGATCGAGTTTATGGGGGGAGGCTGGAAGCTTCTCTTCCTTATTTTTCCCTCGTGAGAAAGCAATGGACATGCCATCCCCTTTGTGGGCATTTACAGACTACAGAAGTTTCTCCCAGGTCTTAGCTATTGTGAATTGAGCTGCAATAAACATTAATGTGCAGACAGCTTGTTTGTTTGCCAATTTCATTTCCTTTGGGTAAATTCCAAGTAGTGGGATGGCTGGGTTGAATGGTAGGGTTATCTTCAGGTTTCTGAGGAATCTCCAAACTGACTTCCATAGTGGCTTAACCAATTTGCATTCCCACCAACAGTGGATTAGTGTCCCTTTTTCCCCATATCCTCTCCAGCATCTATTGTTGGTAGATTTCTGAATGTGAGCCATTCTAACTGGGGTGAGGTGAAACCTCATTGTGGTTTTGATTTGCATTTCCCTGATTGCTAGTGATCTTGAACATTTTTCCATGTGTCTGTTGGCCATTTGGATTTCCTCTTTTGTAAAATGTCTATTGAGGTCCTTGGCCCATCTCTTAAGTGGGTTGTTTGTTTTGATGTTGTGGAGTTTCTTGATTTCTTTGTAGATTCTGGTGATCAACCCTTTATCAGTTGCATAGTTTGCAAATATATTTTCCCATTCTGTCAGTTGCCTCTTCACTTTCCTGACTGTTTCTTTTGCAGTACAGAAACTTCTCAATTTGATGCAATCCGAAATGTTAATTTTGGCTTTGACTACCTGTGCTTCTCTGGGGTGTTTTCCAAGAAGTCATTGCCGGTACCTATATCTTGCAGGGTTTTTCCAATGCTCTCTAATAATTTGATGGTGTCAGGTCGTAGATTTAAGTCTTTAATCCATGTTGAGTGAATTTTTGTGTAAGGTGAAAGGTAGGGGTCTTGCTTTATGATTCTGCACGTGGAAATCCAACTGGATAAAGAAATTATGGGACATGTACTCTATAGAATACTATACAGCAGTCAAAAACAACGAAACCTAGTCATTTGCAACAAGATGCAGGAATTTGGAAAACATCATGCTGAGTGAATTAAGCCAGTCCCAAAGGGACAAACATCATATGTTCTCCCTGATTGGCGAAAACAAGGGGAAACTTTTTGAAATGAAATGGACACTATGAGAAACAGTGACTTGATCAGCTCTTGTCCTGACGGTTGATGTACAATGTAATACTTTATCCATTTTAGTATTTTTTTTATTCTAGTACCATTGGTTGAACTCTGTAATTAACACACAATTACTCTTAGGTGTTTAAATTTTAACTGAAAAGTGATCCATGTTAGGAATTTGGAAAACATTATGTTGAATGAAATAAGCCAATCCCAAAGGGACAAATACCACTTGTTCGCCTTGATAGGTGACAACTAACTGAGCACCAAAAAGAAAACCTGTTAAAGTGAAATGAACACTATGAGAAATGGTGACTTGATCAGCCCTCACCCTGACTGTTGATGAGCAGCTTAATATGTTATCCCTCTTAGTATTTTTTTTGTTTGTTTGTTCTACTTAATGCTTTTGGTTGAATACTGTAATCAATACACAATTCTTCTTAAGTGCTGAAACAACTGAAAAGTGTTTGCTGTTAAATATAAGAGTGGGAACAAGAGAGGGAAGAGATGTGCAATTCGGGACATGCTCAAGCTGACTTACCTCAAACAGTAGAGTTAGAAACATACCAGGGGATTCGAATTCAATCCCATTGAGGTGGCATGTACCAATGCCATCTCACTAGTCCCAGTGATCAATTTCTGTTCACCATTGATCGTAATGATAGGACTAAGAACCAAAGGAATCACATAAAGAAGAATAGTGTCTGCAAATACTAGCTGATAGAATAAAAAAGGGAGAGAATGGTCCAACATGGGAAGTGAGATACACAGCAGACCCATAGAATGGCAAATGTCCTAACAGCACTCTGGCCTCATAATCAGCCCTTAAGGCATGCGGATCCGGCTGAAATGCCCATGAGACTATTTCAGGCATGGAAAGCCAAGACACTCTGGGGGAAAAAAAAAAACCTAAATGAAAGATCTCTGTGAGTGAGATCCCAGTGGAAAGAATGGGTCATCAAAGAAGGAGGTACCTTTCTCTGAAGGGAGGAAAGAACTTCCACTTTGACCATGGCCTTGTCTAAAAATGATCAGAGTCAGTGAACCCAGGGGGCTTCCATAGCCTTGGCAGCTCATGACAAGAGCCTAGGGTGATTACTGATGCCATAAACAAGAGTGTCAATTTGTTAAGTCAACAACAGGAGTCACTGTGCACTTACTCCTCGTGTAGGATCTTTGTCCTTAGTGTGCTGTACGTTGAGATTTAATGCTATAACTAGTACTTAAACAGTATTTTTCACTTTATGTTTCTGTGTGGGAGCAAACTGTTGAAATCTTTACTTAATGTATGCTAAACTGATCTTCTGTATATAAAGAGAATCAAAAATGAATCTAGATGTGAATGGAAGGGGAGAGGGAGTGGGAAAGGGGAGGGTTGCGGGTGGGAGGGACGTTATGGGGGGGGAAGCCATTGTAATCCATAAGCTGTACTTTGGAAATCTATATTCATTAAATAAAAGTTTAAAAAAAAAGATAAAAAAAAAAAGATGTTTCTCCCAGACTTGTCCTTGACTGACAAATCTGTGTGTTTCCATGTTTGCATGTTCTGTATGGGGAAACAAGGTGGAAATACCCTCTATAGATATGTGGTAGACATGTTAGAAGTATGAAGTTGTGTCCTTGCCTTCTGATGGTTCGCCTTAAAGATGGCCGCTATCAATCCCTTCCCATCCTATGGGTATGTGCATTTTTCTCCACCTAAAGCTTTCTTCCTTCACTCTTTTGAATTTGGTCCAGCCTGCTTGTACTGGTATGGTAGAATATAGCAGAAGTGATGCAACATGAACACCAAAGCTAGCCCAGAAGAGGCCTTACAATTTAAGTCTGGCCCTGGGAGAAGCCAGTCTCCTCAAGGGTACCCAGCTGCCCTGAAACCTCCATACTGTGAGGAAACCGCCACTACCCATCTGAACAGAGAGATGATCAGCCAGTCCCAGCTGCTCCAGCCATCCCTCCTGAGGCCCGCAAGGGAGTGAAGAGCCCACCTCAGATGTCCAACTCAGTTATTCAGGTGACTTTGGCACCAGCTGCAAATCTCTGAGAAATTCCAAGCTAAAATCACCCAGCGGAGGAGCCCAACCAACCCACAGAACCATGAGAGACATAAACAGTGATTTCATTTGTTATACAGCCATTGATATCCAAACACCCTCTTTATTAGATTCTGCCAACTCTTTTTACTAAGCCACTTGGTATTTTGTGTTTGGAGGATTTGTTGTTGTTTTGTAATCTCACACAAATGGTGCTTGAGCAACTGGGACTGATTCTCATTCAAGGAGCTTTAACATCAAAGATTCTGGTGCCTTGCAATTGTTTTGGGGTTATCAAAATAGCAATATTCTACTCTGCATAAAGTAGTGTTTCTTTAAAAAATGTATTTATTTAAAAGGTACAGTGACAGAGAGAGAGAAAGGGAGAGACTGACCATTTCCATCCAATGGTTCATTCCCCAAAAGGCTACAACAACCAGGACTGGACCAGGCTGAAGTCAGGAGACTAAAACTCCATCCAGGTCTCCCACATGGGTGGCAAGGGCCAAAGGACTTGGGCTATCTTCTGCTTTCCAGGTACATTATCAGGGAACAGGATTGGAAGTAGAGCAGCCAGGATGCAAACGAGCCCTCATATTGGATGCCAGTGTTGCAGAAGACAGCTTAACCCACTGTGCCACAGTGTGGCCTCAAGGATTGGTCCATAATCCTCAATTAAAATGCTTTACAAAAACAAATGAAATTGGGTTTCTTGTAGCTCACTAAGTCACATCTCTCATGCAAATAATAGAGTGATAACACAGAGAATGAATATTTACCATGAAACTAATTTCCTGTCATTTGATGCTAATTAAGATTGTAATTGCTTCCTCAGTATCACCAGATCATTCACAACTTCAGGAAGTCCATGTATATTTGGTTACATTTATTTAATTTGCGTAAACTCTTCTATGATTCGTTATTTCTAGAGGAAAGCAGAACCTGAAATCTAATTCTGTGTGGGGTTAGTCTTTAAAATCAGATATATGAGTTAAGCCAGTCATGCAAATGAATCCGTACCAAAAAACTTGATGTGCAAAGAAACTTAGACAAGACAACCAAAGATATATCCAGGTAGTCATTTATTTAGTCTCCCTTGTTTATGAAAACCCATTTTGTCTATATGGAAGACTGTTTTGTGACATGGTTGTGATACCAACAGATCAAGATGCTCATGAGTGGGACATGAAGCAGGTACCACTTTATATAGAAGAGGACACTCTCATGTTTGTCTGCTGGAATGTTTGCTATAGGCTGAAGATGCTCTGACCACAAGACTCAGTGCTTATTTCTCTGGCCTAGGAAACCAGAATCCTTGGGCCCTGCAATCTTTCAATTCCCTTGCATTCAGGGTTAGCCTCTTTATTTCTCTGAGCTTCTGTTACTCTTTTAGGACCAAAAGGTAAAAAAAGAATAAGAATGTTTGGGATTTAGAAATTGGTACATGAACTCATTCATGTAAAAGTGACCTGCTTGATCTTTGACTTTTCTAGCAAATGATACACACATGAAGAGGAGCACTCTCCTATTCCGAGGCCACTCTGTTGAGCACTTTGAACACCAGTAGAATCAGCTTGTGTTAACTTACAGACAACAAGCAAATTGCTGTATTGGTATAACTTCCACCCAAGAGAAACTTGCTAGGATCAGACTGTGTTCAGAGCTAGTGTTGGAGCTTCTATTCTCAAAGGTATTTCTGCTGTTTTAACCAAAATATTCCACCTGCTAATTTTACTGTGCTAAGCCATCTCAACCCACTGGCCAACAAAACTGGAAAGCAGAGCCACTTCATCTCAGACACAGAGGCCGATGAAGCAGCCAGGAGAGGTAAATGAGAGCTGCTCCACCTTGGGCCTTTAGCCAGAAAGTGCGAGCTCTTGGTGATCTTCTCCGTGTATGCTATTCCATCTTGGGGTAAGATGCTGAGCATGGATGAAGCCAGTGAACTGTTGAACTTTGGTGACGCCCATGTATCACGGCCATTTGTCCTGAAGTATGATACTGTCGATTTTCCTAGACTTGAAATACTTAGCATACCTTTCAGAGCTCTCTCACGAAATTAGAACTACCTGAAGGAAAAAGGTAATGGTAGAAAAAAAAAAAGGTAATGGTAGAGGAAAAGAGAGAAAGCAGAAGATGAGATACAGACAGGGCTGTTAAAGAGATAGTCTCTGAAAGAGTAATCTCCCCCAAAGACTTTTATTTTGAATGCATTTTTGAGTTATTGTTATTACCAAAATAGAAATTAATCAACCATAGACCAAGAAAATTAAATTAGAATTTTAAAGTCTGTATTGGAAGAAATTTTGAATTCAAAAATATTGATATGAACATACGAGTTATTGGAGGAAAATAAACATGATACAAGTCAGATAGACATGATATCAATGGTAGTGACAGCCCACAGTGATCATAGTTTTGTCTTTATTCTCTGTATTGATGAAAAATTTGTGATTTTTTTCAACCAGTAACAAAATCAATAGAACTGTGACTTAGGTTTCTCAGCTTAGATGGTTTATTTTATACAATTGAAAATCCAGCCAAATTTCTTACAATTATATATTTTTTTTTGGAAAGTTGCAATGGGACATACCCCAACGTTTTTGCAAACACTGTTATCTCTGATATCTTTTCTCTAGTTTCCCTGAGGAGCTATGAAAGCATCTAGCTTTACCTTATATTGACTTTGAACAAAATGCAAAAGGCAAAATAAAATATAGAATGGTCAGATATTTGAAATCCTATAAAAGCTGTGGTAAATAATTTAAATGGAAGCTATTATGATTGTCATCGCAAATAACAACAGTGTGCCATGTAGACATGCACAATACAATTAAGCCCTTGGCAATGGGGATTTTATAGTCATCATTCTGAATGTTCTTAAATGACCCTGAAAACCCACAACATGTAGTAATTCGTATTTTTGCTGAGACATGAATCTGAGTTGCCTACCCTGGGAGGCAGGAGTAAGTAACTGGATAGCAAGACTTCATTCTCTACTTGTTTCCTGTAGGAGTTTTATGGATTTGGGGGTTCGCAAAGTTCTCAGAGGCTCCCTCACAAATATTCTCATATCCAAGGTAGTGTTGGAGACACTAGTTAAAAAACAATAGGAAGTGGGTAAAAGTACAAACACACAGACAATGCTGGCGTATTGTAACTTCAGCACAGAACACTGACAAAGGGAGAAATCTCAATGAATACTTATTTGTATTGGCTGATTATTAAATGGAATAATGTATGTTCAGCATTTAACACAACGTCTGACACATGGGGGGTGTGCAGTATGCCTTAGTTCCCTTTGCTCTGCTGCATCTTTGCCACTGAAACGTTTGTATAGCTCCTACTTACAGACAAACTTCTTTATATTAGAAAAAGGAAGAAAATAGTAGGGGCTATCTTTGTTCTGGATTTGAGCAATATTCAGAGTAAAATCTGCTTAAAATAAGGCATCTCCATATAAAGCCCACACTTGATTTAACAGTCTATATTTATGTGGAGCGACAGAGGCATTGATTATACATTCTCTTAATCTATAGCATCACAGTGTGACAAGATTAGGAACCTGGGCCCATATGTAGATGTTAGGGTGTGTGGCAAAATTGAGACACTTCAATAAATTTGCTTTTGAAGATTAGGAATGAGTGCTTGATATATCCATTTGGCTTTTCTTGGTGTCTGAACACAGAATCTCAGTAATCCTTCTGTTGGCAACCTCATTAATGTGTCTTTCAGATCACATTATAATTATATATGTATCATGCCTGCTTAAAAATCAAATAAGGCTAGCTCTTCATTAAGATGGTCTCTTTAAAATGAGCGAGTATTTCAATACATGATATAAATAACTTTTCTCAAAGATTCAGTAATTTACATATTTTGCAGATATTTAAATGAAAGATAGTGCAAAATGCAGCCATCAGGGTTCTAAAGCTCAGAAAGCTGAATGCTGTTTGATGCATCTGTGAAACAGATTGTCACAGTGAAAGGAACCTAAGATTTCCTTTTGTGTTTGGACACTGTGGTGGAGGGTGTTTTTAATAAAGCTCCCCCGCCCCCACCTGGGTTTCTAAACTACTGCACTCTCACAGAAGGGACAAACAATAGAAATCAGCCAATTGTTTGGTCATCAAAACATGAATATGGTAATTTACACCAAGAGGAATACTATACTACCTTCCTTTCAATCAAAATAATGAGAAAGCAGTTACACATTTGCATGAAAATAGAAAGTTAGTGCAGTATTACAGTATTTCAATTGTAATCTGCTCTTCCACCTACACTCCCTTCCTTAAGTACCTTAGGTTTGCAAACTGCTTCAGCAACCATCAGCCAAGATATGCCCATGTCATCTGCAAATCACAGATCACAGAGCTTGACTGGAGTGATTGCAGAGGGAGAAGTGCTGAAGGGTTCATAGTGGCCAGAACAAGACTTAAAAGTGATGTGAAATAGGGAGCAAAGAGGGCTGCAATTGCCTTGGAGCCTAAAATAGACTGAGCTTCAATGCCATAGAAAAAAAACACCAGCTTCTCCATCATTTCTTTAAAGGTCAAAATTTTTGTAGGTGGACTGGGAGAGCAGCGGATTGCAGATGCGTTTAACAGCAGGGTATTTTCCGCTGCCATGACCAGTTAAGGAAGATTTTCAAAAACACACCTGCTGGTAAACAGTTTGGCCCTACTCTGGGTCATCCGCCTTCTCCAGTCTCCTTGCCGCCTGGTTTCTTACCAGGGTAGAGTCCCAAACCTCACATCCGTCAAAGCTAGGCTTTCAGTACAGTCCATTACCGTTTTTACAGAAGTACCTCGGTGGCTTTCAGGGAGGTTTTATGGTGTGGGGCTGCCTCTTCCCAAATGCATGAAGCACACACATGAGGCCTACAGATCCAGAGCATGGACTCACGCTATTTCCCCTTCATGTTGTTGGTCAGTGTGCAGACATTGCTGTCTGACCCTCACGGCCCAGCACTCAGGGCTCCAGAGCTAGGCTGGGTCACACTCTCTCCAGAGCTCCCCAGAGGAACCTCTGGAAGTCTCTTGGGCAGGTGGCCCAGTGTTCCACCATGTTACACACAGCAGTTGGCTGCTATAAAACAAGTGAGCCATTGGGCATATCCAGTCTAAGCCTCTGTTCAGACTGCTGCACTGGGGTGGGAAATCATCCATCTCTGCCCACATTTGCACACCAGTCTACCTGGGTGTGTAAGCAGAATGGTAAAGGAAGCTCTTCCCAACCCCACAGCTTCCCATGGAGAACATATCAGGTGTTAATGTGGGAGGACACTGTTCCAGTACAGCTAGATATCCAGAGTTTCCTCTGGGCAGAGGCATGTTGGCAAACACCTGCTCCACAAATTCCTGCTGTCCCAAATACCTGGGGTTAGAATAAAACTCTAGTGTCAGAGGTTACACTTATATTTTTTCTTTTTTTTTTTTTTTTTTTTTTTTTTTTTTTTTTGGACAGGCAGAGTTAGACAGTGAAAGAGAGAGACAGAGAGAAAGGTCTTCCTTTTTTTCCGTTGGTTCACCCCCCAAGTGGCTGCCACGGCCTGCACGCTGTGGCCAGGAGCCAGGTGCTTCTCCTGGTCTGCCATGCAGGTGCAGGGCCCAAGGACCTGGGCCATCCTCCACTGCCCTCCCGGGCCACAGCAGAGAGCTGGACTGGAAGAAGAGCAACCAGGATAGAATCGGGCGCCTTAACCAGGACTAGAACCCAGGGTGCCAGCGCCGCAGGTGGAGGATTCGCCTAGTGAGCTGTGGCGTCAGCCAGAGATTACACTTAATCTGACCTTCTGGCCTGCAGCAACCCATAGAACAGGGAAGAAGGTGTGCACTGGAATCTCACTGTCCCTGGTTGTCCTAAATAAACTGTGTATAGTATTCCTGTCACCATGCATTCAGGTGGGGATGGCAGAGTATTTAGTGTGACCTTGTCTGGACATGGTGCTCTCTGGAGATGACTTGGACACTCCATAAAGGGGGCATCGGGCTACGGATACTCAAGATCATAACTGTTTTTTCTTGTAAGGGGCATATGGTGTGTGCCTTCCAACATTTCCCAGTAGCTACTTTTCATTTAGCAAAGAGATAATAGATGCTAGCTTTTTATTTAGGTCTCTTAGTTGATCTTTTACAGTTTCCTTAGCAGAAGAGAGTGGTAGCCAGGAAAAAGAACGAGTTATACAACTTTAGGCAAGTTACTTCAGCTCTTTGTGCCTCTGTCCCTTACCTGCCATGGAGGGATAATAGCATGCAGTGACAGAGATTAAGCAAGTTAATGCATGAGAGGGCTTAGAACAGCGTCTGGTACATGGTAAGTTCTCAGTCAAGGTTCAGTGTAAAACAATGCTGCGGTTGTTATTGTCATGTCCTTGCAGCACCTACCCACCATCTTTCTCTGTGAAGGTAGAGGCAGAGGTGAGGGGGCAGAAGGAGGCTGCACCGCACAGCAGCACAGACATCAACAGAGTCCCATGGAGACGCCTTCATCTTCAAGGGTGGCTTTGGCTTCTGCTCTAGTTCTATTTCACCTTCTCAACCCCCGTAGCTCATTTATTCTCCTCATATGCATCTAGATCTCTCATAAGGACAAAATCAGATTCTTTCAAGAGTTTTCAGAAGGCAGCACAGACAAGAGAATGACACCCAGGCGAAAACAGGTATGAGTCATGGAAGGGAAAGTGGCAACGCAGTCCTCGGGGTCCCAGCATTTATGCTTACGCCAATAGCTGCGATCCTTGTGAATGAGCATGCAACAACAGAGAGGGGGGAATTTTGTTTGGAATCATTAATCTGCTTCATGCCACTTTCTTAGCCTTTAATCATTAGAGGATCCAAGTAGCAATGCTTTCATGCACTCTGTGCAATGCCCAGTAGTGTGTCGCTTGTGCCCAAAGTTCCTCTGCCTGCTGCTTTAAAGATGCCCAGGGCCCAGACCCGGCAGGAAAGCAAGTGGTCATGGATGCTAACATGAGAAGACCATTTGAAAGCAAATGCATATAATAGAAAGAATTTAAGCAGCTGTTGGATGTCATTACCTTCCTTTTTCAAGAAGGCCTGTCTTAGGGTGACTCCAATCAAAGAACTGGGTCATCTCTCAATGGTAATTTTTTTAGAAGCCATGAAATTTGTGCAATGATTTCATCCCCCCATTGGCCAAACATGCTCTGAGAGTAGTCAAGTTTGTGAGGGCTCAGGCAGCCCATGGGGCTGTCATCAACTCCATCGGAAGAGTTTATATCCTTAATGGGATCAGAGGTCTTATTGGCGATTCCTCATAAGTGCAACAGAGAAACTATCTTTCTCTCACCACCAGCTCCACACCTGACAATTCTCCTATTTATCAGTTAACAATTATTGTCTGAAAGCAAGTCAATTACAAAGAGGGATTTATGAAGTCCTTAGCGACTAAGAAAAAACTTGATGGAATCTATCCATTCTGTTCAGAAAACTGAAATGTGAACTGTCTGAAGACAGCACTGATTTCACATTATGTTAGCACCACATCACAATGCAGATCATTAGGACATTAATTCCTGTGCTTCTGTATCCAGCCAATAAGTTAGACCCATATAGAGAGGGAAACGAAGCACATGGTCATTGTAAACCTGAGCGTTAGTCCTGGTCCTCTACTCACCTCCTCTGGAATCCTTCTCAAGGCCCCAGCTGACTGCAACTAGCCCCAGTATCTAGCAGGAGCACATAACCTTGCTTTGTGTCCTGAACTTCCCTGCCACTGGAGATTGGGGCAGCTACTGGAGCACACTCAGCTAGCCTTGGGCTTGCCAGGGGAGTGAATACTCCCTGAGGGAGTTCTGGGGCCAGGGATGATGAACGTGGCTCTCTGACAGCTCTAAGGCATGTCCACTAGGCTTCCCAGGCTGGCCCTGAGAGGGGGAAACACAGATCCACATTGGGTGTGACAAAGCCATTCATTTTTGTCTATTTGTGCGTCCTGATTAGGTTCAGGTATGAACAATATGGCAAATAAAATGAAGAAATGCAATGCTGTAGTCTATGTCCTTATAAACTACACAGAATGCACAAAGGATTCTATAATTAAGTACATAAAATTAACAACTCAGAACATTTTTGCCTAGCCTTTAGTAATGTACGTCCTTCTTTTGGATTTATAAATAAGGCCAATGGACCATGATTTCCCAACTATTTATCTATAAAAATGAATGTATAGCTACTTCCTAAGAAGCAATTTGACCAAAAATGTTATTCTATCTTGTGAGTCAGAAATAGCCTTTTCTGAACTAAAGATCCACACTGACTTTGCCTCTGTTTGCTCCTCATCTGCTTCCCCTTTAACGACAAGCACCACATTTGAGATTATCTGCTTAATGTATATCTGTCCCATTACACTGAAGACTATGACACCGAGTGCTTTTACCTCATTGAAAAGGTCATCCTTTGCACTTGGTTCTGCATCTGACACACAGTAAGTCTTCAATGGATATTACTGAATTTAACTGGGTGGAGTCGGATTTAACTATCCAAGACAAAATTCTTGACAAAAGCTGTGTTGCTAATGTGGTGACTCAAAGACCATCGTGCACAGTTATCAGTCATCTGGGTCCACACTTTTTAAGGAAGGTTATGGCTGAATTGATCCACAAGTAACTTAGTGGAGACACAGCATAGGCACAGCCTGGTCAGGAGAAAGGGATCATGCTTTTCCTTTTACTCTGCTTTTAAAACTCTAATCTGAACTTTCTCTAGCAAAGTCACTCCGTGCCCCTGAGTTATTGGTAAAACGAGAATCGCACATACTCCTGGGTTTCCTGAAGCTGAGGCGCAAAGCCAGAGAAGCAGCCAGTGGACGTAAGTGGATTGTTCAGCCTCAGATTCGTTGCCACTTTAATTTCAGAAAGTACAGGGCCAAAGTATTTGTCAGTGATCTTTTACAGAATTTAAAATGCTATCTAAAATTCCTCTTTATATTAAAATAACATCTTTTCTACTAAATTTTATCCTTGATGGAAAAGAATAAATGGAGTCTTCCTATAAAAACTCTTATTCTTTTTTCTCTTTTTTTTTTGCCCTATAGAAAGTAAGTTCCTTAGTTTTTAAAATTCAAATAACATTTATCCTACCTCAATCATTTAACCATATTAGACTCTTTTAACTATCTCTATGCTCATTGTATCTTCTTTTTTTTCTTGAGTTGTGAAAAATCACATCTAGAGTAAGTACTCTAATAATACCACTTGAACATGGTAGAGGAAGTAACACTGACTTACTTGTCCAAAGACACAAGTTTTAGTCTCAACTCTCATTAAGTAGCTGTACAATCTTGGGCATCTAATGCATTTCTCTAGGCGTCTCTTTTCTCTGTTGTAAGATGGGAGGTAAGAGGATTAATGTCTACCACACCTACTTCTCAGAAGCAACAATCTGTGAATATTTTTGGAGAGGAGTTTTTTAGATAATTTGTTTTGTCTTTGTAAATTGTATCATCTACTGAGTATTATTAATTCATATACTCAGTTTATCTAGTGAAGTTAATGACTGCATCATGAATGTGCCACATTTTGGAAGAGTATTTCCAGCTGGTTGATGCTTCATCCCTTCAGTCCCAAGCAGCAGGCATTCTATTGAATTGGGGCTGGTGTGTCCAAGAAGGCAATTTGGACCAAGTCTGACACCTGGTAGGGTCTAGACCTCCTCACTTTGCAGAGTGAGAGGTGGCTTTGCCTAGAGCTTAGTTTCTAACTTAAAGGCATCTTCCCCTTAGCTCAGTTTTCTAACTTTTAACTTTTTTTTTTTTTTTGATAGGCAGAGTGGACAGTGAGAGAGACAGACAGAAAGAAAGTCTTCCTTTGCCATTGGTTCACCCTCCAATGGCTGCCGTGGCCGGCGCACTGTGGCTGGCTCATCGCGCTGATCCGAAGCCAGGAGCTAGGTGCTTCTCCTGGTCTCCCATGGGGTGCAGGGCCCAAGCACTTGGGCCATCCTCCACTGCACTCCTGGGCCACAGCAGAGAGCTGGCCTGGAAGAGGGGCAACCAGGACAGAATCCGGCGCCCAACCGGGACTAGAACCCAGTGTGCCGGCGCTGCAAGGCGGAGGATTAGCCTAGTGAGCCTCGGCGCTGGCCTAACTTTTAACTTTTAAGATGCCATATTGGCAAACAATAGAAGCATACATCTTATCTTTGTCTCATCTGAGCCAGATCACACACAAAGCAAGGACACAAGGGTATCGTTGTTTGTGGGTCATAGGATGCATTTTGAAATTTCACAGAGGAGGTAAAACCTAGATAAAGAGGATAAAATACATCCTACAAATAGTGATCACATGTCACTAAATCCTCATACACATCCTGAAAATGAGCAAAATGTCAAGGTTTGTGATAAAAGATGAGAACATGTATCTGATTACAAGTAGACCCTACCAAGTCACATAACCACCTTATTTTTTCTCCTAAGGATGACCATGACAGGGGAAGGAATCTATAATGTGATTCCCCAAATTCCCCTTAAGATAGAGACACTGAGACCACAAAATATTGGTCTGAAAATTTCAGGAAGACATTAGTTACAAATTTGGGGGCACTTCCTTTCATAAGAGATCTGTGATTTGTTTTTCATTTAAAGACAGACATTTTAGAGAAATTCAAAATCAGAAACCAGGATTTTTAAGAATTTCACCTGGTTGTTATCAAAGAATACTAATCTGAACAGTCTTTCCTCTCAAGGACACAGTGGATCCTTTAGGGTAGGGGTATGGGTCCATTTGTTGGCAAGTTGTACTCTAGGTTGCTATGAACTGACCCACTCATCTCCAATAGTATTTTGTCTAAGAAGTCAAAAACTTCACAGATGACTCAAAAAACCATCAGATCAATAGGATGGAGCCTTCTAGAAGTAAATCTAGTACTGTAGAGATGACTGATGATTCTAGAAATTCATTGTTGAACTAATGGATAATCAAACTAATCCCATTTTTATATTTTCAAATTCTAAATTTTCTGAGGTTGTAATCACCAACATTAAGTTATTATGGCATATTTTCACAAGCCTTGTCTATTCTTTTCTCATATAAATGTGAAAAAACTTTTAAAACTATTTTAATAAAATATTTCATTCTCAAAAAAATATAGAAGTAAGTACAACCAAAAACTCAATACTTGCCACCAGGTCTAAGAAATAAAACATCACAACTGCAATTGAAGAATCTCTGTGTGCCCTCCTTGGTTCCATTCCCTTTATCATCAAAGACACATCTGTGCATGTTTTTATACCTTATCATTTGAGTATATCCCTAAAATATGCATTCCTGCATTACATTTTTTAAAACTTTATATAATTTTCACATGTCATCATACTATGTATCAACAACTCCCTTTTATTTGTTTAATACTGGTACAGCACTGCCAATCAGAAAATCTGAAAGCCAAAATGCTCCAAAATTCAAAACTTTTTGAGTGCCAACATGATGCCTCAAATGGAAAATTCCTCACCTGACCTCACGTGATAGGTCACAGTCAAAATTCAAATACACTAAAAATACTTAGGCTATGTGTGAAAGTAATATATGGAACATAATCTGGGGATCACATCCCCAAGATAATCTCATTATGTACATGAAAATATTTCAAAATCTGAAAAACTGCAAAACACTTCTGGTCCCAAGCATTCTGGCTGAGGGTACTTGACCTGTAGTCTGTATATTACATTTACTCACATTGATATATTTTTGATTATTCATTTAAAGTTCTTTATAGTATAAATTTACATCAATTTATTTCTCCATCTTCTTCTTGATGAATATTTAAGATCCTCTTAGTTTTCACTCTTACAGTCAATGTTACAATGAATCTTATATATGGGTGCAAGTGCTTCTCAACAATGTATACCTAGGAGTAGAATTGCTAGAACACTGATTTGATATATTCAACTTCCTTAATATTAGCATGCCAGTCTCTAAAGTGAAAATCGCCCAGACTTACACCTCTGTCAGCAGCATAGTATCCCTACTGACCAACCTTGCATCACATTGGATGTCTGATATGTTCATGTTTGCCATTCTGATCAATAGGAAGTGTTATTTTACTGGATTTTAATTGTATCTCTTCAACTCTCACCTTTCTGAAAATACGAACCGAAGCATAAGATATTCTGAAAATTTTGTCTCCACTGTCTTACCCCCACCCCCACCCCCGTTCTGCTGGATAACTTGGAGAACTTGTGTATCAGGAGACGTTGCTGATGTTTCCTGCATGTGAAGGTGTGACAGTCGTGACCTCTCCTTCCCGGTGTTAAGTCAGAAACTATGAAGGGTCTGAGATTTTACTGGTAGCTGGACACTAACAAGTTAGCCTGAAACAATTTTATATACATATACTGACAGAAAACACAAGACCCCTGGGTCAGAGAAACAGACCATTTATTACTCATGGCACGACTCCTGTCTAATAGAATTACTCGGTAAGTCGTAAGACGCAAGACCATGCACCAGGCTGCCCAGCCTCACTTCTTGTTCCTTCATTCTTAGGATACATAACCACTCCTACAATCCTCACTGGCTTTCCCAGACATGAGTAGAAATCTACAATACTGAAACTTTTTATTGATACAAAAGCCATGCACATCCATAGAAAAAATATTAATATAGAATTAATTTTTAGTCCATTGTTTTTAGTTTAGCTGATTATAGCAATAATCAGCATTTGGACACAGCTGACCCTGTAAAGCCACAATTTGATCTTGAAGTTCAATTTTGTTATGTAATAGCTGGATGACATTGGGCAAGTTTCTAAATTTCTCTTAGAGTCAATGACTCCATCTACAGAATAATAGTACTAGTGGTTACATCAAAGAGTTGATAGACTTTTATAAGCTAATACAGGTAAGAACCTGATATATGTAATAAATACCTTAACACTCTGTAAGGCACCATCTTTTGGTGGAAGGATGCTTCCCTGAATTTAGCAATGACTTTTGCCTGGATTTTTTTTTAACGATTTATTTATTTGAAAGTCAGAGTTACACAGAAAGAGGAAATGCAGAGAGAGAGGTCTTCCATCGGCTGGTTCACTCCCCAGTTGGCCACAACAGCTAGAACTGCACTGATCTGAAGCCAGGCGCCAAGAGGTTCCTCCGAGTCCCCAACGTGGGTGCAGGGGCCCAAGGACCTGGGCCATCCTCTACTGCTTTCCCAGGCCACAGCAGAGAGCTGGATTGGAAGAGGAGCAGTCGGGACAAGAACCAGCATATGGGTTGCCGGCGCTTCAGGCCAGGGTGTTAACCCGCTACACCACAGTGCCAGCCCTTTGCCTGGATGTTACTCTGGTTATTGATCCTAGTGATATTTTAGATTTGGCACATAATAATAATTACAATTTTTCTATTACCTAAATGCTAGGGGTTTTTTTCTTTCTTTTTTTTTTTAACTTTTATTTAATGAATATAAATTTCCAAAGTACAGCTTACGGATTACAATGGCTTCCCCCCATAATGTCCCTCCCACCCGCAATCCTCCCCTTTCCCACTCTCTCTCCCCTTCCATTCACATCGATTCATTTTTGATTCTCTTTATATATAGAAGATCAGTTTAGCATACATTAAGTAAAGATTTCAACAGTTTGCTCCCACACAGAAACATAAAGTGAAAAATACTGTTTAAGTACTAGTTATAGCATTAAATCTCAACGTACAGCACACTAAGGACAAAGATCCTACATGAGGAGTAAGTGCACAGTGACTCCTGTTGTTGACTTAACAAATTGACACTCTTGTTTATGGCATCAGTAATCAACCTAGGCTCTTGTCATGAGCTGCCAAGGCTATGGAAGCCCCCTGAGTTCACTGACTCTGATCATATTTAGACAAGGCCATGGTCAAAGTAGAAGTTCTCTCCTCCCTTCAGAGAAAGATACCTCCTTCTTTGATGACCCGTTCTTTCCACTGGGATCTCACTCGCAGAGATCTTTCATTTAGGTTTTTTTTTTCCCCCAGAGTGCAGAGTGTCCCGGCTTTCCATGCCTGTAATACTCTCATGGGCTTTTCAGCCAGATCCTCATGGCTTAAGGGCTGATTCTGAGGCCAGAGTGCTGTTTAGGACATCTGCCATTCCTTGGGTCTGCTGTGTATCTCACTTCCCATGTTGGATCATTCTCTCCCTTTTTGATTCTATCAGCTAGTATTTGCAGACACTATTCTTGTTTATGTGATCCCTTTGGTTCTTAGTCCTATCATTATGATCAGTTGTGAACAGAAATTGATCACTGGGACTAGTGAGATGGCATTGGTACATGCCACCTTGATGGGATTGAACTGGAATCCCCTGGTATGTTTCTAACTCTACCATTTGAGGTAAGTCAGCTTGAGCATGTCCCAAATTGCACATCTCTTCCCTCTCTTATTCCCACTCTTATATTTAACAGCAATCACTTTTTCAAATACAAATAATGCTATTCATTTTACATATGATGATATGGAAAGAGAGGTTAGAAAATTTGCCTAGAGTTATAAATGATAACAGCAAAATTTGAACTCATTACTGTTTACCTCCCAACCATGAATTCTCATTTATTTTTCTTACCAACAAAAAATAGAACATGTGCTTCAACTAAACATCTGGATACTGGCAGACTCCATTCATTTTACTTAGCCATGAACATGAATGTGACAAAAAGCAAATTTCACAGGTTTGGAGGAGAGATCATATCAAATTCTCATATGGTCTTCATCAACATAGCAGTCTATCTCTATAAAACACACACAAAGAGTGTCAGCTTGGTAGTTAGTAAAGGCCTCTCGAGAAAATGATATCCAAAAACCAGTAATGTTTTTAATATATTTCCTTTTTTTTCCATATAACTGAAAATATTTGAAAAATCTGTTGTAGAGAATGATCCCAAGCCAAAGATACTTGAACTCAGGTATTTACAACCAAGTTACTGAATATATTTCACTTTTGTAGTTTTTCTGTTGAGCAGTAACGAGCGAGATCTATCCAGGAATATCAGAATTTCTAGTGTTTTCAGATTCCATTGGAACGTTTTATCTGATCCAAGTGATGCTTTAAATATGTTAACACAGAGGTACAGTATCAATGTCAGTGGCTTAGACTCAAAAAAAACCATTCTTGGTACTGGATGGTATGTTTAACTTCTATCTTTCCATAATCCAAAGACTTATCTGAAGTTAAACAATAAAAAGATCAATGCTTAAGCTCCAAAGGGCTATTAAGTTCCAAAATCTTTCCCCAGAGCCCTTCATTTTTCATCAGGTCACTGTTTTGCTATGTGATTAAAGCACTGTAATCCCACAAGTGAGGATGCGAGACCCTCTGCAGGGTTAGTCCCCCCACATTCAGCCTTCCATCCTTTGCTTCCTGATTATATGGGATCCTGTAATAGCTTCCCATTTCTGCCTGGCTGTCTTTTCCACCAATTGTTATATAAAATTAATTTTAAAATAAATAATTATATGGCTGTCTTGTATCATCACCCATGCTATACTTCTTCTTTCAAAAACTATCTTTCTCCTTGTTACCCAGATTACTTAGCAGAAGATCTCCAAATAAAAGCTTAGGAATAGGCATTCCCTAAGGTTGGCACAGCCAGTCCAACACCAACCTGGACTACAAATGAATACATTAGAATGCAACCCATTTCTACAGCTATTTAAATTACAGAGAAAGACCAAAACAGCCATTCTCTTTTACTGAAGGCAGACTCTTGTTTAACTCCTAGTTACTTCCTAGGAAGGACAGCCTCTACCCAATTCACTTGAGCAGATGTAACTACAACCGCAAATACACTGTCGACTGGTGTCCTCCAGGGACCTGTTCATTACCTGTCATTAAATGTTTTAAAAGTTTGCATAATTGATCCAGCCAATAAGTCATCATTGATTTATGGGGTTTCTGTGCTGAAGAGTTGCTCTTTAAAAATTCATAACACTGGTATGTGTCTTTACAATCCATTAGCTGTTTACGTACCCACAGTCTTAGCATTGATTGACCTTGGACTGAGATTCTCATGGACTTCTTTTTCTGCAAGTCCTCAGTATAGAAAAGCAATACTTCAGCCTTCTCCCTGGACAGCTAGACTTTGATTTTCTTTTCCCCTCCATCAAAACAGAAACTTTACTTGAAATGATGAATAAATAAAGCATATTCCATAAACAGCTCTTCACTATTATTTAAGCTTATGGGCTGCGTTGTGTGAATCTCCTTTCCCCGCCATCAGATTCAAGTGTGTAAATGTTCTAAAAGGCTTTGAAAGTTTTATGATGATTTCAGGGGATGGAGGAGTAATAGCTGAAGAGTGAAGCTATTAGTTTTAATATTTATATTGAGTGCTCTGAAACATTAATGTGACAGGATGTAAGATCAGTGCAGTGGGATGTATTTACCTCACCACCATTGCCACGTGGCAAAGGGAGAAAAAAAACCCTCTGTGTACATGTGTGTTTATTTTCTAAAACTTTGAGGCCACAGTTTAAATGTTTGTGGATTGTTAGGTCCCCCCTTCCCCTTTTTGTGAGATCTAGAGTTCCCACTGACAAACTCATATGATTTCCTTGAACTTGAGCTATTTGTAGGAAGCAGGAATGGCCTGCCAGACCAAGCTGGGTACATCAGCTGTTTGTGTGGGTCTGCATCCAAATAGTCCTTTCAGGCTGCCATGGAGAACACCACCTGCCAGGTTAGCAGCACTTGGCCCTGCCTTCCTGCCCAGCTGTGTCATGGGAAATTTTAAAGAACAATGACAGCAAATACAGATCTAGAAGCCACTCCCACTGATTTCAAACATGGAAAAGCAAGTTAAGGCAGTTCTGTACTCTGGGCTCCGGCAGTTCTGGGTTTCAGTTCCAGCTCCCCTTGACTGGAAGGCGAGCCTGGTGTGCGGGGATGATAGAAGAGGTGGTATGAGTACGGCTGAATTCTCAACCTTGGGGAATGAAGTTGATGAGTAGGCTGGGGAAGGTGAATGTCCTTAAGCTCGAGGCTAAAGGGTTGTTATTTGATCTTGTACTTTGTGGGTTTTTTTGTTTTGTTTTGTTTTTTGTTTGTTTGCTTTCTTTGTTTTTTCTTTATTTTAACTAGTGTAATATTTAAATATAAATTAACATTCATTTTTAAATATAAGTACAATATGTCCATAATTTAAAGAACCATCTCCCCTGGACCAACATTGTGACTCCATGCATGTCCCTTCACATCTTCAAACTCTGGTTATTGATTTTTTTTTTAGATAAAAAAAAGTAGGGGGTCAGCACTGTGCTATAATTGGCTTGGCCTCTGCCTGTGGCACCAGCATTCCAAAATGGGCATCAATAAGTGTCCTGCCTGCTCTATTTCCAATGCAGCTGTCTGCTTATGGCCAGGGAAAGCAGTGGAAGATGGCCCAAGTTCTTGGGCCTCTGCACCCACACGGGAGACCCGGAGCAAGCTTCTGGCTCCTGGCTTTGAATCCACCCAGCTCTGGCTGTTGTGGCCATTTGGGGAGTGAACCAGCGGATAGAAGACCTATTTCTTTGTCTCTCCCTCTCTCTCACTCTGTAATCCTACATCTCAAAGAAATAAATAAAATCTTTGAAAAAAAAAGATAAAAAGAGAAGTTACTGTACCAATACACATAGTCCTTGTGATTAAATGAGATAATCACTATAAAAGCTGGCACAATAAATATTTCCTGTTGCTATAACCACAATTAAACAAGCAAACACCTTGAGAGAGCCTGTAGTTTGCAAGGCACTAAAATGTGCAACTATAATTTGATTTTTAAAGTTTAATATGTGGGTCTCATTGTCAAGATAGTAGCTACCTATTGGAAAAACAATACCATTTGCCCACATAAATCTCAAACAACAGTGTGGTGTTTTTCTGGAATTAGAGCCAACTCCTAAAACTTGGGTTAAGTCCCAACTTTGCCATTAGCACCCAGACAACCCTGCACTTGGCACTGAAGCACTGAGACTAGATTTCCTTCAGAAATAGCAATACCATGGGAATCAGAGAAAGAGCAGGAGGTGGGGTGGGAGTGAGGGTGGGAGGGCAGGTGTGGTAGGAAGAATCACTATATTCCTAAAGTTGTACGTATGAAATTTGTACTCAATAAATAAAAGTTTGCTTTGGGGAAAAAAAGAAATAGCAATACCAGTAATTTGCACACTGTGCAAAGATATTAATGCTGACAATAATTTTGAGAAACAGCAAACTAAAAAAAAGTGCGCTCAGACAGTTTGAGATGTGAGGAATTAGACAAACATGACTGGCTTCAGATCGACACAATGGTTAAGACATCACTTGGGATGCCAGTATCTCATATCAGAGTGCCTGGGTTTGAGCCCCAGCTCTACTTCCAATTCTAGCTTCCTGCTAATGCACACCCTTGGGGACAGCAAATGATGGTTTAAATTCTTGTTTCCCTGCTACCACTGATTGGTAGACCACTGATTGGGTTTCATGAGAGACTACTATTGGGTTTCAGGCCCCTGGCTTTGGCCTGGCCGAGCCCCAGCTGTTTGTGGAGTGACCAGCTTTTTCTCTGGCTGTCTTTCTCTGTCTTACTATATTTCAAATAAAAATGAAAACAAATTTTTAAATTTTAAAAAAGAAAATTCTGTTTGTTAAAATGAAAGAAAAAAAGAAAGATTTTATTTACTGATTTGAAAGGCAGAGTTACAGAGAGAGAGGGGTGGGGGAGAGACAGAGAGAAAGGTCTTCCCTCCACTGGTTCACTCCCCAAATAGCCACAACAACCAGAGCTGGGCTGATCCGAAACCAGGAGCCAGGAGCTCTCTCCAGGTCTCCCACATGGGTGCAGAGGCCCAAGCACTTGGGCCATCTTTTTCTTTCTCAGGCCATAAGCAAAGAGCTAGATCTTAAGAGGAGCAGCCAGGACATGAATTGGTGCCCATATGGGATGCTGGTGCCAGAGGCTTAACCTACTACACCACAGTGCCAGCCCCTACTTGTTCTTTTTAGATATCAGAAGCAATGAAGATGTTAATTACAAAATAGAGATCAATAGTAAATAATAGTAAAGATAGGGAAGGAAGACTTTCCTCAGATGTGTGAAAATTCTTGACTGTATAGGTGTAAGAATAGGTATTAAGGGGCCGGCACTGTGGTGTAACAGGTAAAGCCACAGCCTGCCGTGCCAGCATCCTTTATGGGAGCTGGTTCAAGACCCAGATGCTCGTCTTCCGATCCAGCTATCTGCTACGGCCTGGGAAAGCAACAGAAGATGGTCCAAGTGCTTGAACCCCTGCACCCATGTGGGCGACCCAGAAGAAGCTCCTGGCCTGGCTCCCGGCTTCAGATCGGCACAGCTCTGGTTGTTGCAGCCATTTGGGGAGTGAACCAGCAGGTGGAATCCTTTTCTATCTCTGCCTCTGCTTCTCTGTAACTCTGCCTTTCAAATAAATAAATATATTTTTTAAAAAATTAGGTATTAAAAATTTTTGCTAGGTCTTTGCATGGACAATGAATAATTCCTTCCCACCTGTTGAACTTTACTGTAGTAGAGTAGGTGATAAGCTGGATTTTTTTTGTTGTTGTTGAAACAGGCATAAATGCACAGGCCTTTTCTCTGGGATTCATAGGTTTCTAAGGAAGGAACCTTCTGCCTTTTGCCTGGGCACTGCATATAACTAGAAGCACTCACTCTGAGCAGGGCAGGGAAGGGATACCAGCAGCCCTACCGGCCAATAGGCAAACCATCCTTGACGCCCTTGTTTTTTTGGCTCTACACCATGCCCTCCCCGTGACTATGTCCCCAGACTAGAGCCTCCCTGATTCGGTTTTCCCAGAGGCTAAATCTCTGCTTCTCCGTAAATAGGGAGAGGGACATAGTCAGAGGTAGTAGGAGCGGGGAGAAAAACGGGGAGGCACAGATTCCTGACAGCTGTAGACTGGGCAGTAGGCCTAAGAGTCCAAATGCTCACACTCTCACCTTCTACCAATTCTCCTCATTTCTGCTCATTTCCTGATTCCTCACCCCTGGTCTCCAGCACTGATTTTTTTTTTCTGTGGTTTTGCTTGGAGAACCCAACTACTCCTCACTGGTGTTCTCTGTAACTTCCTGTGTTTCTGCTTCCTCTGCTCTGCAGAACCATTGACCACTCTTCATCTACTGCCTACCTTCCAAAATTGTCTCAGCCTCCCTCTGGTCTGCGTGATCTCCTCTCCTGCTTCTTTGGCCCTGCAGCTAATGCCATTTGGTTGTTCTTGTACCTTGAATAATATTGTAATGGAAAAATCCAAGTGGAATAGAAATATATGTGGTCAAACTTCTATGTTTAAACAGAAATTTGGGGCTAGGGATGGTGGTGGTGGTTTTTACAAATATTATGCACAATGACAAAAAAATGCAGGTGAAAGTGGAGTTGCTCCATATAAATAATGGGTGAAGCCAGAGCTCCGCTTCCCAGCTTCTCCTTTTTCCTCTAAACCCAGACCAACTCCGAGAGCACAGGTATCAGAAAGCCCCAGGACTGCTGGGGACTGCATGGACAAGAAGCCTTGTGCTCTTGCATTCCTGCCCTGCTGGATCCTTCCGCCAAAATGTGGAGTAACCTAGGTTCCGTGTGGGAGTTGCCCTTTTTGCTACCACGATGTGCATGTTTATTCTACAGAATCTGTCATTCAACAAAGGTTTCCTAGGCACCTTTGTCCTAAAGATTCTCATGATTGTGTGTGGAATACGAAGATCCACAAAACGGTCTCTGTGCTAGTGAGGCAGCTGGTTAGGGAAAAACGACCACACCCCACACCCTTCCAAAGGTTCTGTCACACTTACAAGTCCTCTAGAGGCAAGTGGACCCCAGCCCCATCTCTTCAAGTTCTACCTGAGGACCCTCCAAGAAGGCACCATTCAGTGGTGAAGAGATGGGTGTCACCCCTGCAATGGATACACGTTGCAATTTCAATTTCCCCTCCTCAACTTCCCAGCCTTGGCAGAGATCTTGGAGGAAGTGGCTCTTGGCCAATGCTAATTCAGATCTTTGTACTCTACAAGTATGCACTGCTCAGGCCCCACATCCAAAGCAAGCACTGCCTCTCAGCAGATAAAAGCTGTGATGTGCACATTCTGACTATTTTCTTCTCTCCTCTCCCTTCCCCTTGCATCTCTCCATTGCAAGGATTCACTTTGAGCAACACCCCAAAGCCCCATACTGAGGCAAATAAATACGCTCTTTGTTTGTCCCTTGCTATGAGTCCTTTAATGTAAAGGTTACATGGCAAATATTTTCTATCCCAAATGTCAAAGCAACCATGGACTTCCCTGAGGGGACTGTTTTTCCAAAACTCCGTGAAATCAGGTTGGCAGGCAAAGAAAGACATAATGCTGCAGCTACGCATATACCTTGAAAAACCACAGGAAATAGCACATGCGAGCCTGTCCAGTAACACATGGGAACAGGCTGAGATGGGGGACTTGGGAGGCTCACCAGGCACCAGGGGCAGCAGTTCCAACCACCCATTCACTCACAGTCAACACCATGGCCCTTCATCCTGTCTGCTCACTCTTCCTGACAGAGAAAACATACAGATGCACACACTTCAATCAAAAGGAATAATTAGGCTTAAAAAATCTTCTGCAGCAAAAACTCACACACTTTTGCAGGTTTATTCTCCGGAGGTACCAGTTCTACCATGCAAATATAATAGTAACAGCAGCTTTTCTGCAAACTCTCTTCCCTCTGTGGGATTCCAAAGTGCTGTACACACCATGGGGCAAATCTGGCCCGGTGATTCAGATTGGTCGGTGGATGCTGGAAGCCTTTTCATAAATCTTTCCTGAACCTTCTTAGAAAAGGGAAAGAAGGAAGACAGAGAGGAGAAGCAAAGACGTGAGAAACTTCTTAATTTGTCCACAGCTTTTCCCTCCTTCTGCCTGACTCAGAGGTTCTGGCTCTTGCCTGCATCCCTGATCTCCATTCCCTAGTGTTCTGGAAAAAGAAGGGTAAAAATCATACTGGAAGATTCTACAGAGAAAAATCAATAAGAATAAAAGAAACTGCATGCCCACGGGACTGTGTGAGATGAGAGGAATGTGGCACTGTACAGGAGGGGAGAGTCTGAAGAAGAGAGGGCGACATACAGAATAACGTAGGGACAATAGGACACCACTTTTCTGGATGGAGTGAGAAATTCCTGCAAGTTCTTTGGGTAAAGGACAGAAGACAATGGGTGATGTCACCACACTTGGCTTTGGTCTGTGTGCAGTGATTGAGACACACAGGAGAAGATCTTAATTTTTATAGGGACTACAATTATTTTACTTATTTATTTATTTTAAATATTTGTTTATTTATTTGAAAGTCAGGGGTGAGACACAGAGAGAGAGAGAGATCTTCCATTTGCTGGTTCACTCCCCAGATGGCCACAACAGCCAGGTTGGGGCCAGGCCAAAGCTAGGAGCCAGGAGCCAGGAGCCAGGAGCCAGGAGATTCTTTCAGGTCTCCAACATGGGAAGCAGGTGCCTTACTTGGGCCATCTTCCACTGCCATTCGCAGGCCATTAGCAGGGAGATGGATAAGAAGTAGAACAGCCAGGACACAAACCAGTGCCCATATTGGATGCCAGCATCACAGGCAAGTGGCTTTACCCACTATGCTACAAAGCTAGCCCCTGGGACTATAATTCTTTGAGAAAGACACTGCTTGAAGCTTTCTAAACCCACCAAGAGAGCAGTTCCATACATATTTGATATATCTACAGCCCCAGTGATAATTTCCCCTATTCAGTCATCTCCTCAGAATTGGCCTTCTAGGCTATATTTCCCTTCTCTTGCTCAGCAAATACACCCTTGACCTTGAATGGTTACCATTCAGAACAGTTAACAAATTGAGTTTAGCTGTCCAGGGGAGAAAATGTTTAAACCAATGAGAAGATAAGATGCTTTGATTGCTGTACTGTCCTTTGCTTCCCCTTCCAGAAATACATATAACCTTTACCTTTGCCTAGTCCCAGGATGGCAGAGTGGACAGTGGAAGGGGCCCGATCTGCATGATCTAACTAATAGAACCCCTTACCTTCAGAATTCTAGTTGAATTTGGGCAGCAGGGAACAGCGAAGGAGATGTGAGGATAGGAGCGAGGCTGGGTATTTATTCCTCAGACTCACTTCCTGATCTATGGAAGTGTCCTTCAACCAAAGGCCCAGCCTCACTCAGAAGACTCTCTTCACAGAGCTCCCTCTCTCTCCTTCTGAGGGTTCAGGCAACCACTCCTCCCTTGCCCATTCAGGTCTGGGCTGCACCAGCTCTAGTGCTTGAAACTGTCCCTCGTGGGTTTCCTCTGCTCCTCGCCCACATCCTTGTAAATACTCTCTTTATTAGACTCTCTTCAAATTACCCAATTACAGGGCACCATCTGTTCCCTGCTGGGACCCCAACAGTTAGCAGAATGCAGTCCACCAATGCAAACAGCCTAGCTTACCCGCAGGTGAAAATAAAACAAGGGTGCTATTGATCACGCAGTCATAAAAATAAACGTAGGCTAGAAAAAAAATCTTTTTAGATTTAAGATACACAAGAAGAAAGCATTAAATCATAACAAATAAACCTCATCAATAATATAGATTCCCACTCAGCTGTAGAAAAGAATGAAATCCTGTCTTTTGCAACAAAGCAGATGCAACTGGAAACCATTATGCTTAGTGAAATAAGCCAGTCCCAAAAAGACAAATATCATATGTTTTCCTCATTTGTGGTAATTAATATACAGAGCACAAAAAAGAGAAATACAGATGAGCAAAATTGACATTTTGAGATTTGACTATTGTTTACAGCCCTTGTTTTTCTCTTAAGGAACAGTGGTTTTTCTACATACTACTTGTTGGATTCTTTATTTGATAGAGGGTTATTCTTGTGATGATAAAATAAATTGAAAATATCTCACTGTAAAAAATAAAAGAAAAATAAGAAAGGAAGGAGGAGGGAGGGTAGAAACATGAGCAGGAGGGAGGGTAGGTTGAGAAGTATCGCTAAATTTGTATATATGAAATACATGAAATTTGTTCACCTTATAAATAAAAGATTGAAATAAAAATTATAAATTCCTATACTTAAAAATATATAATCCCAACCACTGGATTAAAAGAAAGGCTGTTAAAAATTTTGCACAATCATCTTTAAGTTTCTAAAATAAAAAAGCCCCATATAACACCTATTTTCACTAAAGGAGCTGAGAGAGTCATAATTATAACCCCAGTAGCCTAAGATAAAAAGGATCTGGCTGGGATAATAAAGATGATAATGAAACTGAAGGACCAAGCTCTGTGTTGGAAGTACTGAAGAGTTGAATTGCCACAGAATAAAATCAACTCAATGGTCATGCAGAATTCACTGAGGGGCTTTCTAGTGTTTTCTTCCTAAGAAGTTCCTGGAGAGGGGCTGGTGATGTGGCATAGTGGGTAAAAAAAGCCGCCACCACCTGCAGTGCCGGCATCCCATATGGGCACTGGTTTAAGTCTCGGCTGCTTCACTTCTGATGCAGCTCTCTTCTATGGCCTGGGAAAACAGCAAAAGATGATCCAAGTCCATGGGACTCTGCACCTGCATGGGAGACCCGGAGGAAGCTCCTGGCTTCTGGCTTTGGATCGGTGCAGCTCTGGCCATTGTGGTCTACTGGGGAGTGACCCAGTGGATGGAAGACATCTCCTTCTCTCTCTGCCTCTCCTTCTCTCTCTGTGTAACTAAAACTTCCAAATAAATAAATAAATATTGAAAAAAAAGAATTTCCTGGAGAATGGAATTAGAACTACTAGTTTGGGGGCAGGGATTGTGACACAGAGGGCTAAGCCACCATTTGGGAGGCCTGCATTCCATATTGTTGTGCCTGGTTCTAGTTCCAGTAACTCCATGCTTCTAATCTAGCTTCCTGTTAATGTGCCTAGGAGGCAGCTGATGATGACCTGAGTACTTGGGTCCCTGCCACCCATGTGGAAGACCTGTATGGAGTTCCTGGATCTTGCCTTCAGCCTGGCCTATCCCTGGCTGTTGCAGCTATTTGAGGAAATAAACCAGTGAATGGAAAATCTCTCTCCCTCTGTCATTCTGTCTTTCAGATAAATAACTACTCTTTTTTAAAGATTTATTTGAAAGTCAGAATTACACAGAGAGGGGAGAGGCAGAAAAAAAGAGAGAGGTCTTCCATCCAATGGTTCACTCTCCAATTGGTTGCAACGGCCAGAGCTGCACCGATACGAAGCCAGGAGCCAGGAGCTTCTTCTGGGTCTCCCATGCAGGTACAGAGTCCCAAGGACTTGCGCCATATTCCACTGCTTTTCCAGGCCATAGCAGAAAGCTAGATCAGAAGTAGAACATCCAGGACTTAAACCAGTGCCCATATGGGATGCCGGCACTACAGGCCAAGGCTTTAACCTGCTGCCCCACAGCACTGGTCCCAACTCACACTTTTAAATCCATCTTTCATGAACTTTTTTGAAGTACCTTCATATCATAATAGAGAAGATAAATGAAGAGAATCAGCTGAGATCTAATGAGGTTATTAAACAGAAAACATCCAAGATAAATATTCAGTAAGGAGAACTTTCTAATATAGCAGAAAAATTATTTAGAAAACATAACAGAAAAAAACATTCATATTAGAAAATAAAATTTTAGGCCAGCACCGTGGCTCACTAGGCTAATCCTCCGCTTTGCAGCGCCGGCACACCGGGTTCTAGTCCCAGTCGGGATGCCGGATTCTGTCCCGGCTGCCCCTCTTCCAGGCCAGCTCTCTGCTGTGGCCAGGGAGTGCAGTGGAGGATGGCCCAAGTGCTTGGGCCCTGCACCCCATGGGAGACCAGGATAAGTACCTGGCTCCTGCCATCGGATCAGCGTGGTGCGCCGGCCGCGGTGGCCATTGGAGGGTGAACCAATGGCAAAGGAAGACCTTTCTCTCTGTCTCTCTCTCTCACTGTCCACTCTGCCTGTCAAAAAAAAAAAAGAAAAAAAAGAAAAAAGAAAAAAGATGAATGTGAAAAATGACCCAGTAAAAGCACAAAGGAAACCCAAAGTAAAAAATTAAGACTATTAACAGAAACATGGCAGGGCAAAATTGGTATTTAATAATAGTCAACCTGAACGTAAGCACTCTCAGCTCCCAAGTTAAAAGACACAGACTGGCTGTATCAATTAATACAGAAAACTCATCTATTTACTGCCTACAAGAAACACGTCTTACCAACAAAGATGCATGCAGACTGAAAGTAAAAGGCTGGAAAAGGATAATCCATGCTAACAGAAACCATAAAGAGCTGGTATGGTCATTCTAATATCAGACAAAATAGACTTTAACGCAAAAACTATTAAAACAGACAAAGAGGGACACCATATAATATTTAAATGATCAATCCAACAGGAAGATGTGGGGCCAGCACTGTGGCACAGTGAGTTAAAGCCACAGCCTGCAGCGCCAGCATTCCATATAGGTGCTGGTTGAGTCTCAGCTGTTCCACTTCCAATCCATCTCTCTTCTATGGCCTGGGAAAGCAGTAGAAGATGGCCCAAGTCCTAGGGTCCCTGTGCTTGCATGGGAGACCCGGAAGAAGCTCCTGGCTCCTGGCTTTGGATCAGCTCAGCTCTGGCCACTGCAGTCATTTGGGGAGTGAATCAGTGGATGGAAGACCTCTCTCTCTCTCTCTGGCTCTATTTCTCTCTGTAACTCTTTTTTTCAAATAAATAAAAGAAATCTTTAAAAAAAAAAAAAAAAACAGGAAGATGTGACTATTGTTAATGTATATGCAACTTGGGACCGGCACTGGGGTGCAGCAGGTTAACACCCTGGCCTGAAGCACCGGCATCTCATATGGGCACCAGTTCGAGTCCCGGCTGTTCCACTTCCAATCTGTCTCTCTGCTATGGCCTGGGAAAGCAGTAGAAGATGCACCCGTGTGGGAGACCCAGAAGAAGCTCCTGGCTCCTGGCTTCAGATCTGCATAGTTCCGGCCATTGCATCCAATTGGAGAGTGAACTATCAGATGGAAGACCTCTCTCTCTCTCTGTCTCTCTCTCTCTCTGCCACTCTTCTCTGTGTAACTCTGACTTTCAAATAAATAAATCTTTAAAAAAGTATATGCACCTAATTATAGGATACCTGGTTATTTAAAAGAAATGTTAATGGATTTAAAAGGAGATAGAAGCTCAAAATAGTAATGTTTGGACTTCAATATCCCACTTCAGAAATGGACAGATCAACCAGACAGAAAATCAACAAGAAAACAACAGAGTTAATTGATACCGTACCAAATAGACCTAGCAGGTATCTACAGAGCCTTCTACCTCAAAGCTACAGAATACACATTTTTCTCACCAGTCATTGGAACTTTCTTTAGGATTGACCACATTCTAGGTCATAAGGCAAGTCTCATCAAATTCAAAAAAAAATTGAAATCATACCATGCATCTTCTTGGATCACAATGCAATGAAGCTGGAAATCAGCAACTCAGGAATCTTCAGAACATACGTAAACACAGGGACTGAACAACACATTCCTTAATGAACAGTAGATCATAGAAGAAATCAGAATAGAAATCAAAAAATTTCTGTAAACAAAGATGACAATACAACATACCAAAACTTATGGGGTACAGCAAAAACAGTGTTAAGAGGAAAGTTTATAGAAATTGGTGCCTATATCAAGAAATTGGAAAGGCACCAAATAAATGAACTATCAATGCACCTCAAGGATTTAGAAAAACAACAGCAAATCAAACCCAAAACTAGTAGGACAAAAGAAATAATTAAAATTAGAAAACAAATCAACAAAATTGAAATTAAAAAATAATAGTAAAGATCAGTAAAACGAAGAGCTGGTTTTTTGAAAAAATAAGCAAAATTGACACATCACTGGCCCAACAAACCAAAGAAAGGAGAGAGAAAACCAAAATTAACAAAATTAGAGATGAAAAAGGAAATGTAACAACAGACATCAGGGAAATAAAAAGAATCATCAGAAATTACTACAAGGAGCTGTATGCAAACAAACTGGGAAACCTAGAAGAAATAGACAAATTCCTAGACACATACAACCTACCTAAATTGAGCCATGAAGACATAGAAAACCTAAACGGACCCATAACCAAGATAGAAATTGAATCAGTTATAAGGACCCTCCCAACAAAGAAAAGCCCAGGACCAGATGGCTTCATGGCTGAATTCTACCAGACATTTAAAGAATTAATTCCACTTCTTCTCAAGTTATTCAAAATAATAGAAAGGAAAGGAATCCTCCCAAATTCTTTTTATAAAGCCAGCATCACCTTAATTCCTAAACCCGGAAAAGATGCAAAAGAGCTACAGACCCATTACCCTGATGAATATAGAAGCAAAAATCCTCAACAAAAGAGAATCGAAAATGAATCTTGATGTGAATGGAAGGGGAAAGGGAGTGGGAAAGGGGAGGGTTGCGGGTGGGAGGGACATTATGGGGGGGGGAAGCCATTGTAATCCATAAGCTGTACTTTGGAAATTTATATTCATTAAATAAAAGTTAAAAAAAAAAAGAAAATCCAGAAACAAATGAACATAGTTATGTTCCAATAAAACTTTATTTACAAAAGCAAAAAAAAAAATAAAAATAAAAAATAAAAGAAGATACAAAAAACCGAAAAAATCTTGCATGCTCATGGATTGGAAGAATTAGTATCATCAAAATGACCATACTACTGAAAGCAATTTACAGATTCAATACTATCCCAATCAAAATACCAAATACATTCTTCTCAGATCTAGAAAAAATGATGCTGAAATTCATTTGGAAACACAGGAGACCTTGAGTAGCTAAAGCAATCTTACACAACAAAAACTAAAATGGAAGCATCACAATACCAGATTTTAAAACATACTACATAATCAAAACACAGATGGTTAGACCAGTGGAACATAATATAAGTGCCAGAAATCAATCCAAGCATCTACAACCAACTTATATTTGACCAATGAGCTAAAACCAATCCCTGGAGCAAGGGCAGTCTGTTCAACAAATGATGCTAGGAAAACTGGATTTCCATATGCAGGAGTATGAAGCAAGACCCCTGCCTTACACCTGACACAAAAATATATTCAAAATGAATTAAAGACCTAGATCTATGACCTGATACCATCAAATTATTAGAGCGCATTGGGGAAACCCTGTAAGACATTGACACAGGCAAAGAGTTCCTGGGAAAGACCTCAGAGGCACAAGCAATAAAAGCCAAAATTAGCAAATGAGATCACATTAAATAAAAAAAACATCTGTACTGCAAGAGAAACAGTCAGGAAAGCAAAGAGGCAACCGACAGAATGGGGGAAATTATTCGCCAACCATGCAACATTTACCATAATATAGAAAGAGATCTAGAAACTCCACGACAACAAAACAAACAACCCAGTCAAGAAATGGGCAAAGGACTTAAACATACATTTTTCAAAAGAGGAAATCCAAATGGCCAACAGACACATGAAAAAATGCTCAGGATCACTATCCTTAAGCAAAATGCAAATCAAAACCACAATGAGGTTTCCCCTCACCCCCACTAGTATGGCTTTCATGCAGAAATCAACACACAACAGATGCTGGCAAGGATGTAGGAAAAAAGGTATCCCAATTCACCATTGGTGGGAATGTAAACTGGCAAAGCCACTATGGAAGACAATTTGGAGATACCTCAAAAATATGAATGTAGTTCTACCATACAACCCAGCCATCCCACTCCTGGAAATTTACCCAAGGGAAATTAAATCAGCAAATTAAAGAGTTATCTGCACCCCCATGTTTATGGCAGCTCAATTCACAATAGCTAAGACATGGAATCAACTTAAATGCCCATCAACTGAAGACTGGATAAAGAAATTATGGGATATGTACTCCATGGAATACTAAACAGTGGTAAAAAAAAATGAAATCTGGTCATTTGAAACAAAATGGATGAATCTGGAAAACTTATACTTAGTGAAATAAGCCAATCCTAAAGGGACAAATACCATATGTTCTCCCTGATCAGTGATAACTAACAGAGAACCTAAAAGGAAACTTCAAGTGAAATTGACATTTTAAAAAACAATGACTTGGCCGGCGCTGTGGCTCACTAGGCTAATCCTCCGCCTTGCGGCGCTGGCACACCGGGTTCTAGTCCCGGTCGGGGCGCCAGATTCTGTCCCAGTTGCCCCTCTTCCAGGCCAGCTCTCTGCTGTGGCCAGGGAGTGCAGTGGAGGATGGCCCAAGTCCTTGGGCCCTGCACCCCATGGGAGACCAGGAGAAGCACCTGTCTCCTGCCATTGGATCAGCGTGATGCGGCGGCCACAGTGCACCAGCCGCGGTGGCCATTGGAGGGTGAATCAACGGCAAAGGAAGACCTTTCTCTCTGTCTCTCTCTCTCACTGTCCACTCTGCCTGTCAAAAAATAAAATAAAATATATAAAAAAAAAAAAAACAATGACTTGAACAGCCCTTGTATTGACTGTCTAGGAACAGTTTTTCTTTTTTTTTTTTTTCTTCTTTTCCTTCTTAATCCATTGGTTGAACTCTTTACTTAACATAGAATCAATCAATTTGTATAAAGTCAATTGAAATAGGTCCCAGTAAAAAATAAGAGAATAAGAGAGGGAGGAGCTGTATAGGTCTACATACATTCCTATGCACATACTTCTAAGGGTAAATCTAACTACTTGCCATTGAACTCTAAATCCATTAAGCTGGGCAGTAATAATGTCATCTTACGTGTTAAAGTGATCATATTAAGTGTTTAATTGATCATATAGATAGGATTAAGTGTTAAAGGGATCATATAGCTAAGATCAAGTGTCTGGTAATAACAACAGATAGAATTAAAAGGGCGAGAATGTTCTAACATGGGAAGCATTCCACACAGTAGACTCCTAGAATTACAAATGCTCTAAACATCACTCTAACCTCAGAATCAGCCCTTAAGGCATTCTGGTCTGGCTGAAAAGCCCATGAGAGCACTTCAGGCAAGGAAAGCCAAGACACTGTGGCAAAAGAAAGAAAAAGTCCTACATGAAGGATCTCAATGAGTGAGACCCCAGGAGAACAAAGGGGCCATCAAAGAACGATGTATTTTTCTTTGAAGGGATGAAAGAACTTCCACTTTGCTTATGGCCTTGACTAAATACTGACAGAGATTGTGGACTCAAAAGGCTTCCATAGCCTTGGAAGCTCATGTCAAGAGCCTCAGTTGATCACTGATATCTATAAGCATGTTAACTGTTAAATTAACAACAGGAATCACTGTGCACTTACTCCCCATTCAGGACCTCTGTCCTTAATGAGTTGTACTATGATAATTAACTGAAAAACTTGTTCTCAGTTTTTTATATTTTGTGTGGGGGGGTGCAAATTGTTGAAACATTTACTTAGTATAGAGTTGGTCTTCTTTGTATAAAGCTAATTAAAAATGAATCTTAATGGAGAATGGGATGAGAGAAGGAGTAGGAGGTGGGTTGAGAGTGGGGAATGGGAGGATAGGTATGGGGGGAAGAACCACTATATTCCTAAAGTTGTACTTATGAAATTTGTACTTATTAAATGAAAGGTTTCTTTGGGGGGAAAAACCAATTTCTGGGACTAAATGAAGAAAGTGACAGTTTTAGTTACAAGAGAAAATGGAATAACGTGTTATATTATTGGGTAGGAAGATTCACTATTAAAAATATCAATTGTTCATTAATTAACATAGAAGTGTATGGTAAAAAATAAAATTCCTTGAGAATTTTTCCTTCAGAAAAAGTCTAGTTGTCTAGTTTCAAATAAAGGGAAGACTTCGAAAATCAACCAGTCTTTAGGCATAGTATGCACTCAGAAGAACAGCACCATGGGTGACACAGAGATGATACCTAGGAGAGAACTCAGAAGAAGACCACCAAGAGCTAACATTACTCTCAGGTGGCAAAGTCTGCTAATACTAACTGACAGAATTAAAAAGGAGAGAACGATCCAACATGGGAAGTGAGATACACAGCAGACTCATAGAAGGGCAGATGCCCTAAACAGCACTCTGGCCTCAGAATCAGCCCTTAAGGCATTCAGATCTGGCTGAAGAGCCCATGAGAGTATTACAGGCATGGAAAGCCAAGACAATCTGGCAAAAAAAATGACCTAAATGAAAGACCTCTGTGAGTGAGATCCCAGTGGAAAGAATGGGCCATCAAAGAAGGAGGTACCTTTCTCTGAAAGGAGGAAAGAACTTCCACTTTGACTATGACTTTGTCTAAACAAGATCGGAGTTGGCAAACTCAAAAGGCTTCCATAGCCTTAGCAACTCATGACAAGAGCCTAGGGTGATTACTGATGCCATAAACAAGAGTGTCAATTGTTAAGTCAACAACAGGAGTCACCGTGCACTTACTCTTCATTTAGGATCTCTGTCCTTAATGTGCTGTACAATGTGAAGTAATGCTATAACTAGTACTGAAACAGTACTTTACACTTTGTGTTTCTGTGTGGGTGCAAACTGTTGAAATCTTTAATTAATATACACTAAATTGATCTTCTGTATATAAAGATAATTGAAAATGAATCTTGATGTGAATGGGATGGGAGAGGGAGCGGGAGATGGGAGGGTTGCGGGTGGGAGGGAAGTTAAGGGGGGGGGGAGCCACTGTAATCCAAAAGCTGTACTTTGGAAATTATATTTACTAAATAAAAGTTTAAAAAAAAAGAACAAAAAAAAAATCAAATTCCCAGGGAGACTTCTGTTTGATCTGGAGTGAATAGAGCAAAATTATTCTGAATTTATGTAATAAAATGAAATAAAATATGGTGGCTCTGTGATGTACCAGGTTAAGCCACCTCCTTCAATACCAGCATCCCTTATGGGCACTGGTTCAAATCCCGGCTGCTCCTTTTCTGATTCAACTCCCTTCTAATGGCCTGGGAAAGCAGTGGAAGATGACCCAAGTGCTTAGGCCCCTGCATCCACATGAGAGAACTTGAAGAAGAGTCTGGCTCCTGGCTTCAGACTGGCTCAACCCTAGCCATTGCAGCCATTTGGGGATTGAACCAGCAGATGGAAGACCTCTCTCTCTGTCTCTGTCTCTGTCTCTGCCTCTGTCTCTCCCTCTCTCTCTCTCTCTAACTCTGCCTTTGAAATAAATAAAATAAATCTTTTTTAAAATGCTAGACAAGCAAAGATTAAAAAAAAAAGAAGCCCAAAGAAAAATATTTGGCCTATTTTAGAGTTACAATTATTAAATTATTTTATTACCATCACAATCATGGAAAAGGGCAATATAAGAAAAAGTAGATATTTCATAAATTCAATTTCTATAAGTGCATAGTGAGGTCATATTCTAAATTGATGGAGAAAAAAATATTCAACTTTAGTAGTGAAATAAAATAAATTTTTGAAGTAAAAAAAAATTTACAAATACTTATAAAATCTGGGATAGAGAAATAATTTTTTTTTGAAAAATTACAAAGGAACAGTGCACTAATTTAAAAGTCGATTTCTATATGACAAGACAGAGTAAGGGCACAGTCCTGTGATAAAGAGACAACCATATGATGATGTCTCAGTCAGCTCTTGAAACTATAACAGAATATCACAGAGTGGCTCAGAAACAATAGAAACGTATTTCTTACTTTTATAGAAGCTGGAAACTCCAAGATCAAAGCACTGGCAGTCTTCATGTCTTCTGAAGGCTCATTTCCATGTGCACAAACAGATGTCTTCTTGCTATAGCCTCACATGATTAAACAGAGCAAAGATGTCCTGTGAGACCCTTTTCATTAGGGTGCTAATCCCATCCATGCGGGATCTACCCTCCCAACCTAATCACCTCTCAAAGTCTCACCTCCTAACACCACCACTTTGGTGGTTAGGATTTCAACTCATGAACTTTAAGAGGACACAAACCTTCCATCTATGGCAATGGCTTATAGAACAGGCAATTTATGTGCTGTCATCTGAGAGTCCAAAGTTTGTCGTTCAGGTTCATCCAAGTTCTATCCAACTCCTTGCTCTATAACTTTTGAGAGTACTCTTGCTGCCTGCAGAGTTAAAGCTGAGTTTCCAGCTGGTAAGCAGAGGCAACAGCATGAAGAAAACCCTCCCACTCCCCCAAAGCCCTGATAAGACAGTGGTAAATCAGCACTTGTGATCAAATGGCATTGCCAAAATTTAGCCACGTGGCTGTATTTAATTGCATGGAGGACTGGAATCTGCAGGGCCTAGTTGGGTGGGCACATGACTAGCTATAATGTTGCAGAAAAGAGAGAAAAAATTTGAGGTAGAAAACAGCAATCCCCACCACCCCATCATAAAGACAATTGAAAGGCAGAGCACAAACTGAGGAAACAAGTGTGTGCTTGCAGCAAATATGGAAGAAGGCTGTCATCTCACATCATAAAGATGCTCACATAACAAATCAAGAAGAAACACAGCAATGCACTAATTAAAGTGGGAAGAGAGCATAAACGATATAAATGAACTATAAATGAAAAAATTAGACAGTATTGCTTGTAATTAAAGGGATTAAGTTGAAACAAATGACTTTTTTCTTATCAATAGGTTTGTCTAAATCTTTCTTCATAGTCCTTCTCAATACTGGCACGGTGTGTTAAGATCCCTTTGGCTGCGTACAAATCAGTGCGCAGCCTTTGTGAAAGGCACTTGTTAGTATACACAAGAGCCGTAACCATGCTCTTCTCGTGGAACCCTGAGTCCACATTAGGAATCTACCCTAAGGAGATAATTCAAGATGAGGTCTAAGCAGTATATGCAAATATGTTTACTGTAGCGTAAATAATTGGAAATAACCTAAATGACAATCAGGGAATGGTTAAATAAATTATGTGTGGGGAGTAATACTATTTCTATCTCTATGTTCTTGTCTTATCTTATAGACAAGATGACTGTTCAGCTCATTTGGGAGTACTGGAAGTGACAATGAATTAAACAATTCCTTTACTCATTACTTGTTTGTTTCCAGGAAAGGAGCAGATTATTTTACTCCAGCAACATCCAGTCTACTGGTCATATGCCACAGAGATGGTGTTGTCAAGAAACATGGTCTCTCCTCCTACACTCAGGATTTAAAGGGAAAGGCCAGGCCTTCTACTCTGCTGCTTCATGGGAAATGGCATGATCTGTATCAGAATTAAGACTTGCACTTTCTTAGAACCTCCACTCTTCCATAATTGTGTTTATGAGGGGGGACTAAACTTCAGCGCAGGTGGCTGGTTGAGTATCTTGTAATTCATCATGCAAATTCAATTATTCAAGCAAAAGCATCCAACACTAAGAGATGGAAACTTGAAATCCTAGTCTCTGTCTCCATTTTAACTTCTCCAGGAACTTCCGAACTCTGGAATTGAGGTCCCCACAGGGCTTCTTGTGTCCAGTTTCTACCAGTTAGTACATGGAGGCACTAGCATCCCAAACCTCTAATACTAGGGGCTAACTAAAAACTAAACACGTTTGTGTTTAAGGGAAAACATTAACAATATGATGGCTGATGGAAAGGCAAGGAATTGAGACTTTCATTTCAACAATATGGCAAGCTGAAAGTCCAGCAAGAAGCATATCAAAATGCCAGATAAAATTTTAGAATCTTTTCAAGCTATAACTGAATCAGAATGAAATGAGTAAATAATGAATAAGTAAATAATGAAATAAGTGAAAAATGAAATAAGTAAAATCCTCATACATCATGTTTGACCAGGGAGGTAGGTGCCCCATGAAATTGATGGCTTCAGCTTTACTGGGCTATCTACAGGTTGAAATTGCACTTGATCTTAGCCCAAAGGCCAAGAAGTGATTGCAGGTTAAAATTGTAAAAGCTGAAACTGCCTATGAAACAGGGGTGGGATCAGCAACTTCTCTATTCCCCACCCCAGCCCAGTAATCCTTGGGTCACTAAAAAGCAACTATTTTTTAAAAATAGTTTTTTTTATTTATATAAGGTAAACAAATTTCGTGTATTTCATATATACAGATTTAGGAGCAAATTGATACTTCCCATCCTACCTTCCCTCTTACTCACCCGCCCAATCTCCCTGCTTTCTTTTAATTTTTAAAGAAATATTTATTTAAATGAAAGGCAGAGTTACAGAGAGAGAGAGAGAGAGAAAGGCAGAGGCAGAGACAAAGAGAGAATCTTCTATCTGCTGGTTCATTCTCCAAATGGCCTCAAGGGCTGGAGCTGGGCCAGTCCAAAGCCAGAAACCAGGAGTTTCTTCCAGGTCTTCTACATGGGTGCCAGGGCCCAAGCATTGCTGCTTTCCCAGGCACATTAGCAGGGAGCTGGATCAGAAGCAGAGCAGCTGGGACTTGAATTGGTGCCCCTTGGGATGTCAGCACTGCAGGCAGTGGCTTTACCCGCTAAGTCACAGCACCAGCCCCATTTTCTTTTAATTTTTACAATGACATACTTTCAGTTTATTTTATACTCATAAGCTTAACTCTCCACTAAGAATTCAATAAATAGTAAAAAGAAGAAAAAAACAAAAACAAAAACAAAAAAACACTTGTTCCTCAATAGTAGAGACCAGGGCTGTAAACAAAAATAAAATCTAAAATGTCAATTTTGCTCATACATTTTATTTTTTTTGTACTTGACTATTTACCATGGATAAGACAAAACATAGAATACCTGTCTTCCTGGGACTGGCTTATTAGGCAAACATGAAAATTTTTTGTCCTGTCTGTAAGCATGTAGTAAAGGAAATTCCCTATTTCAGCCTTGGTTTGTAAGGGGATAAAAAAATGATCTTCATGAGAATTGTAACCACAAGCTAGTCCTACCTGGGTTTTAGACTAGAATTCACATGATGGTATGGTCCAAAATGTCCAAATCTTGAATTTGGCTTAAAGCATTCCCCAGTACCTGGCAAAATCCCACGAATTCTTTAAAGGAAACATATCATTGAGAAAAGTTCTAAGGAATATGGGCTCTCCTGTATGTATATACAAATACATACACAGACACACGCGCGCACACACACACACACACAAACAGGTGACCATGAACAATTATTAATAGAAACAAAAATCAGGAAACTGGATCTGCAAAGATGACTGATACTCAAATGAGCAGATACCGAATGTAAAGTAAGTGAATGTTTAACATTTTTAAATAAATGAAACAAACAAAAGTATTACCAAGGAATACAAATCATGAAAAAATGATAAGATTGGCAAATTAGGAAAAGAAGCAATAAAACTCCTAGAAATTCAAAACATATTGAAAACAATTAGAAACTGAATGACTGGCTTTAAAAGTAGATGAGATACATAGTAATTGCAATCTTGAGAATTTACCATCAAGAAATAACAGAACCAAAAAAAAAAAAAAAAAAACCTGTCATATATGAACATTAACAATTCCTACCAAGATAAGCATAATAATCTATGTGGTCAACAAGGCTTTCATTAAATAAACACTTATTAATAAAAAGACAGATTAGACATAACTAAATACAGAATTAGTGAATTATTAATACCTTCCAGTAATATATACAAGTATATGTTTCATATTATGATTTAATATTTCATGTGCATATAATTTGCTTTTCATTTCAATTTACAAAGCACTTTCATTATAGATTCACATTAGACTAACAAAAAACCCATAACATTTTAGGGTAGACATTGATTTCTCAAACAGGTTATAGATTCTTTGAAAACAGAAACTGAAATGTATTAAATCTCACAAAAAATTACATGTAATCAATAGATATTTTATCTATTCAATAAATATATTCACACCATCTAATGCTTCCCTAATTGGTAATGTATTTTAACAAAATGTCTATTCTTTCTTTAAAACTTTCTCCTTGAGACTGGCGCTGTGGCATAGCGGGTTAATGCCCTGGCCTGAAACACAGGCATCCCATATGGGTGCTGGTCGAGACCCAGCTGCTCCACTTTCAATCCAGCTCTCTGCTATGGCCTGGGAAAGCAGTAGAGGATTGCCCAAGTGCTTGGGCCCCTGCACCTGCTGGGAGACCCAGAAGAAGCTCCTGGCTCCTGGCTTCAGATCGTAGCAGCTCTAGCTGTTGTGGCCAATTGGAGAGTGAACCATCGGTTGGAAGACCTCTCTCTCTCTCTCTCTAACTCTCCTCTCTCTGTGTAACTCTGACTTTCCAATAAATCTTTAAAAAAAAAACTCTCTCTCCAGTTTAAAAGTAGTTCTTTTTCATAAGAAATTTTGAAATCCTAAAAGTCAAGTTTCTAGAAAGGAAATAACATGTGACAAAACGTAATTAAGTGCCTAGTCTCAGATCTGCCCTGATATAGTCATTTGGTTTGGGCAAAAGAAGAGATAAGGCTGAATTTGATATGTATTGATTGTCTACAAAATCTCAGAATTGTTTGGTAATTTTCATATGATATTTCATTAGTCTTTTGGGAAAATGCCCTTAAGTGAACTTTTGTGTGTATGTTGGGCATATGTAAAGAGTTATCATATAGGCTGATGTATTTTGTGTGAGGCACTGTGCTAGGTACTTAACATAGATATATTCTCCTGGAATAGCTAAGCAATTATCCCAGCATTTCTATGGTGTAGTCTCACAGAAACATCTCTTGCAGGAAGCAGCATAAGTAGAGTAACCCCTCAAAATTGCTCTGCCTCTATGGCTTCTCCAAGATCCATGATGGTTAAAGACACTCTGATAAAGGGAACTGGTCCTCTGCACAGCCTGCATTAAATGGAAACAGGGGATCGATGTGTCCTCCCTTCAGTAATAAAGTAAAGGCTAATGTAATGTGTACAGAATAGATTCCCTGGACAGATGGTTGATTTACCTCCTGGACAGGTTGGAGCAGGATGGCATGAGATTCCATCATGCTGTTCAGAATATTATGTGATTTAAAACTTGCACACTGCTTACTTCTGGAATTTTCCATTTCATGTTTTCTCAGCACCCCCCACCCACAGTGGGGCTCTCAGAAGGCAAGCATGAACCACAGACCAAGGGCCACTATTGTGAGAACCTAGAATGGATCTGCAGCCTTGCTCAACTTGTGTTTTGACCCCATTTGTGTCAATCACTTCATGTAATTAGGCTTAACCAGGTCCAAAGAAGTCATTTGAGAAAAGAAAGCTTAACGTGGATTGGGGTGGACAAGAACTGAAGAACCTTAAAAATCAAACCAAGATGGAGTGACCTAAGCCAATACCATTAAAAACAAGAAGTCACCTTTGCCCCAAATAAAAATTAAAGTTTAAAATTACAGCCCTAAACTTTTTCCCCCAGCAGCTTAGCTAGCTGCGACACTTGTGCCTGGCTGTGCTAAGACCTAACCCAGTTTGTATACCTCCTAATACTCAAATAATGGTGTGGGAAGTGGGATGCCGCTCTCCCACAAGGGGAACAAAGGGAGCGAGAAGTTGTCCCCCCTCAAGGTGAACAAGATGGCGCTGGCAGGGAAAGGAACTACTAAAGAAGTAAACAACAAAATGGCGACGAGGTGCATGCCTCCCGTGTGATCTCGTAACTGATTGGATAGAAGACGCATGCCCTTCACATGATCAGCTCGCGGATTGGACTGCTGTGTGCATGGACTCTATAGTGCTTTTGATTGGTTGCTGCAGGTATATAAACCATGTGGCTTGTACGGGGGGTGCTCTCCAGACTCCGGAGTTCAGGAGGCCCATCTGCGCAGACGCTGAATAAATCCTCTTGCTTTTGCATCAGCTGGACTGGAGTCTGAGTCTCTGGGGTGTGCCTCTCGACGTGTTAGCATCCTCACTCCGAGGGTCTAACAGAACAAGCAGAACCATGAGTCAGGTTCAGGGCAAAATTTCAGCCACTGGAACTCTTCCCCACTCCCACCCCTCATGCCAGAATACATAAGGAGCTGAACAAAGCTCAGTACAAACAAATCTCCCTTCCCCAGAAATCCAAACATCTTTTGAAAGAATACAGACATCCCCCTTTATTCATAGGGAATAGGTTTTTGTTTGTTTGTTTGTTTGTTTTGCCAGGCAGAGTTAGACAGTGAGAGAGAGACAGAGAGAAAGGTCTTCCTTCCGTTGGTTCACCCCTCAAGTGGCCACTATAGCCAGCGCACTGTGCCAATGTGGAGCCAGGAGCCAGGAGCCAGGTGCTTCCTCCACAGGGAATAGTTTTACAACCCCAAGTGGCTGCCTGAAATCTGGAATATCTGAATTGCCAGCTTCAGTACAGATGTGCATGTGCTCTGGGGCCAAGATTAAGTGAAATTACAGTGACTGAAACACAAGCACTGCAATGCCATGACAGTCAATCTGATAACCATGAAGGCCACTAAGTGACAATGGGCAGGAAGTGGACACAGCAGGGATATCCTGGACAAAGGGATGATTCATAGCTTGGAAAGGACAGAAGACAGTGTGCTTCACTCAGACTGGTGCACAATTTAAAATTCGTGAATGGCTTATTTCTGGAATTTTCCATTATATATTTTCAGGCTGTAGTCAACTATAGGCAAGTGAAACTCTCAGTTAAGTGTCAACTGTTGTAATAATAATAGCAAATGCCTACATGGTATTCACCTTATTCAAGTCACTCTCCTAAGTTTCCTCTAACCCACTCTACACACACACACACACACACACACACACATCTGAGAAGCTCATGGAAAATGTGCATTATTTAAAAAAACTATGCATAGATTACATTTTTTGCAGGACAACAAGCTGAACTTTAACTTCTGTTTTCTACAAAACTTTTGAGGAATATTGTTAGCCATTTTTACATAGGAATTATCTACTTAGATCACAGGTACTATGTTGCAGAGCTGGAGTTCAGTATAGGTAATGGGGCTCCAGAGTCCAAGCTCTTACCCATTAGCTTTATTACTGCCTGAATCCTAACCAGACACTAAATTACAAGGGTGTACAAAGGACTTTGATGACTAAAACATAACACACAATACGTGTATTCCACATTAGTTGCATAGAATGCTCACAGAAACTAAGAATTTCTAGGAGGCTTCAGTCTGCAAAACTTCTATACTTCACTTGCATAACAAACTTGGAGAAGTGTCTCTGTTCAGTTGTACAAAAGTGGTGGAAGGTCATAAACTTGTTCCTCTAGGGGTCTATCTATTTCTTTTCTATAAAATCCTGTTACTGTATTCCCTTTAACCCTTGGTCCTATCAATCCCTCTAGGGTACATTCCTTTAGAGTAGTCACATTATGTCCATAATATCTAGCAAAGAAGGGGCAAGAGTATTGAAGGTGTGGACATGTCTTAGATAAAACAAAAGGAAGATGCAGTTTGGGAGAATTTGCTAATAGGTATAATGAGGTGTGATTGGCAAAAAGAATATATAATACGTACAAAGTGGGTGATGGCAGTAACAAGGGAGTGTGAAGCAGTGGAGCCTTAAGACCCTATTGGAAAAATGGTCTGGGTCTAGCAAGGAGCTTGAGACCCTATAGCCTGGTAATCTCATGGCTTTCTCACCTCCCCTTTCTGCCCCAGTTTTTCTGTTTCTATCTCTTTCACCTCCAAAACTCTTCTACTTTGGTAAAAAGGGAGAAGAATTTAGAACTAGATATTCAATACCAAGAATTAGACTGACCCTTTCCCTGGGATTTGTGTTAGCACTAAGAACCTTAATCTTAACATGAAGTTTGTGTGCTAGAATATAGCCAAATCCTAGGAGAAATAAAGTTGGAAATGGATCTATAGATAATCCACTAAACTGAAATTGACATCAAGCTGTTTCCTAAATCAAATTGGTTCATTTAAATTACCGTGACTTCATTTTCAAGTCACTTCTTAGTTTGTAGTTGATGAGAAGTGTGTCTGGTCAACCATCAACCAAATTCTACCAATGACAGAGAAGAAAACAATGAATGTAACATCAGAGAACATCGCCCCCACAATGACTTTCTGGTTTTCCATAGAGAATAATGCTACAAATCCCAAATAATGTTTGATATATTTACCAACTTGTTCTATTTGTGGTCATGATAGATTTCAAAGACACGTTGATTTCTGTTTCATAACACTGACAAGAGGATACCATCAAGTTTGTTTTCAGAGCAAACTTTTCAAAGTATGTAATAGACCACCATAACAAAAAAGAATGTTGACAGCCAGAAAGAGAAGCAAGGCGCATTACTACTGACTGCTTTGGCACCTTCTTTAGAGATCAGGGGAGATGTGGCAAGCATGACTCCTGCGATTGCTGCAGCATATTGCATTCAGCTACAATAGAGCAGAACAGGAACAGTGCATCCTGAGGAATTTTCCCGGCATGCATTCTGCATTACTATTAGTTGTTGCATTTAAGATACATTGATTCATTTATTCCTCATGTTTCCTTACAGAGAAAATGTTAACCGTGGAAAGAGAATATTTGATTCTACAAATTATCTAACTTGCTAGTCTCATTTCCCTTTCAGTATGCAATTATTTGTTTAGCTCCCCTTAGCAAATGAAATTTCAAGGGCATTCAAGGAATGTAAGGAATATAAAAAGGAAGTGAAGCCCCAAAGAATTTTTCTTTCCTCCTCCTCTTTTTTTTTTTGTATTCAAGAACAGCACTGAATCATGCATATGTATGAATCAACAAAATCAGGTTAGCAAAGAAATTGGAAATTGCACTCCACTAGAACATTTGTCTTGCTCTAGAGATCTTTGTTATGGATTTGAAGGACTAATAAAAAATCACCAGCATGACTGAAACGGATTTTTTTTATGGACTTGAGTTGTTAACAGTTTTTTAGCTTCTCCTGAGAACTTAAACAAATACCTCACTTGTCCTCAATACCTGAAATTATATTAACATTGCCCAAAATGTACACCAACAAGCCACATTAAAAATGTCATAAATTGGAATGGGGATACTGGAGATTTTGACAAAGCAGAATAAATTTAAAAGTAGGAAGAAAGATAGGTACATAGCTAGATAAATAGATCAAGGAAAAATAGAAGATACAGAAAGATAAAGATAAATTTTAGACAGATCAATCATAGCATGAAATATACATAAAGAAAGTAATGAGCTGATCATTTTTGTTAAGGCAAGAGATAATCCTTTTCCTCAACTGAAATTACCAGGATGACAAGAAGCATAGAATAGAAAATAAATTCAAAATACTCCTCCTCTGTTTACTTTTATGGTGTGCCTGGAAGTGCTTTCCCTGGAAATTCATATGCAATGTTCTTTCTTTCTAAGCCCTTACAAGTTGCTCCCAGTGGAGGCCAAAACTGATCAATTTTGCAGAGACCAAAATAGGTAAGAAACAGCAGCTAACAAGCTTCCTGGTGTCACTGGGAAGGCTGTTTGTTGCCATCTTCTTAAACTGCATGAGTAGGTGCAAATGGGGCACCTGCCCCCAGCCTTGCCCTCTCTCTGCCCATCTCAGTTGGAGCACATCCCTGCTGGGCATGCCCAGTTCCCTTCAGCTGCAGGCCCTCTTGCCATCTGCTTCCTCAATTCCTAGTGCTGCCCACAATTTATTTTGCTCTCATTAATGAATGATGATACAGGATGAGAAGGCAGAGTCGGGTCTCTCCTAGTATAGGAGAAGGCTGTGCACTTGCTCCCTCTCCATTAATCACAGAGGGCTATGCTGCGTTCAGTTCCAGCTCTCCGTTTGTGAGCTGTGTAAACTGGAACAAGTTTGCTGAGCTCACAGCCTCGGCCTCCTCCTCCATGAAATTAAAATATTATTTATTTCTCAAGATTACTATGAGCTAGCAATAAGTAGCCAGCGTGAAAATACCTAAGATAGTATGTGGCACAAGGCAAGCAATCAATAGTCATTACTGCAATTTATCAATTCATTAATTCTACAAATATATTTTTATTTTTTTCCCATATGAATGTTAAGCTCTACGGATAAAGAAAAATAAAAGACCTTGATCTCTTAAAAAGGTCTTAGTCTATTTAGAGAAACAGATATGTAGATTAATAATTACTCTCCAGAGTTCACAATTAAATGTATCAAGAAAGGCATATAAGTAATTCATGTTTGAAAATAAGAGGAGAGAGAAGGAGCAGAAAAACCGTGAAAATATGATGGCTAAATTTTTAAAAAGTGAGTGAAAATTATAAATCTACAAATGCAATAAGCGCCTCAACTAACCCTAAGCAGGTAAATTAAAAAATATGTATTTTTTACATATTATGCTTTACCTAATAAATATGGACACACAATAGTCATATTACAGGAAAAAACAAACACAAAAGAAGATCTTAAGATCATGCAGAGAAAAAAGACACATTACAACAGAACAACAGTAAAAATGATTTCTGACTTCTAACCAGAAATAACCCAAACCAGATGACAACAGTTATCATCATTAAATTGCTGAGAAAAAATAAAAACTGTCAGCTTAGAATTCCATATCCAATAGGAATATGTTTCAAACCTGAATATGAAATAAAACTATTCAAAGGGAAAAAAAAGTGAAGGAAATTCACATCAGTAGATCCAAACTACACAAAACATAAACCAGGTTCTTCACACTACAAAGAAACAACTCCAGATGGACAGCAGATCTACAAAAGGAAGTGAAGAACATCAGAAATGCTTAAATTGTGGGAAAATATAGTGGTTTATTTTTATTTAACCTCATTAAAAGACACAAATAATACTAAGACTTTATGGGGTTAATAACATATTGTGCCAGCGCCACGGCTCACTAGGCTAATCCTCCGCCTTGCGGCGCTGGCACACCGGGTTCTAGTCCCGGTCGGAGCACCGGATTCTGTCCCGGTTGCCCCTCTTCCAGGCCAGCTCTCTGCTGTGGCCAGGGAGTGCAGTGGAGGATGGCCCAAGTCCTTGGGCCCTGCACCCCATGGGAGACCAGGAGAAGCACCTGGCTCCTGCCATCGGATCAGCGCGGTGCGCCGGCCGCAGCGCACCAGCCGCGGCGGCCATTGGAGGGTGAACCAACGGCAAAGGAAGACCTTTCTCTCTGTCTCTCTCTCTCACTGTCCACTCTGCCTGTCAAAAAAATAATAATAATAACATATTGTGATACATAATGTGTTTAACAAAAGAAGGGTGGGAGGTAAAGGAACACACACCATTGTTATGTTTTTAGACTAAACATGAGGTCATATAATATTAATTGCAGATAGATTATGATAGATTAAAGATATATTATAATGCCTATTGCAATTAATAAGAAATAAAATGGTACATCTAGAGGGACCTGCCCTGTGGGTTAGCGAGTAAAGCCATCTCCTGCAGTACCGGCATCCCATATGGGCACTGGTTCAAGTCCCAGCTGCTCCACTTCTGATCCAGCTCTCTGATATGGCCTGGGAAAGCAGTAGAAGATGGTCCAAGTCCTTGGGCCCCTGCACCTGCATGGGAAAGCTGAAAGAAGCTACTGGCTCCTGGTTTTGGATTAGCACAGCTCCAGATGTTGTGGCCATTTGGGAAGTGAAGCATTGGATAGAAGACCTCTCTCTCTCTCTCTCTCTCTCTCTCTCTCTCTCTGTCTCCCTATCTGCCTCTGCCTTTCTGTAACTCTGCCTTTCAAATAAATAAATAAATAAATCTTTTTAAAAAAGAGTTAATAGAAGATAAAATGGAATAATAAAAATGCTTAATCCAAAGGAAGATGGAAAAGTGGAACTTTTCAAAGAAAATAGCTTTTGGTTTCCCAATTTTGCATCTCATTGTGATCAGAATATACTCGGGATAGTTTTGGATTTTTGTTTTTAAAGATTTATTTATTTATTTGAAAAGCAGAATTAGAGAGAGAGAGAAGTAGAGAAGGAGAGATCTTCCATCTGCTGGTTCACTCCCCAAATGGCTTCAAAGGCCAGGGCTGGGCCCGGATGAAGCCAGGAGCTAGGAGCTTCTCTTCTTCCAGGCCTCCACATGGGTGCAGGGGCCCAACCACTTGGACCATCTTCTGCTCCTTTCCCAGGCAATTTACAGGGAGCTGGATCAGAAGTAGAGCAGCTGGGACTCGAACCATTACCCAGATGGGATGCCAGAATCACAGGTGGTGACTTAACCAGCTGTGCCACAGTGCAGGCCCCAGTTTTGTTTCTTTAAAGCTTATCAGGACTTGATTTCATGGCCCAGGATATGGTTCCTTTGGGTGAATGTTCTATGTGTACTTGAAAAGAATATGTATTCTGCTCTGGATGGGTGATGCCTTCTATTATTGTCATATAAGGTTATTTAAGTTTTCCTTGATAGAGTTTATTGATAGGGTTATTTAAATTTTCCATATACTGACTCTTTTTCTGTCTACTTGTTCTTGTCAGATACCAAGAGAGGAGTGCTGTCATCTCCAGCTATAATTGTATGTTTATCTATTTCTCTTTTGAGTTCAGTCAGGTTTTGCTCCTTTTGAAACTATTGTTGTATTCAGCAGAGATGCTTTTTCTGCATATGATTATACACAGTGAATAGTACATCTTTTTAATGAATTGACCCATTTACCACTATCAAATATTTTCCTTTACTTCCAGTAATATTTGCATTTTGAATTCTTTTGTTTGATAGTGATATAGCTATACCAGTTTTTGATTGTTTACATTTGCATGGTGTATGTACTTCCATTCTTGTACCTTCACCTATCTGTATCTTTGTATTTCAACTGTATCTTTTGTACCACTTTTCCTTTTTCTCTAGTTTGACATTCTCTTTCAATTGTTCTGTATATCCATTTACATTTAATGCAATCATCCATATTCCTCACTTTAAACCTACCATTTTGTTATTTGTTTTCTACTTGTTCTTTCTTTTCTTCCTTCCACTTTTCCATCTTCCTTTGGATTAAGCATTTTTATTATTCCATTTTATCTTCTATTAACTCTTTTTTAAAAAGATTTATTTATTTATTTATTTGAAAGGCAGAGTTACAGAGAGGCAGAGGCAGAGAGGGAGACAGAGAGAGAGAGAGAGAGAGAGAGAGAGAGAGAGAGAGAGGTCTTCTATCCAATGCTTCACTTCCCAAATGGCCACAACATCTGGAGCTGTGCTAATCCAAAACCAGGAGCCAGTAGCTTCTTTCAGCTTTCCCATGCAGGTGCAGGGGCCCAAGGACTTGGACCATCTTCTACTGCTTTAGTACCTGGGCTATATCTCGCCATTCCCTCCTAGCTTGTAGAGTTTCTGATGAGAAGTCAGCTGTGAGTCTGATTGGAGATCCTCTGAGAGTAATCTGACGTTTCTCTCTTGCACATTTTAGGATCTTTTCTTTATGTTTCACTGTGGAGAGTTTAATTACAACGTGTCGTGGTGAGGATCTCTTTTGGTCGTGTTTATTAGGGGTTCTCTGAGCTTCCTGTACTAGGATGTCTCTGTCCTTCTCCAAACCTGGGAAATTTTCTGCTAATATCTCACTAAAAAGGCCTTCTAATCCTTTCTCCCTCTCCATGCCTTCAGGAACTCCTAGAACCCGAATGTTGGGTTTTTTAATAGTATCCTGAAGATTCCCGACAATATGTTTTAGAATCCTAATTTCCTCTTCTTTTCTTTGGTCTGACTATATCCTTTCCTGTTCTCTGTCTTCTAAGTCCGATATTCTCTCTTCTGCTTCACCCATTCTGTTTGTAAGGCTCTCTATTGTGTTTTTCATTTGATCTATTGAATTCTTCACTTCAGTCACTATCCCAGTTTCCTGTTGTACTAGTTGTTTCGTTTCATTTTGATTCCTCCTTAATATTTCATTTTCACGAGAGAGATTTTCTATCTTGTCCATTAAGAATTTCTGTAGTTCAAGAATTTGTTTTTGAGAACTTCTTAATGCTCTTATCAATTTTTTGAGATCTGCTTCTTGCATTTCTTCTATGTCATCATCTTCATAATCTTGAATTGGGGTGTCTTTTTCATTTGAGGGCGTCATGGTGACTTCCTTGTTTTTATTACCTTGGTTTTTGCGTTTGTTATTTGGCATATTGGAGATATTTGGTTTCTTCACTGTGGTGCTTTTTCTTGTTATACTATGACTCTAGATTAAGTGGACTATCTGTTTTTGATGGAGCCTTAGGGCTTGAGATGGGTGTGGCCTGAGAGCTCTGTTTGGTGTGCCAAAGGTGACACTCCCAGGTTAGGCGTGGTAAACCTCTCTCTCTCTCTCTTTTTTTTTTGATTCAAAAGGGAAGTAATTCTGCACAGCTGAACGAAGTTGGAGGTAGTTAGCAGGCAAATGATATACCCACAGGAGCCAGAGATCGGAAGCTCTTTCCCAAGGACCACACAGGGAATCTGTTCGGCCCTCAGGGTGGGCTCAAATTCTCCTTCAGTCTCCCACTGGGTTGCCAAAGTTACGGAATTGTAGCGTCTCTGGAGAGTGCTCACGTGAATTCCGTGAGTTCTCTCCCCCACCGTCTCTTTTTTCACAGTCTCAGTTCAGTAGCACCACAAATTTACTAGGTCCTAATCTCCTGTTAATTCGCCCCGCCCAGAGTCAGGTTTTTCTGCTAGGCTCAGGGCCGGTGCAGACCTGAGGTCGCTCTGCTTATGACGTATGTCCAAGATGGCACCTGCTCTTTGTCTTGCTCGCCCTTGAGAGGTGAGCGGAGAGAGAGAAACCCGTGTCCGTACTAGTCACCTTTTTTTCTCTCTCTCTCTCTCTCTCTCTTCCAGTTAGCCTGGTGAACTCCCCCCCCCCCCCGGGGGTCGTTCCCTCTAGTCTCCTCTCTCCACTTGCCTGCCAGTGTCTCGGGCTATTGAGGTTCGGCTCACCTCGCGTTCCAGCGCTGGTGTGTTGAGTCTGCCGCTGGTGTCCCGAACTGTGGGCTCCCACGCTCTCCACGCAGGTCCGCTGTGAATCACGTGTTCCGGAAGAGTTTCTTCTGCTGTTTCCTCCCCTACTCTTCCTTGAACCTGCAGTATCTCCACTTTTATTAAACTATCTCTCCCCGGACTATCAGTGTGCTCCCTTCCTATTCCGCCGTCTTGCCTCCTCCCTCAAATCGTCTTCTTATTTTTTAAAAAATCTAGATCTTTATCAATTTTATTAAACTGAAATGTGATCCCTGTTAAACATAAGAGTGGGAATAAGAGAGGGAAGAGATGTATAATTTGGGATTGCTCAAGCTGACTTGCCCCAAATGGTAGAGTTAGAAACAAACAAGGGGTTCCAATTCAATCCCATCAAGGTGGCATGTACCAATGCCATCTCACTATTCCAAGTGATCAATTTCAGTTCACAACTGATCATAATGAAAGGACTAAGAGTCAAAGGGAGCACATAAACAAGTCTAGTACCTGCTAACACTAACCAATAGAATAAATAAAGGGGAGAGTGATCCAATATGGGAAGTGAGATACTCAGCAGACTCATAGAATGGCAGATGTCCTAAATAGCACTCTGCCTCAGAATCAGCCCTAAAGGCATTCGGATCTGGCTGAAAAGCCCATGAGAGTATTTCAGGCATGGAAAGCCAAGACACTCTGGCAAAAGATCTCTGTGAGTGAGATCCCAGTGGAAAGAACAGGTCTTCAAAGAAGGAGGTACCTTTCTCTGAAGGGAGGAGAGAACCTCCACTTTGACTATGACCTTGTCTAAACAAGATAAGAGTCAGAGAACTCAGAGGGCTTCCATAGCCTTGGAAACTCATGACTGGAGCATAGGGAGATTACTGATGCCATAGACAGGAGTGTCAATTGGTAAAGTCAACAACAGGAGTCACTGTGCACTTATTCCTCATGTAGGATCTCTGTCCTTAATGTGCTGTGTATTGAGATTTAATGCTATAACGAGTACTCAAACAATATATTTCACTTTGTGTTTCTATGGGGGTGCAAACTGTTGAAATCCTTACTTAATGCATACTAAACTGATCCTCTGTAAAAAAAAAAAAATTATCAACTCCCAACTTGACTCTCACTGGGATTAAACATGACAATAGGTCTGATCTGATTTCATCATCATTTAAAAAAAATCATCTATTATTTTTCACTTTATGTTTCTGTGTGGGAGCAAACTGTTGAAATCCTTACTTAATGTATACTAAGCTGATCTTCTGTATATTAAGATAATTGAAAATGAATCTTGATGTGAATGGAAGGGGAGAGGGAGTGGGAAAGGGGAGGGTTGTGGGTGGGAGGGACGGTGTGGGGGGGAAGCCATTGTAATCCATAAATCGTACTTTGGAAATTTATATTCATTAAATAAAAGTTAAAAAAAAATAAGAAGACATGAGCCATCAATCTACAAAAAGACAGAGAAATCTTAAATTTCTTTTGTTAAGTTAAAATAGAAAATATGAAAAAGCTGCATATTGTGTGTGATTCCAACTCTGTGACATTCCAGAAAAGGTTGAATAGAGAAAGGTCAGTCTTGCCAAGGGTTTGAGAAAGGAAGCAAGGAGTACATAGGTGGTGCACAGGGGATTTTTAGGGTAGTGAAATTATTCTTCAAGATACTATAGTGGTGGGTACACATCATTATACATTTCCTGATACCTGTAGAAAGTGCAGTTGAGATGGTAAAACCCTGATGTAAACTAGGGACTTCAGTCAATAACACATTACTATTGGCCCATCATAACAAGTTAATGGCATTAACACAAGATGCCAATAATAGGAGCTATCCAGAGAGAAGAAATAAAGGAAACTCTACCTCCATTCAATGTTTTATAAACGTAAAACTTTCACAAATAGTCCATATTTTTAAAAAGGAAGGATAAAACACAAGTAACCAATATCAGGAAGAGAAGAACAGATATAATTATAGGTCTTAAAGAAATATATAATATTTTGAAATATTATTATGCTAACTATGACACTAAATTTGATGGCAAATAAAGTTGAAAAAATGTTGGAAAAGTACAATTACTGAAGCTGATATAAGAAAAAGTAAAATATATATATATCTATAAAAAACCTTATAACTGTTAAGAACTTAGATACATAATTCAAAACATTTTCAGGTGGCTTTACTTCCATAGTTCATCAAGTATTTTAAAATACAGAACACTAGGCCGGCGCTGTGGCACACTAGGCTAATCCTCTGTCTAGCGGCACCGGCACACTGGGTTCTAGTCCCGGTTGGGGCGCCGGATTCTGTCCCGGTTGCCCCTCTTCCAGGCCAGCTCTCTGCTGTGGCCAGGGAGTGCAGTGGAGGATGGCCCAGGTGCTTGGGCCCTGCACCCCATGGGAGACCAGGAAAAGCACCTGGCTCCTGGCTCCTCCCATCAGATCAGCGCAGTGCGCCGGCCACGGCGCGCTGGCCATGGCGGCCATTGGAGGGTGAACCAACGGAAAAGGAAGACCTTTCTCTTTGTCTCTCTCTCTCACTGTCCACTCTGCCTGTCAAAAAATAATAAAAAAAAAAAAATACGGAACACTAATACTACAAAAAATCTGAGAACATAAAGAATGAAGAAATCCTTCTTAGTTTATTTTTTCAGATCAATAATAGCCCTATTAGTGGTAAAAGACATTATAAAAAATTATGAACCATAATTTAAATATATTAGTAAATGAAATCCAATAATATATGAAAAAGTAATACCATATGCTCAAGTGAGGTTTGTCCTGGGAATGTAAAGTTTGTTTAATATTCAAAAACCAGTCAATTTAATTCATTAGATTAAGAGAATAAAGACAAAACCTGAAATGCTTATCTCAACAGATGCAAAAACGTTGGCATAATTCAATACTATTTATAATAAAAACTCATGTAGGAAGTAAGAAAAGAGCCTTCTCAATCGACAGGGGACATTTATGAAAAATATACTGCCACTTAACAGTGAAAACTTTAATACCTTCCATCTAAGATCAACAACAAGGCAAGAATATCTATTTTCACAAAATTATTCCACATCACACAAGTCGGCCAAGCAAATGTAGAAAGGCAAGAAAACAAGTAAAAGCCAATAACAGGTTGTAAACAAAGATGTACAACAGTATTTATTTAAAGACAATATGATGATAAGTGGAGAAAATCCAAAGGGAGCCACATACCAAAAAAGCTATGAGAATAAGTGAATTCAGCAAACAAGGTGAACATTCAAAAATATATTCTTTATTTATATAATGAACTACAAATTGAAATAGAGAAAATACTATGAACAGTAGCACCCAGAACATTATATACAAATATCTGTATGTAAATTATCAAAATATGTGCATAACTTGCACACTGAAAACTACATAACATCAAGAGAAATCATAGACAATCTAAATGGAATGATGTTCCATGTTCAAGGGCCAAAGTTTGAATATTGTTAAGATGTTGCTATGGACTGCATTATGTCCTTCCAAAATTCATATGTAAGTATTTGACCTAGTAGTTAAGATGTTGATTCGGACAACTGCATCCCATATCAGAATGGTCTGAATCCTGGCTCTGCTCCCAATTTGCTTCCTGCTAATGTGTACCCTGAAGGCAGCAGGTGATGGCTCAGGAGCTTGGGTCCCTGCCCCTACATAGGATACCTGGATTGAGTTCCAGACCCTTAGTCCCCAGCCCTTATGGGCATTTGGGGAGTAAACCAGCAGATGAGAGCTCTCTTTCTCTTTCTCTCTCTCTCTCTCTACTCCTCACATAAATTTCAAAAATTTTTTTAAAAATCATATATTAAAGTCCTAATCTTCAGTCCCTCAGAAGGTGACTATATTTGGAAATAGGGTCTTCAAAGAGATAAATAAGAGGGATATTCAAAACTTCTTATAGTACTCCCATAAGGTAAAATGAAGGCATGGGAGGGCTGTAATCTAATTTGACTATTGTCCGTTGAAGGAGACATAGTTAATAAACAGACTTGGGGCAAACTTGTAAGGACACAGTGAGAAGGAAACCACCTGCAAGCCAAGGACAGAAGCCTCAGAAGGAACCAAACCTGAAACAACTTGGTCTTGGACTTCTGGTCTCCAAGACTGTGAGAAAATAAATTTCTGCTGTTTAAGTGACCCTATCCCTGGTATTCTGTTATGGGCAATGCTAGAAAACTAATAGAAATTTCAATTCTTCCTGGATTGATCTATAGATACAGTGCGATAAGAAATGAGCAATGTATGTGAATAACCAATATAACTGTGAGAAAAATATAGCAGATTTATACTTATCTGATTGAAAGATTTATACTTATCTGATTGTAATCTAAGTAGTGAGAAATAAGGTAGACAAGTAGATCAAATGAATAGAAGAGAATTCAAAATAGATCCACATATATTTCATCAACTGATTGTTTACAAAGGCACTTAGATAACCCACAAATAGATGATTTTAGCAAATTGTTCGGCAACAGTTTAATTTAATTTTTACCTGACATTATGCACAAAAGTTAACTTGAGATGGATCATAAACCAAACCACAAAAATTAAAATTATAAAGTTTCTTGGAGAAAAAAAAGAGAATATTTCTAATACATGGCATAACAAAAATATCTTAGGAAAGATTTAAAGAGAATTAACTAGAAAAAAATTTAAATGACAAGTAGAACCCTACCAAAACATATAGCTTCTGCCTATCAAAATCAAATATAAAATAAATAGGCAAAGCAAGTGTGAGGGAAATATTCCTGACATATCCAACCAGCAAAGGTCGTATAATCAAAATATATAAACAACTTCCACTAATCAATGATAGGAAGACAAATCAATGACAGTATCAGCAAGAGTTGAACAGACTGTCACAAAATAAGATATATTAATGGCCAATCAATGAAAAGATGCTCAACACTATTAGTCATCAGGGACATTCAAATCAAATCACAGGATAATACCTCTACATATCCCATAAAATGACAAAAATCAGAAAAAGAGATAAAAACTAAACACTGAAGAGAATGTAAAGCACCAGTAAATCTCATTCATTGCTGGTGGGAGTGGAAAGTTAAACAACTTAGGGAAACTTTTTATTAATCTTTAATGTTTATGATATACATTTGTTTATTCATTCATGCATATGAGAGAGAGAAAAAGAGACAAATAAAAGGAGGGAGAGCTCTCACCTGCTGGTTAACTCCCTAAATGCCTGCAATAGCCCCTGGCTGGAGCCAAAACTGGGAACTGGGAACTCAGTCCAGGTCCCCTGCTTGGGTAGACCACTTGAACCCGATCACTTGACTCATCACCTTCTGCTTCTAAGGGTCTGCATTAGCAGGAGGCTGGAATCTGCAGCTGGATTCAAGAACCAAGCTTAGGTACTCTGATATGGAATGTGGGTATCTTATTCATTAAGCCCATCACCTGCCCAATCATTCTTTTATAAACATACGCTTATCATATGGCCCATTAGTTCCACTTTCAAGTATTTATTCAAGAGAACTTAAAATACATGTCTATAAGAAAACTTGTAGAATATTCATAACATTATGCTCATAATATAGTATAAACTGGAAACAATCCAATTGTCTAACAAAAGATAAATAGGTAATTATACCATGGCACATTTATATAATTGGATACTGCTCTGCAATAAAAAAAACTGATATACTTAAAATGAATGCATGTAACTCTATGTAAATTATACCTTGGTAAAGTTTAAATATAAACTATATCAGAAGTTGAATATGACCAATAAGTAAAGCTGGGAGAGGAAACGGACAGTGTAAAGTTGTTGGTATTTTACAAATGATGATCTGGGCAATCTTCTTCAAGTGGCCTTTGAGGAAGAAAGGTGAAGAAAGTGATTAATCAGCAAGGAAAGCACTCCAGGCAGCAGAATCAGAAGGTACAAATGCCTTGAGGAAACAGCATGTTTGGCCTGCTCAAAGAGCATCAAGGAAGTCGACATCTCTTGAGTGGCATGTGCAAGGAGGAGTGTAATACTGTGAAATATTGTATTGGTTTTCTGCTACTATAATTAAATATCTAAGGCCAGGTACCTCATAAAGAAAAGAGTTATTTAGCTTCAGTTTTGGAGTTTGTAAGTCCAAAAAGTGTGATACAAGCTCTTACAGGGTTCTCTATCCACATCACATCACAGCAGATGGAATTACGGTGGAATTGCATGCAAGATGGAGAAACCAGAGACTGACTCAAGGATCAGACCCACTCAATTAAAATGATCCTTTCCCAAGAAACAACCAGGGTCTCACCAAAGGTACATCAACTCTTCTCCAGGGCAGCACCCTCAATGACATATTACTTCCCACAAGACCCCTTAAAGGTCCCACAAGATCTTAACATTGCTACATCAGGGACCAAGATTCTAATGTGCTAACTCTTGGGGGACATACTTAAAACATACACAAACCTTAGCAAATACATACTTGGTCTTTGTCTAGTTTCCTGGCACACGGTTCCTAAAGCCTTTGGGGTCTCTGAAGTGACAAGTGTCTTTTGTATGCCAACAAGATGACTGATGATTAGGGAGTCCTGAAGAGCACAAGATGGGGGCTTGTCAAGCAGGAATTAACCATGTTATTAGAGGTTTTGAGTGTTCATCAGTTCCAGGGAGGGAAGAGGTACTGATGGTTGAACTGATCACTAATGTCCAATGATGTAATCAGTCATGCCTACATAATGAAGCCCCCAACAAAAGCCAAAAGTTCAGGGACCAGAGAGCCTCCAAATCATTGAACACATAGAGGTTCCTAGAGAGAATGCTTTGAAAAGGTATGGAAACTCCATGACGTTTCCACATGCCTTGCTTTATACATCTCTTCCATCGGGCCCTTCATCTTTTTCTTTTGTAGCAGTCTTCATAATAAATAGGTAAACATAAGTAAACTATTTCCCTGAGTCTTGTGATCCCTTTTACAAATTAATCAAACCCAAGGAAGGAGTCATGGAGCCTTGATTGATAGCCAGCTGGTCAAAAGCACAGGTAACAACCTAGGGCTTGTAATTGGTATTTGGAGTGGGGGAAATCCTGTGGGACTGAATGGTTACCCTGTGGGGCTTGATGCTATCTTCAGTTAGACAGTGTCCAAATGGAGTTAAATTGTAGGATACCAAATTACTGTCCACTGTAGCACTGATTGTTGGTGGACAGAGATTCCTACACACGTTTTGGTGACCAGAGGTGAAATGCTTTGTGTTGAGAAGTGTGGGTGATCCTTTGCCTGGATGGAAGATTGCCTGCCTAGCCTATGCAAGAGGTCAAGAGGGCATGGCACACCATGCCCTCTGGGGAAAACCCTGATTGAGGACTCAGCACACTGAGACCTACCTATGACCTGACTGCTGGCAGGAGGCAGAAGCCCTAGGCACATTTCCCCCACCCCCACTTCCTGTTGAGGGACCTTGTAATTGTCAACTAGGTAAACAGCTCCCAGGTGTGGCCCAGACCCATAAGACCACCTGGAAGGCTAAGCAGGCTATGTGAGCTTCAAGGTGATTGGAGAAGCATAGCAGTGACAGTATTGGATCTATCCTATAGAATTAGTGTTGCTACCCTGAGCTAGCTACTCCCCTTTGCCTGCCCTAAAAAAGCTTGTGCCCAACTGCTAATAAATGGACACATTCACCAAAACTGTCTCTGGTGCTTCTTGTCAAAGAACACTGTCGCCCCACCATCCCGACAGTGTGGGCCTCACAGGATGAGCCCACAGAGAAGGTGATCTTAGAAGGAAAAAAACTGTTTGTTAGATCTGTTAGAAGGTGAGTTCCAACAGGCAGGGGACTCAGATCACATAGGGCCTGAAAGCCATTGTAAATACTCTGGGTTTAACTGAGTAAGATGGGAAAGCCTTAGGAAGTTTTTGAGCAGAGAAACAGCTAGGCTCTCTATAAGGGACCATTCTGGCTGTTGGGATGAGAATATACTTGGGTAAGGAGTGAAACCAGAAAGGGCAAAAATAGAAAGATGATTTAGGAGGCCACTACAGTGGCTTAGACAAGAGAATGGTTTGGGGTAAAGTGTTCAATGTCTCCATACAATTTGAATTAGAGCCAACAGGAGTTGTTGGTGGATTGGATGTGGGACATGATAGAAAGAAAGAAGTTGAGGCCAGTGCCGTGGCTCACTTGGTTAATCCTCCGCCTGTGGCACCAGCATCCCACATGGGCACTGGGTTCTAGTCCCAGTTGCTCCTTTTCCAGTCCAGCTCTCTGCTGTGGCCCGGGAAGGCAGTGGAGGATGGCCCAAGTGCTTGGGCACCTGCACCCATGTGGGAGACCAGGAAAAACACCTGGCTCCTGGCTTCGAATCAGCATAGCTCCAGCCATAGCAGCCATTTTGGGGGGTGAACCAACGGAAGGAAGACCTTTCTGTCTTTCTCCCTCACTGTCTAACTCTATCTGTCAAATAAATAGGAAGGAAGGAAGGAGGGAGGGAGGGAGAGAGGGAGGGAGGGAGGGAAAGAAGGAAGGAAGGAAGGAAGGAAGGAAGGAAGGAAGGAAGGAAGGAAGGAAGGAAGGAAGGACGAGCACTGGTAGAATCTGAATCCCAGCAGTGTGGTTATAGAGCTAGCAAGTACTCTATAACCACATTTACAGCCTTCCTCTCCCAGAAATCCACCTATGGTCATTGCTAACCCCTATCCAATCTAGCTTAGCATGTTGATAGAACCTGCCCTTTGGAATCACTCAGGCTCTCTGGCCATCTTCTCTCCTGTAACTGTCTTCTTTGTCTACTGTCTCTCAGTCTTTGTCATCTTTCTACTTTTCTGCTCAACCCCTTTGGATTTGCAGTGCATTTGGGACTGTTGAGTCCTCAGCCCCGTCTTTGCCAATGACAAGGTATTTAAATAACTCCCTTTGCTCCATGTCCTATAGTCTTAGTTACTGCTGACTCACACATTTGCAACAAAACCCAGACTTGGCAAGAGACCCATGATAGTATATATAAGGGTATTTCAAAGAGTTCTTGGAAAATTGGAATTAAAAGATCAGTTTGTTTTGGTGCAAAGAAAAAAATTGAAATCCTTGCACACTTGTTTCATAATAAACATTTTCCAGGAACTATTTGAATACCCTTGTATTGACCAGGAGACGTCAGATATTACAACTTTTCAAGCAAATTATTAGGTAAAACTGTGTCCTGAACAAAGTCCCAGCCAAAGAGTCAAACTTGGTCTAAAACCCAGCCCACACCCTGTTCTCCAAGACCTAAGCCCTTGTGCAAGACTGCAGCGAAAAGAAGCAGTGCTATTGTTGAATTCACTCACTCAAAGGTAGTGTCTTTTGTATAAGGCAATTTTTCTAATTTTCCTGAAGTCACCATATTCAGTATACAAAAGAAGTCCCAGCTTCAAGGCTACCCAAGCATGACTCAGATTCATAAAGTTTGGATTTTTTTCTGGAAACTATCATGAGAATCTTAATAGAGCACCTTAAACTGCTGTCTGTCTTGCTGAGAATTTTTTGTAGGACTTAAATGGAAAAGGAGAGCCAACTTCATTGATATCAGCATTTCAGAAGACAATTTTTAACAGCATCTCTTGTCTTGTTCCACATGCACACATTGTTGTCTCTCTTCCACTCCAGAAATGCAAACAGCTTTTGCTTATTTCTACTGAACACAGTCCTTTTTCTCTGATGTTGTCTCGATTGAACCTGAGAAGCTGACATAATTGTGCAATTCAAATCTCGTGAAAGTTGAACTTTGAACAGTAACTGGAGATCTGAGCAGATAAAGGCATCTGTCAAGAGTCTGTACTTGACAACACAGCATCCCCTCTCTTCTGAATAATAACATAACCAATTCAGCATCCTCTATTTTCCTGCTTTGCAATTGAATTCAAGTATCAGTATGAACTGAATATTTATCGGGCAAGAACTCAATTAATTTGAGTCCAGACTCATTAATTGTTCTTAATTCACATTTGACCATTATGTTTGGTCTCTGACCTCTGGTCTCAGTTTTGCATAGCAATCTCCCTCTCAGAGGAGACACAGCACACTCTGGCATCCAGCCTGTCATTGCTGATTCTGACTGGGACTCTTTCTTACCCATATAGCTGCTGAATCCCTTTGAACATATCTTAATGATAGGTTTGGAGGGGCTATATTTTTTTTAAATGGTTTAAAAAGTGCAAATCCTGATAAGCTTTTTCCATGTGATTGTAATTCATGAAGGGAGGCTTATGACATGAGGTAGAGAACTCTGCACACACTAGGTATTTAGTGAATATTTGTCGACTTAAAACTACTCCTAGCTGTCCCAATAACTAGCTTGTGACCTGAGGCAGGTCATGTCATCTCCCAGACCCTCACTCTTCTTATTTGCAATGTCCAGAAGCTACAAAAGATGACTTCAAAGATTAAGAATGGACCTTTTCATTTCCCATTTCTCCTATCACAGCTTCCAACTTATTCTTTAGGTAAATTAGAGACAAGAGTCTAGGAACAAGTTTGTGGAACTCAAATGTACTTTGTGGAATTTTTCTCAGTGAATCTTTTTTAAATGGACTTTGGTGATCACTTACCCTTGGGCATTTTTCTCAAAGAGCTTAAGAAATTGGGAAATTCAATAAATCTAGCCAATATTTTAAAACATACCCTACCCCCATACTCTTACTTAATACCTTTTATTTCCAGCTCCACACAGTTCTTAGTAATACACTCATGTTTAGGGTCAGTTTGTTTTCCAGGAACTCATTCATTTTACCTCCTAGTAACTCAATGGAGTACTGTCAAATAACTTCCTGGGAAAAACCTTTGGACCATTTAGTCTTCTCTCCACCCTCTGAGGAAAATAATGGATTATTATCATAGTCAGGATATTGGCACCTTCAAAGAGACAAAAATGTCTAAGTAGACACTGATAACAAAATATTGTTTTCTACTGCCTTCCTAAACTACTTATATCAAAATAAGATGAATACTTACCTAAACTTTCAAGGGATAAATTGTTATACATTAAGTCTAGTTTGTGGATAGGGACAGGCATTTGGTGGAGTGATTAAGATGCTGCCTGGGAGGCCGGCGCCACGGCTCACTAGGCTAATCCTCCACCTTGCGGCGCCGGCACACTGGGTTCTAGTCCCGGTCGGGGTGCCGGATTCTGTCCTGGTTGCCCCTTTTCCAGGCCAGCTCTCTGCTGTGGCCAGGGAGTGCAGTGGAGGATGGCCCAAGTACTTGGGCCCTGCACCCCATGGGAGACCAGGATAAGCACCTGGCTCCTGCCATTGGATCAGCGCCGTGCGCCGGTTGCAGCGCGCCAGCTGCGGCGGCCATTGGAGGGTGAACCAGCGGCAAAAGGAAGACCTTTCTCTCTGTCTCTCTCTCTCACTGTCCACTCTGCCTGTCAAAAAAAAAAAAAAAAAAAAAAAAAAAAAAAAAAGATAATGCTTGGGATGCCTACATTTCATATGGGAGAGCTTGGTTCCAGTTCTGGATCTGCTTGCTGTCTGCTTTCTATCCATACCCTAGGAGGCAGCAGTTGATGGTTCAAGTCCTCAGATTCCTGACACCTACATGGAAGACCTGAATTGAGTTCTAGGGTCCCAGCTTCAGTTTGATCCAGCCGCAACTGTTTGAACATTTGAGGAGTCAACCAGTGGATGAAAGATTCATATTCATTCTCTCTTTTCCTCTCTCTTTCTCTCTCTCTCCTCCAAGTTTTTTAAGTCTCAATCTTTTTCATAGCCTTTTTTTTGGGGTAGTTTAGTTAAAACTGAAAAGTTAATTCCAAAGGTTGGTTATAGATATATTGCTAACTTGAGATTCCTAGGAGCTGATCTCTTGTTCAGCTCTAACTATGCCTATTTAGCTGACACATAACTCAAAAGTATCATGGAATCTGAAATTTTGGGAGGAAGTATAGAGATCAACCCAGCAATAAGGAATTTATTAAGAAGAAAGCTTCTGTCCTATACTCTGTAAATACTTCCTGTGATTAAAACACAAATAAAACCTTACTATTTCCTTTGCTATCAAAAGGTGTTTTAGAAATATTCTTGTAACTACCACTTCCATCCTTTGGTCCTAGTTCTAATTTTTGAAACAATGGAGAAAATTGATAGTCATTTGTGATGTAGTTGTTTAAGCTGCCATCTGTGATGCTGGAATCCCATTTCAGAGAATCAGTTCATGTCCCAGCTGCCCTGCTTTTGATCTAGCTCCCAGCTTCTGTGCCTGGGAGAGCAACAGAAGATGGTCCAAATGTTTGGGCCCTTGTTACCTATGTAAAAAACCCAGATGCAGTTCTAGGCTCCTGACTTCACCCTGATCTAGCCCAGGACATAGCCATTTTGGAAGTGAACCAGGGATGAAAGATCTTTTTCTCTATTTGTCCCTTTCTCCATCACTCTGTCTTTCAAATATATAAATATTTAAAAGTAAAGAAAGAAAAAATACATGAAACAGAGTTTTTCAACATTGAAAAACAGGCAGTATGGAAGTATGATCCCTGAGGAAAAGAAACAGGGAAGTTAAGCTCTCCAGTTGCTGTAGTTCACACCAGAGGCAGTTCCCAAGCTGCAGCACTGAGAAGGGGACCTAAACAGAATCCAGTATTCTCACGTAGGTGAGGAGACAGACATAGGCGATCAGAAGGTAGAACAATTAGGGAATAGCTGTACACATGGAGAAAGTCCTGCAGACCTGCAGTCTTTGCCTAAGGAATGATAGACACATACATGAAAGCAAAGCCCCCAAGATCTCAAGAGAAACCTTCTAGAAATGGGGAAAAAAATTTCCAAAAGCTCATTTCATGTTGCCACCTGACAGAATGGACAAACCTCATAACACATAGTACACTGGGTAGGATCATCTGAGAAGTGTGATTTTCATAGATGAATTAAGTTACCTATAAAATAAAGGTTGCTCTAGACCTTCCTTAATAAAACTTCAAACAAGACACAAAAAAGATCCAACTGATTCCAAGTAACTTAAGCATGTACTAGAACAAGCCCAGCATTTAAAGGAATTTAAAAGAATACAGCCCAAACTGACACTAACACAAAATTCATAATTCTTGACACCTAACCTAAATGTACCAGAAATGTAATAAACAAAAAATATTATGCCCAAAAAGAAGAAAAAAAGTCAGTCAGTAGAATCAGATAGATAAATGGTAGATGATAAAGAGCAGATAGGGACTTTGAGAATTATAAGTGATGTTTGTTCAAGAATATGAGAGAAAACACAGGTATGAGTAGAAGACATATTGAAGGTACACTTTTTAAAATTTATTTACCTGACAGATAGTGCTATAGACAGTGGGGAGTGGGGGTGGAGAATGAGAGAGAGAGAAAGAAAGGCCTTCCATCCACTAGTTCACTCCCCAAATGGTCACAATGGCTGGAGCTGAGCCAATCCAAAGCCAGGAACTAGGAGCTTCCTCTGGGTCTCTCATGTGGGTATAGGGAACCAAGCACTTGGGCCACCCTCCACTACTTTTGCAGGCCATTAGCAAAGAGCTGGATCAAAAAAGGAGCATCCAGGACACAAACCTGCACCCATATGGGATGCCAGTGCCACAGGTAGAAGACTAGCCTACTATGCTACAGCACCGGCCCCAGAAAATACATCTTTTAAAAGTACTAATACTAAAATAGAACTTATGGCAATAAAAACCAAAATGTGTTTCATATGAAAATGCACTAGATAGGATTTATAGAAGGTTAGATACAGTGAAAAGAATGTCAGTGAACTTGAAAACACAGTAGTAGAAATTACCTAAAATAGAGCATAGACAGAAAGAAGAGGATGGGTGCATCCTGGTACAGCATCTTAAGCTGCCAATTGGAACACTATTATCCCATGTTGGAGAGCCAGCTGAAATCGTGACTACTGAGCTTCCAATCCAGCTTCCTGCCAATGCATCTGGGAGGCCACAGATGACAGTCTAAGTACTGGGTCCCTGCCACCTATAGGGCAGACCTGGATGGAGTTCTTGATTCCTGGCTTCTGTCTGGCCAGCTGTTGCAGCCATCTGTCACTCTGCCTTTCAAATAAGTAAATCTTTAAACAACAAGAAATAAAAAATAAAAATAAATGGAGAACCAATGATCTGTAGGACAATACCAAGTAGCCTAACACAGGGAATTGGAGTATCAGCATTGGAGTATCAGAAAGGGACTGACAAAAAAAAGCGATGATAGCCCAAATTTTTCAAAATTCAATAAAACTATAAATTCACAGATCTAAGAACCTCAACAAACTCCAAGATCAATAGTTACAAAAAAAAGCACATGAACGCACAACATAATCATATTGCCTAAACAGTGATAAAGAGAAAATCTTACAAGCATCCAAAGGAAAAAATATATACATTATAAACATTGGAAGAAAGATAAGAATATTATACCTCTTGTGAGAAACTATTTAAGGTAGGAGACAATGGACTAACATCTTTTTTTTTATTTATTTTTTGAAAATCAGAGTTACAGAGAGAAAGAGACAGAGAAAGAGAGATCTTCCATCTGTAGGTTCACTCCCCAAGTGGCCACAATAGCCAAGGCTGAGCCAGGCCGAAGCCAAGAACCAGGGCCTTAATCCATGTCTCCTATATAGACCACCTCCCGGTGCTTTTCCTAGGCCATTATCCAGGAGCAGGATCAGAAGCCAGTACACAGACCAATGCCCATATGGGATACCAGCATGGCAGGTGGCAGCTTAACTCACTATGCCACAGTGCCAGCCATAGCGATTAATATCTTTAAAGCACTGAAAGAAAAACAAGCTAGAATTCTATACCCAGTGAAAATAGCTTTTCAAAATGAAGGCAAAATAACAACTTTTTCAAACAAATAATATATTAGAAAAAGTTATTGCCAGTAGACTAGCAGCACTATAAGAAACAGTAAATTTGGGCAAAAGATAAGTGATTCCAAATGGAAATGTGGACATACACAAAGGAATGCAGACAGTCAGGCAAATATTTAGGTAATCATAAAAGATACTTTTCTTAACTTTTAAATGTTTAAAAACTAAAAAACTATTTAGTGCAAGAATAATATATTGTATAATTTATAACATATCAGAAATTAAAATATGTAATAATAGCACAAAGCATACGAAACTAGACTGTCATAGCTTCATCCATTATGTGTAAAATGATGTATTACTTAAAGCACATTTTGGTAAGTTAACAATATGTGCTCTAAATATAGGGACAAAAAATAAGAACAAAAACAGTTGTATAACGAGTAGGTTAATAATGGAGATAAAATGGAAATAAAAAACACAAAAGAAGGCAGGAAAAGGTGAAAAACAAGAAAAGTCAAATAGAAAACAGCAAGTTGATAGGTCTAGATCTAGCAATAACAATAAATAAATTTCGGAGCCAGCACTGTAGCGCAGTGGGTTAACGCCCTGGCCTGAAGCACCGTCATCCCATATGGGCACTGGTTTAAATCCCAGCTGCTCCACTTCTGATCCAGCTCTCTGCTATGGCCTGGGAAAGCATTGGAAGATGGCCCAAGTCCTTGGGCCCCTGCACCCGCATGGGAGATCTGGAAGAAGCTCCTGGCTCCTGGCTTTGGATGGGTACAGCTCCAGCTGTTATGGCCATTTGGGGAGTGAACCCGCAGATGGAAGACCTCTCTCTCTGTCTCTACCTCTCTCTGTAACTCTGTCTTTCAAATAAATAAAATAAATCTTTAAAAAGTTTAAAAAATAATTAAATTTAATGTAAATGGTCTAAATGCTCTAATTAAAGACATATTTTCAGAGTGGATTTAAAAGTATGACTCAAATATTTATAAATTTTTAAATTAAAAAGAGAAAAAGAGAACATGGAGAGGGTGTTTGTCTAAGCCATTAAAATATCACTTGGTATACTTTCATTCCATACTGGGGTGTCTGGGTTTGAGTTCCAGCTGTGCTTCTAATTCCAGCTTCTTGCTAATGCACACCCTGAGAGGTGCCAGGTGATGGTTCAACTACTTGAGTCCATAAATTCCCAGAATAAGTTCCAGGATTTCGGCTTTAGCTAGCCTAGTCCTGATTGTGGTGGACATTTGAGAAGTAAATTGGCAGATAGAAGATTTCTGTCTCTCTCTCTCCCCCCCCCCCTCCATCCCTCCCTTCAAATAAAATGAAAATAAATAATTTTATAAAAACAGGGAATGATAAACCACATAAACACTAATAAAGGGGCGTGGGAGAAGCAAGTAAAGAAGCTTGAGAAACTATATTATTATTAGACATAATAAACAAATTAACCTGAATATAACCCTACCATACAACGCAGCTATACCACTCCTTGGAATTTACCCAAAGGAAATTAAATTGGCAAACAAAAAAGCTGTCAGCACCTTAATGTTTATTGCAGCTCAATTCACAATAGCTAAGACCTGGAATCAACCTAAATGCCCATCAGCAATAGACTGGATTAAGAAATTATGGGACATGTACTCTATAGAATACTATACAGCAGTAAAAAAAAAAATGAAATCTAGTCATTTGCAACAAAATGGAGGAATCTGGAAAACATCATGCCAAGTGAAATAAGCCAGTCCCAAAGGGACAAATATCATATGTTCTCCCTGATTGGTGACAACTAACCAAGCACCAAAAAGGAAACCTGTTGAAGTGAAATGGACACTTTGAGAAACAGTGACTTGATCAGCCCTTGCCCTGACTATTGATGAACAACTCAATACTTTATCCCTTTTAGTATTTTTTTGTTCTACTTAATACTATTGGTTGAACACTGTAATTAATACACAATTATTCTTAAGTGTTGAAACTTAACTGCAAAGTGATCCCTGTTAAATATAAGAGTGGGAATAAGAGCACATGCTCAATCGGACTTGCCCCAGATGGCAGAGTTAGAAACGTGCCAGGGGATTCCAATTCAATCCCATCTAGCTTGCATATACCAATGCCATCTCACTAGTCCAAGTGATCAATTTTAGTTCACAATTGATCATAATGATAGCACTAAGAGTCAAAGGGATCATGTAAACAAGAATAGTGTCTTCAAATACTAGCTGATAGAATTAAAAAGGAGAGAATGATCCAACATGGGAAGTGGGATACACAGCAGACCCATAGAATGGCAGATGTCCTAAACAGCACTCTGGCCTCAGAATCAGCCTTTAAGGCATTTGGATCTGGCTGAAGGGCCCATGAGAGTATTTTAGGCATAGAAAGCCAAGATACTCTGGAAAAAAAAAACCTACCTATATGAAAGATCTCTGCGAGTGAGATCCCAGTGGAAAGAATGGGGCCATCAAAGAAGGAGGTATCTTTCTCTGAAGGGAGGAGAGAACTTCCACTTTGACTATGACCTTGTCTAAATATGATCACAGTCGGCGAACTCAAAAGGCCTCCTTAGCCTTGGCAACTCATGACAAGAGCCTAGGGTGATTACTGACGCCATAAACAAGAGTGTCAATTTGTTAAGTCAACAACAGGAGTCACTGTGCACTTACTCCTCATGTAGGATCTCTGTCCTAAATGTGCTGTACATTGTGATTTAATGCTATAACTAGTACTCAAACAGTATTTTACACTTTGTGTTTCTGTGTGGGTACAAACTGTTGAAAGCTTTACTCAATATATGCTAAATCAATCTTCTGTATATAAAGAGAATTGAAAATGAATCTTGATGTGAATGGGATGGGAGAGAGAGCAGGAGGTAGGGTTGCGGGTGGGAGGGAAGTTATGGGGTGGGGGAAGCCATTGTAATCCATAAGCTGTACTTTGGAAATTTATATTCATTAAATAACAGTTGAAAAAAAAAAAACTTGTGACAACTACTAAATAAATAAATAAACAAATTAAAAGGAACATTTCATAGTGATAAAGGAGTCAATTACTCAAGAGAAGAAAATAATCCCCAAAATGTACATACCTAATAATAGAGCTTCAAACTACATGAAGCAAAATCTGGATGTAATGAAAACAGAAATATGTACACAGATCTAGTTAGGGCATTCAACACTCCTCTATGAGTAGATGACAGAAGTAATCAGAAACTCATTAAGAGTATAAATTTTGCAGAACTCAACAAGAGACAATTTTCACTTTTCTTAATTATACTTTGCTGGATTCCTCCACCATTACATGTGCCATCAGGGCAACTCTTCTCCCAACCAGTCTCATGCACAATGTATTGTAGCCTGAGCATTGCCCATCTCACACGATGACACAGTAAGAGGCTTCCAAACATGTGGGTGAAGAGATACAAAAGCAAAGTAATTGAAGAGGAGGAGCAATTTTTCTACTCACTAAATCAGTAACTCATGCAAACAAAAAGCCTCAAATTGTTTGCCTCTATACTTTGTACAGATTTTAGACCCACATATTGTGTCCTTGCTCTTCATGAACACATGTGCAAATGTGCATCGATTGAGTCAATGATCCTCAAGCAAATGTTTCTCTCTACACATTCATGGAAGCATATTGGCTCATGGTGTTAGTCACTCAAAGCAGCATCCTTTTGGTTGGTGGAGATCCCACACAGTTCACTATATTCTTTTTCCTTTTCCTGGCCGCAACAGTTCAGATTCTTTCCATACAATACAATGAATAAGCCAATGTCAAGTAATAGCTTCTCCACCACAGTACATTCATTAAAACCACTCTCAATGTAAATTAGGAAACTGACCAAGTGGCCTAATTATCAGCCCAAAAGTTCTCAGGGGTGGGTGGGGAAGGGGAACAGCTCACTCTTTCTCACTGTTGTTCTCATTTCCTGCTCTCTTTTTCTTCCTAGAATGTCAGATGTAATCCTAATCTTGTCTAAGTGATTACCTTGCAGCTTTCAGTTGCTTTGCATAACATGTTTGTATTCATTAGTCATTCAATCACATAATCATGAAGGTAAGACTGTCAGCAATTCTCCTGCCTGCCGGGCTGACTTTGATGGGTCACAGTGCAGGTGCTCCCCAGCTGCTGACTTGGGCAAATCCCTAAGGTTCCTGGACAATGCTCAGGCACTGCTTATCCCACAGTATACCCTTTCTCCTCCTAGGGAAGCAAGAGCAATTTCACAAGGGCAGAAACGGAAGCAGAGGGAAGTAGAGGTGGATTGTAGAAAATTTAGAAGTTCTATACATGTTTAAAATATCTGACATTGCGCAATACACAAACTAGATGACAAATCTTTGGAAATTTTATAGTCAGAAAAAAAAAACAAGAAGAAATTAGAAAACTTAAAAACAGTGTTGGAGATTTATGGGATACTATCAAATGACACAACATAACAGATCTTAGGAATTCTTGAAGGTGTGGAAAGAGAGAATGGACTATAAGGCCTATTTAGAAAAATAATTACAGAAAATTTCCCCAATTTGGAGAAAGAAAGGATTTCCAAGCAGAGGAAGCACATAGAATTCCTAACAGACCAGAAAAGATCTTTACCATGACACAGTGTACAAACATTCCACAGTAAAAAATAAAGATTCTAAAATGTGCACAAGAGAAATGTCAGATTACTTTCAGATGATCTCCAATTAAACTCAAAGCTGACTTCTCATCAGAAACTGTACAGGCTAGAAGAGAATAGCAAGACATAGCCCAAGTCTTAAGAGAAAAAACTGCCAAGGCAGAATACTGTACCCTGCAAAGCTCTCATCTATGAGTGAAGGTGAAATAAAGACCTTCCATAACAAACAGAAATTGAGTTTGTCAACACACATCCAGCTTTACAAAAGATGTTTAAGGATGTTCTACACACAGAAACACAGAAAGATACCCATAATTATGCAAGAATATGAAGGCAGAAAATCCCCCAGTAAAAGTACAAAAGAGGGACCAGCGCTGTGCCCCAGCAGGTTAAGGTCCTGCCCTGAAGTGCCAGCATCCCATGTGGTGCCAGTTCTGGTCCCAGCTGCTCCTCTTCTGATCCAGCACTCTGCTAAGGCCTGGGAAAGCAGTGGAAGATGGGCTAAGTCCTTGGGCCCCTGAACCTGCATAGCTTCTATCTTCAGATTGGCCCAGCTCCGGCAGTTGTGGCAGTTTTGGGAGTGAATCAGCGGATGAAAGACCTCTCTCTCTTTCTCTCTCTCTCTCTGTAACTCTATCAAATAAATGAAAATTTAAAAATCTTTAAAAAATAAAACTACAAAAGAAACCCAAAGTAAAACAATAGGAATATTTATGGAAAAATAGCAGGACCAAGTCCTTTTTATCAGTAGCAACCTTGAATGTAAATGGCCTTAACACTCCAGTAAAAAGATACAGACTGGCTGAATGGATTAAAAAACAAGGCCAATCTATTTGCTGCCTGTGAGAAAAACATCTCACCAATAAAAGATATACACATACAAAAAGTGAAAGGATGGAAAAAGATATTCCATGCAAATGAAAAGCAAAAAAGGGTATGTGTTGCCAACCTAATATCAGACAAAATAAACTTGAACACAAAAACTGTTAAAAGAGACGAAGAATGGCACTATGCAATGATTAAGGGATCAAGTCAATAAGGAGATGTGACTATAAATGTACATGTACCCAATTACAGGGTGCCTGGCTATTTAAAAGAAATGTTAATGGCTCTAAAGGGAGACAGAGACTCCAATACAGTAGTAACCAGGGGACTTCAACACCACACTTTCATCAATGGACAGATCAACTAGACAGAAAACGAGTAAAGAAACAAGAGTTAGCTGACACTAAATGGACCGAGCTGATATCTAAAGAACTTTTCAATTGCAGAATACACATTCTTCTCAACAGTGCATGGAACTTTCTGTAAGTTAGACCATTGGCTAGACCATAAAGCAAGTCTCTGCAATTCAACAAAATTGAAATCATACCATGCATCTTCTCTGACCACGATGGAATGAAGTTGGAAATTAACAATCCAAGAATCTCTAGATTATATGCAAAAACATGGAGACTGGACAACATGCCCCTGAGTCAACAACGGGTCATAGAAAAAATCAAAAGAGAAATCAAAAAATTTCTGGAAATGTGTAAAGATGACAATACATCATATAAAAACTTATGGGAGTGGCCAGAGCTGTGGCATAGTGGGTAAAGCCCCCACCTTCAGTACCAGCATCCCATATGGGTGCCGGTTTGAGTCCCAGCTGCTCCACTCTGAGCCAGCTCTCTGCTATGACCTGGGAAAGCAGTAGAAGATGGCTCAAGTCCTTGGGCCCCTGCACCCACATGGGAGGCCTGGAAGAAGCTCCTGGCTCCTGGTTTTGGATCGGCTCAGTTCTGGCCATTGCAGCCAATTGAGGAGTGAACCAGCAGATAGATAGAAGATCTCCCTTCCCCCCACCCTGCCTCTCCTTCTCTCTCTGTGTAACTCTGACTTTCAAATAAATAGATACACCATTAGAAAATAAACCTTATGGGACACAGCAAAAGCAGTGTTATGAGGAGCCTACATGAAGAAACTGGAAAGGTACCAAATAAATGAGCTATCAATGCATCTCAAAGACCTAGAAAAAACAACAACAAACCAAACCCAAAATTAGTAGGAGGAAAGAAAAAGTTAAAAATAGAGAGGTAAATAAAATTGAAACAAAAAAAAATATAAAGGATCAGTGAAATGAAGAGCTGGTTTTAAAAAATAAACAAAATTTATACACAATTGGACCAACTAACCAAAAAAGTGGGAGAAGACCCAAATAATTATCATCAGAAATGAAAGAGGAAATCTATCAAGATACCACAAAAATAAAAATAATCATCAGGAATTATTACAAAGAGCTATATGCTAACAATTTGGGAAACCTAGAAGTGAATAGATTCCTAGATACATGAAATCTACAAAAATTAAGTCATGAAGACATAGCAAATCCAAACAGACCCATAACCAAGATGGACATTGAATCAGTAATAAAGACCCTCCCAACAAAGAAAAGCCCAGGTGGCTTCACTGCTGAATTCTAGCAGACATTTAAAGAAGAACTAACTCCAATTCTTCTCAAGCTATTCAAACAATTGAAAGGGAGGGAATTCTCCCAAACTCCTTCTATGAAGCCTGCATCACCTTAATTCCTAAACCAGGAAAAGATACAACAGAGAAAGAGAATTATAATCCAAAATACCAGATGAACATAGTTGCAAAAATCCTCAACAAAATACTAGCTAATCAAATCCAACAACACATCAGAAAGATCATTCAACCAGACCAAGTGAGATTTATCCCTAGTGTGCAGGGATAGTTCAACATTTGGAAATCAATAAGTGTAATACATCACATTAGCAAATTGAAGAACAAAAACCATATGGTCATCTCCACAGATGCATAGAAAGCATTTGATAAAATACAACATCCTTTCATGATGAAAACTAAACAAATTGGGTATAGAAGGAACATTCCTCAACACAATCAAGGCAGTTTTTGACAAACCCACAGCCAGCATCCAGTTGAATGTCTGCAACATACAGAACAGAATCTACTGGCAGAGTAGAAAGAGTTTTGGCGAGCTGAACTCCTGGAAGTACAATCATAGTGAAATATCAGAGAGCAGTAAAGCTTGCTTTTTAGCCACAGTCTCCTAATTCTATACTATATGAGACTATGGGGCTGTAATTTGCCAATGAGGGCAAATCAGGTTTTAATGTCTATTAGTTATTCTAATTATTAATTTTATAGAAGTATGCTTGAAGTTATTCATTATAGAATTGCAGCATGTGGACTGCAGAAATAACAAACTGCTACACACAGCATTTTTCAAACTGACCTTTGATTTGGTGAGTGTTTGGCATAACAGTTAAGACACCACTTGGGACACACATATCTGAATGCTTACGTTTGAATCCTAGCTCAGCTCCCAATTTCAGCATCCTGTCAATGCATACCTGGAAGGCAGCAGGTGATGCCTCAGTATTGATCCCTGCCTCCCATGTAGGAGCCCAAATTGAGCTCTCAAATCCTGGCTTCCACCTGGTCCATCCTGGCCACTGGGTACATTTGGGGAAATTTCATGGATTTAGATTGTTTTTACACCAAAATAAACTTATCTTTTAATTTCCTTTTTCCATGAACTTTTAGAAGAATCATTGGAGAGTCAAAAGACTGAATTTAGATCTTGGCTTTATTGGCTTTATTTCTGATTGGCTGGCTTAATTTCTTATTTGGTTTTATTTCTTACCATGCTCCCCAAACTTTACATCACTCATCTCCAAATTGAGATAATAAAGTCATTGGGAGGATTTACGTGACAGTGGAGATAAGAATATGCATCTAAGAAACATGTGTTGCCTAGGAACAACTGATAGCTCCCGATCCAAAAGCTGGAGATGCTAGAGTCAACTCTAAGACCAAGATCCAGAGAATCACCAAAACTATGTGACAAGAGGTATTTTGTTCACCAGTGTAATTGCTCAAACACAGAACAAAACAAACAAACCAAAGCCAAAACAAAACCCAAACATGAAGCACCTTCCCTGGCCCAACCACCTCAATGGAACCTGGCAGTCCCCTTGACCTCTGCCAGTTCACAGTTTTGTAGGACACAGCATGGAATCCATGAAATGTATTACAGGAGATTTAAAATAAGCAAATCTCTTTTACTCACAGTCTTTTTACACATCCATTTGAACACAGACCACTAATGTGTGAGAACCTGAAATCCAGCCCCAGAACCCAGTTTCCTGGGCCCCAGCATCCGCTCCCTGTCACTGTGTATGTGTAAGTAATTGCATGTGGCTTAGTTAGGCACCCTGGATTGTGGGAGCTAGGGAAATTATGCATAGATGTGCCATTAACACTAATGGGGGGTTACATGCACAAATCCTCCACACACCAAGAAGAGAATAGGCTCTTCTCATTCATACATAATAGATCTGTAGAAAAATTAGCATGTTCGCTTTTAGGAGCTGAACTCTGAAGATGTACCTTTTATAGGAAATATGTAAATAAGGAGAGAGGATACACTGAAGGACAAGTGCTGTAATGTGCTCCTTTTCTGATGCCTGCGCACCTTGTCAATTTTGCTGCTGCATAAAGTAGGACTAGACTTGCTTCTGCAGAGATTCCCCTGTGCATTCAACTTCCTGGTGCCTTATCGAATTTCCCTGGGCACAGCTTCCCGTGCCAAATTTGCCAGTTCCCCTGGGGAAACCAAAGCAGGGTCATGCAAGGATCAATCAGCAAGCAAGTACTAATATGAATGTTTTCCATGCAAGTGTTTCTTTTTTGTCTTAGAAGCTATTATTAGATTGCCTTATAATTTCAGTTGTATTCTTCATAGAAGTGCCACCCACCCTAATTAGCTGGAGTTACTTCTGGAAGACCACAGAAATCCAATAGGCCAGGCAAACTGGTTTTTGTCTGTAAAGTGGTGGGGAAATTCTTCTCTGAATCTTCCCCCTTTCTGTCTCTGCTCAGAGGAAGGAAATTCTCTCTCCAGCCCTCTACCAACTCCCATGGAACTCATCTCCATCAGTATAGTTGCTAATCTGACACTCATTGAAACTTATTTCACTAGCAGGTAAGGTCATAGCAAGAGAAAGGTGATTCACAACCAAAGGGACAAAGGTACTCCCTTCCTGTACACACTTTTCAGGTCAGGCTAAGTCAGCCTCTTTCCTGCAAAGATGAACCAGGCACCCTTGCTGCTGCTCACATCCAGTGGCCTCTCTCTTCCTGTTCCCCTGGGCATGATAGTCAGGGCAGGGCTGTGCTACCGCCCTAGTCTTCCACCAAGCTGCCTGTCCTAGACCCCTGACCAGGGGTTGCCTACATGGGCCAAGAGTTTGCCCTGTAATTGAGGTAGATAGGAAGGTGCAATGGGAACCTTTACTGGGGAGTCCAGTGCCAGTTACCAAAGATGTGATGCATTTGGAGAATAATTACAAGAGTTGTATCAGAGGTTTCCTAGATTCCAATAAAAGCCACAGAACTCCACATCTTGTGTGGATAACTTTCTAAGCAGACCCCAGAAGAAAAGAACATTGAGGTGCCAAACTCCAGCCTCAATGCCTAACAGTTAAAAGCACTAGTAATTGGGGCTGACTCTGTGACATAGTAGATTAGGCTTCCACCTGCAGTGCCAGCATCCCATAGAGGCATCAGTTTGTGTCCCAGCTGCTTCACTTCCAACCCAACTCCTTGCTGAAGGCCTGGGAAACAATGGAAGATGGCCTGAGTGCTTGGGCCCCTGCAACCACGTGGGAGACCCAGAGGAAGCTCTTGGCTCCTGGCTTAGGATCGGTGCAGTTCTGGCCCTTGCAGCCTTCTGGGGAGTGAGCCAGCGGATGGAAGACCTCTCTCTCTCTCTCTCTCTCTCTCTCACTCTCCCTCTCCCTCTCCCTCTACCTCTACCTCTCTCTCTATCTTTCAAATAAACAAATCTTAAAAGGGGCGGGTGGCACTGTGGCGCAGCAGGTTAACACCCTGGCCTGAAGGGCCAGCATCCCATATATGCGCTTGTTCGAAACCCAGCTGCTCCACTTCCGATCCAGCTCTCTGCTATGGCCTGGGAAAGCAGTACAAGATGGCCCAAGCCCGTGGGCCCCTGCACCCGCGTGGGAGACCCAGAAGAGGCTCCTGGCTCCTGGCTTCAGATCAACTTAACTCTGCCTGGTGCAGCCATTTGGGGAGTGAACCATTGGATGGAAGACCCCTCCCGCCCTCTCTCTCTTTCTCTCTCTCTCTCTCTCTCTCTCTCTTTCTCTCTTTGCCTCTCCTCTCTGTGTGTAACTCTGACTTGCAAATAAATAAATAAGTAAACCTTAAAAAAAGATAAAAAGTGCAAGCAATTATATAGTGCCTCATTTGTTCACTCATTCACCACATCAGCATCCCTTCCTAGTTTCTAGGCTCAGTCCAAGGCTGGACATGGTTCCAGGAAAAATGGCTATATCTTCACTTTGAGGAACATGAAACCTATTGGAAGAGACTGGAAAGTCAAAGGAAATTTCCAGATTGATAAATATGATAGAGGTAAACACAGGTGAGATAAGGGTACAAGAATAAAAGCATTAAACCAGGCTTTGGGGCTGTGTGTTCCATCTTTCATTAACTGAAACCCTTGAGATACATAGAACTAACAACAACAAAAACCAGGTTCAGACATTAGAAAATCCTTTCAGATATAAATCATTCAAGGTGTTCCTAAATCAGAAAGGTTTGATTCCCAAAAACCCATTATACAGTTGAGAAATTCATTTGGGGGAGAGATATTTTTACTTTAATACCTTGAATCAAATTCAGACACATTAATCAGGTTTACTTCAATTTTTATGAATGTCTTTAAGGCTTTGACTACTAATACAATGGTTTTCCAAGAAGTCCAATCATTGAAGAGCTTATGAACTGAACCAGTTGTGTCCAGCTCTCATGTTTGCAAGTCTTTGTATCCAATGGTGGATCCTTTACTTCAGTTCCATGAGACCACAGCAATCAAGCAGGAAATGACCTAAAGTTTCCCAGCCAGGAGCCAGGCAGCCGTCTGAACCTGGGATCTTAAAATGGGGGTATTTAGAGGAAATGTTTGAATATAGTGCTTCATCTGATCCACTGCCACTGAGACCCGCCAGCAGTAGACCCTATCCTATGTTAATGCCATATTCTGATCTGCCCAAAGCTTGCTTAGTAGCAAGGATAGATAAAGAAAAACAGAAATCTTGTCTTTTGCAACAAAATAGATGCAACTGGAAACCATTACACTTAGTGAAGTAAGCCAGTCCCAAAAAGAAAAATACCATATGTTTTCCCGGATCTGTGGTAACTAATAAAGTACAAAAATGTAATGTATAGCAGTCAAATGGACATTCTGAGATTCAATGATTGTTTACAGCCCTTGTCTCTACTGTTGAGGAACAGTGGGGTTTTTTCTTATTATTTCTTGAACTCTTTACTTAGTGTAGGGTTAATCTTATGAGTTTAAAGTAAATTGAAAGTGGATCATTGTAAAAATAAGAGAGGGATTACGAAAGGAAGGAGGGGGAATGTTAGGGTGGAAAGGATCACTATTTTCCTAAATCTGTATATATGAAATTTGTTTACCTAAAATACAATTTTTTTAAAAAAAGAAAGAAATCACCATTATAAAAAAAAAAGCAAGAAAGGAAACCACACAGGCAGACACTGGGACAGCTCTTTCTCTGTCAAGTGAAGATTTATTGCTACCAAAATACTGCCAGAATTTCCTGTCCCAACTCAAACCTACATTCCTTCCCTGCCACCCCATTTTCTGGAAAACAGGCATTAGTTACAAAATTTCACCAAAATATCCATGGTTTGGAAAGCAAAGCAGCACATGCAGGCATCCAAAGCACCCTTTCTGCTCATGGAGTTCAGAAACACTGAGCCCTGGCCCTAAAACTGTGCCATAAAACCACAGCCATTGAACAGTCTTGGCCACTGGTTTTTGGTTCATTGTTCTTCTAAAACTCTAGTGGTTCAAATCTTTTTTAGAAACATTTTTAGCATTTTCCTAAAAATGGATTTGCAATGGATTTGCATAGAAGAATAAGAGATAAGAGGCAGATTTCCAAGGAACAACTGTAACCAGAATAAAATGAAAAATCTGATAATGGGGGTGGGGGTATATGCTTCTATTAGTCAAAAAGAAAATAACAAGTGTCATCATAATCAAAGTGTGCTCATATCAGGTATTTAACATAAAATTGGCATTTTTGTAAGGAACCAAGTAAAAGCCTGCAATTATATCCATCTATGTAGCTTAAAATCTCAATTAGATTGTTTTTTCCTCTACGGATTTTTATCCAAAATGACAGCATTTGAGTGGAGAGAGTTAAAGAGGTTTAAAAAAAAAAAAAAGAAGAAGAAGGAAGATTGAACTAGCATTGCACATGCAAATGAATGCATTACAGTAGTAGGGGTTTTTTTCCACTGAATAAATTTACATTTACATCAGTTAGATCTGATATAATTCTGAAGCCAATGAAACTTAAATGTACACATATTTTGTCATGAAAGCCCTCACAGCTATAACCTTTTGATTAAGATCTATTGTAAAACTAAGAATAAATTTTAGTCGACCAATTTTAGATTTGATTGTTATTACTGATTTTACCCAGGAGTACACTTTAAGTGGTATTTTACCAATAGGCAATAGAAGAAGTCTCCTTCAGTTTTCCTGTTAATTCCCTAGATTTTTTAACAATTCTCATAAACTGATGAAATTTTATAAACTCCTATCATAAAGAATGCATTATATAAATTGCCTGCTCTTGGCCAAGGACAGGCTTATATATGTAGGTGATACATAGTTACTACTTACATTTTCCCACTGAACCAGAAATAGATCACAAAAATTAAAGGATGGGAAAAACTGGTGATGAAGTAGTACCTAATGGTTAAGCAGGCACTCTGCTCCTGTGTTTCTTATTTATGTTAAACACCGCACAAGGAGCGAGCATGGCCCCAGACACTGGAACCAGTCACCAAAGGTGGCATTCCCAATTAGCATGCAAGCAAAGCTGCACAGAAAAGGCAACAGCCGCAGCTCTAACGTCTAAGCGATCTTCCCAGGTAATTACAATTTGTTTCAACACAGTCATTTCACATGGCAAATTAGTAAAGCTGAGATTAGGGAACCTTGCATGGCAGGGCTGTGACAAGATTATAAAAGACTAACTTGCCACTGGGTTATCATGATTAAGAGAAAGATATCATTTAGAAGACTAGTAATAACAAGTATTTCTCAAATGTATCCATGCCAGATACTGTAGGCTGAACTTTTTGTTTAACCGATGTGTAAACATTACTTATATTTAAGGGGCATCATGTGCTATCTCAATATATGCATGCATTGTATAATGTTCAAATCAGGGTAAACAAGTCTATCTCCTCAACACGTATCATCTCCTTAGGGTAAACATGGTAAAAATTCTCTCCTTTATTGTTTTAAAGAAATACCTGCATGCAGTACATTGTTGCTTCTATAGTAACTATGGCACAACAGAACACTGGAACTTCTTTCTTCTATCTAATTATAACTTGTTATCCTTTAACCCACTTTTTCCCATCCCTTCCTCCCCCTTTCCCTCACCAGCCTCTGGTAACTGCTACACTACTCTCAACTTCTATGAGATCAACTTTTTTGATTTTGCATATAAGTGAGATCATGTAGTACTTGTATTTTTGTGCCTAGCTCATTTCACTTAATATACTGATCTCGAATTCCACCCATGCTGTTGCGAATGAAAGGATTTCACCAGCGCATGTATTGTACCACATATTCCTTCCCCAGTTGTCAGTTGGTAGACATTTAGGTTGCTTATTCCTTTTCTTTGCTTTTGTGAATAGTGCCTCAATGAACTTAGGAATTTGGTTATCTCTTCAGCAGACTGATTTCATTTCCTCTGGATATTTACCCTGCAGCAGGATTGATGGGTTATATGGTAGTTCTATTTTTAGCTCTTTGAGAACCTCCACAATATTTATATAAAAGTTGTAGTAATGCACATTCCCAACAACAGTGTGCAAGTGTTCCCTTTTCTCCACATGCTTACCAGCACTTAGTATCTTGGATCTTTTTGATAATAGACAACTTAACCAGAGGGAGATGATATCTATTTATTTAAGATTAATTTTTTTGAGAGGCAGAGCCACAGACAGAGAGAGGGAGAGACAGGGAAAGGTCTTCCATTTGCTGATTCACTCCCCAGAGTGGGGCTGGGCTGATCTGAAACCAGGAGCTTCTTGCAGGTCTCCCATGTGGGTGCAGAGGCCCAGGCACTTGAGCCATCTTCCACTGCTTTCCTGGGCTATCAGCAGGGAGCTAGATAGGAAGTGGAGAAGCTGGGACTCAAACCAGCGCCCATATAGGATGCAGTGTCACAGGCAGAGGCTTAACCTCCTATGCCATAACAGTGGCCCCAAGATGATATCTTATTGTAGTTTTGTTTTACATTTCCCAAATGATTAGTGATGTTGAGTATGTTTTCATATGCCTACTAGCCATTTGAATGTCTGGTGAGTTTTTGTTTTGTTGTTGTTTGTTTGTTTTTGCTGCTGACTTATTTAGATTCTTTCTATATTCTGGTTTAATCCCCTATCAGATGTTTGGCTAGCAAATATATTCTCCTATTCTGTAGGTAATCTCTTCAGTCTGTGGATGTTGCCATTACTATGCAGAAGCTTTGTAGTTTGATGAAATCCCATTTGTCTGTTTTATGTTTCCTATCTTTTGGGGTTTGGATCCAAAAAACTCCCTTTCCAATGTCTTGAAATACTTTCCCTATGTCTTATTCTAGTAGTTTCAAAGGCTCATGTCTTAGTTTCAGTCCATTATCTATTTTGAGCTTATTTTTGAGTATTGTAAGAGATAGGGGTTTAGTTTCATTCTTCTGCTTGTGGATATCCAATTTTCCCAGCACCATTTATTGAAGATTATCCTTTCTCCAGGGTGTGTTCTTGTCACTCTTGTTAAATATAAGCTGACTATAAATGCCTGGGTTTATTTCTAGGCTCTCTCTTCTGCATGACTAGTCTGGGTGTTTGTTTATATTACCAATATCACACTGTTTTAATTACCATAGCTTTGTAGCATATTTTGAAGCCAGGAAATATAGTGCCTCCAGCTTTGTTATTTTTGCTCAAAGTTGCTTTGGCTACTCACAGTATTTTTTTGGTTCCAAACTATCTTTTAGGATGGTTTTTTCTAGTTCTATGAAGAATGCCAATGGTATAGACATTTTGATAGGAATTTCATCAAATCTGTAAATTACTGTGGGTAGCTTGAACATTTTAATATTGATTCTTCCAATGCATGAATAAGGGAAGCTTATCTACTTCTTTGTGTCTTCTTCAAATTCTTCTATCAGTGTTTTATAATTTACACTCTGGGGTTGTAAGGATAATTCATATCTACGGTTAAATTTATTCCTAGATATTATGTTTAGATTTTTGATCCATTTTGAATTGGTTTTTATATAAGCTGAGAAGTAGATGTCTCCTTTCAATCTTGTATATGGATATTCTTTTTCCCAGTATCATGTACTGAAAAGACTGTCTCTTCTCTGGGATATGTTTTTAATTTCCTTTGTCAATGATAAATTGGCTGTAGATATGTATTCACTTGGGGGCTTTCTATTCTGTTCCATTGGTCTATGTGTCTATTTTTATGCCAATACCATGGTGGTTAAATTTATTTTGTAGTCATTTTTTTAAAGAGTTATTTATTTATTTGAAAGTCAGAGTTATGCAGAGAGAGAAGGAGAGGCAGAGAGAGAGAGGTCTTCTATCTGCTGGTTAACTCCCCAGATGGCCACAATGGCTGCGCCAATCCAAAGCCAGGAGCCAGGAGCTTCCTCCAGGTCTTCCCTCATGGGTGCAGGGGCCCAAGGACTTGGGCCAACTTCTACGGCTTTCCCAGGCTATAGCAGGGAGCTGGATTGAAAGTGGAGCAGCCAGGACGTGAACTGCCTTTGCCTGCTATGCCACAGCACCATGGCCCCTTGTAGCAATTATGAATGAAATTGCTGTTATAATTTCTTAGTGAAATTATTATCAATAATGAGTTCACTCATTATTGATGTGTAAAAATGATACTGAGTTGATTTTGTATCCTGCAAGTTTGCTGAATTTATTTATCAGTTCTAACTGTCACTTGGCAGAGTTTTTTGATTTCTCTCTATATATACAGAAGCATGTCATATGCAAAGGTAGTTTAACTTCTCCCTTTCCTATTGATATGCTTTTCATTTCTTTCTTTTGCCTAATGGCACTGACTAAAACTTCCATACTATACTAAATAATAGAAGTGATAGTGGCTGCCCTTATCTGAGTCCAGATCTTAGAAGAAATACTTGCAGTTTTTTCCATTCACTATGATGCTGGCTATGGGTTTTTTAAATACAGTCTGTGTTATATTGAAGTATACTCCTTTTCATATAATTTGTTTTTGTTTTTGCTTTTGTTTAACTTTTATTTAATAAATATAAATTTCCAAAGTACAGCTTTTGGATTACAATGGCTTCCCCCCCCCATAACCTCCCTCCCACCTGCAACCATCCCATCTCCCACTCCCTCTCCCATCCCATTCACATCAAGATTCACTTTCAATTATCTTTAAATACAGAAGATCGATTTAGTATATATTAAGTAAAGATTTCAACAGTTTGCACCCACATAGAAACACAAAGTGTAAAGTACTGTTTGAGTACTAATTTTATCATTAAATCACAATGTACAGCACATTAAGGACAGAGATCCTACATGGGGAGCAAGAGCACAGTGATTCCTGTTGTTGATTTAACAATTTGACACTCTTGTTTATGGCGTCAGTAATCACCCTAGGCTCTTGTCATGAGTTGCCAAGGCTATGGAAGTCTTTTGAGTTCGACGACTCTGATCTTATTTAGACAAGGTCATAGTCAAAGTGGAAGTTCTCTCCTCCCTTCAGAGAAAGATACCTCCTCCTTTCATGACCTGTTCTTTCCACTGGGATCTCACTCGCAGAGATCTTTCATTTAGGTCCTCTTTTTTTTTTTTTTTTTTTTCCCGAGTGTCTTGACTTTCCACTTTCCATGCCTGAAATACTCTCGTGGGCTCTTCAGCCAGATCCAAATGCCTTAAGGGCTGATTCTGAGGCCAGAGTGCTGTTTAGGACATCTGCCATTCTATGAGTCTGCTGTGTATCCCGCTTCCCATGTTGGATCATTCTCTCCCTTTTTTATTCTATCAGTTAGTATTAGCAGACACTAGTCTTGTTTATGTGATCCCTTTGACTCTTAGACCTATCAGTATGATCAATTGTGAACTAAAATTGATCACTTGGACTAGTGAGATGGCACTGGTACATGCAACCTAGATGGGATTGAATTGGAATCCCCTGGCACGTTTCTTTTTTTTGACAGGCAGAGTGGACAGTGAGAGAGAGAGACAGAGAGAAAGGTCTTCCTTTGCCGTTGGTTCACCCTCCAGTGGCCGCCGCGGCCAGCGCGCTGTGGCCAGCGCACCACGCTGATCCGATGGCAGGAGCCAGGAGCCAGGTGCTTTTCCTGGTCTCCCATGGGGTGCAGGGCCCAAGCACCTGGGCCATCCTCCACTGCACTCCCTGGCCACAGCAGAGGGCTGGCCTGGAAGGGCAACCGGGACAGAATCTGGCGCCCCAACCAGGACTAGAACCCGGTGTGCCGGCGCCACTAGGCGGAGGATTAGCCTAGTGAGCCGCGGCGCCGGCCCAGCCTGGCACGTTTCTAACTCTACCGTTTGGGGCAAGTCCAAGTGAGCATGTGCCGAACTGTGCATCTCCTAGTGATCTTTTGTATTTCTATGATATCAGTTGTAATATCTCTTTTTCACCTTTTATTAATTTTACTTTTATTTTTATCTCTTTGAATAATGTTTCTATACCTTTGGCATTTTCAAATCCTTCTTGAACCCCGTAAGTCAGATATTTGTTCTTTCAATGCTTCCCAAATTTCCTATAAGCTTTCTTCACTCTTCGTCATTTTTTTCCTCCTTCCACTGTTTCAAAGAGCCTCTCCTCAAGCCCAGTAATTCTTTCTTCTGTTTGATTTATTGTGTTGCTGATGGTTCTGTTGTGTTTTGTTTTTCTTAGTGTAAGTTTCATCTCAAGGATCTCTGTCTGATGTTTTATACATTTTTAACTACTATTGAATTATTTCTGTTTTCTTATAGTTTATTGATTTTCCTTAAAATAGCTATTTTGAATTCTCTGTCCAAAATTTACAGATATCAGTTGCAGTATGGTCAGTTTCTGGAACCTTAATCTGATAATTAGGGGAGATAATGGTTCCCTGAAAATCCTTGATGCTTCTTGGCATGACATCAATTGAACACTGAACACTTGGGTATTTATTCCAGACTGCATAATTTGGCTGTGTTTGTGTTTGGACTTCAGGAATTATAAGAGGTCTGCATATTTACTAAGTCTTTGGAGGCTTTTGCTATTTCAGCAGCAGATGGCACCACAAGTTCAAGTTTGCTATCAGTCTGCTGTTGGTATGTTGTCACTGTTTTAGCATGAGAGAGTACTCCAACTCCAGGTTTGTATTAATTTTGCAATTAGTAATATAAACATTTTTATGTCTTATTCTAGTAGTTTTAAAGGTTCATGTCTTACATTATAGTCCATAATCTAATTTGAGTTTATTTTTGAATACTATGTGAGATAGTGGTCTACTTTCATTCCTCTATGTGTGGATATCTATGTGTTGTTCAGAGCTCCCTGAGGGAGTGTCTAAAAAGGGTAATCCATCCATTCACACAAGCCTCTACCCAGAGCCAGGGTTGGCCCAGACACCTCATCCACAGCCACTGGCCTGTGGGTGGTCAGGCACCATGGAGGGACCTGTCTCAAACTCCTACACAATAATTTTGTCACCACCTCCCTTTTCTTCCCCCAAGTGAACAATTACATTCTCCTTATTGTGCTTCCCAACATTAGAGAAGCAATAGAGTGGATGGTACTATGGCCACCAGTGCCATAATGCTTGATCACACACAGAGCCCACAGCCTGCTGGGACCAGTGCAGAATGGGGATAATGCCCACTCAATAGCTTTCTATTTTCCCAGTCTTCTTTTCTACTCTCTGGGCCCTCCAAGCCCCCAGTGGGATGTCACATACTAAAAAGTGCCTTGCCAGCAATAACTGTATTTTACATACCCAGCCCCTAGAGCCCAGAGTGTGTGCTCCATGAATTACTTCAAAGCTACAACAGCATGAAGCTGGTAAGTTTGGCATCTCTGTGTACTAGGATCTCATCAAGTATTTCAGCACAGGCCCAGCATAATCAAACCTATTTTCTGGTTCAGGATCCAGGAAGGGAGGTGTCAGTCTTAGTACGTGCACACTCATCGCCAAGCTTCCCCAGTGGAAGGGAGTCTCCCCACTGCGCCAGGTCTTAGGAACAACCTTCAGCACACTAGTTCTGCTTTCTCTCCAGATACCTCTGCCTGCCTCCACTTAACCTGGAGCCCATCAAGAACGGAGGCTGTGTTCTATTCATCCTTTCATCCTTGAATTCCAGGGGCCTAGCCTAGGGCAAGACTTATAAGAGATGGTCAATGTTAAGTGAAAGTTACATCAAGGAAATTAATTAAACATTAGGGGTAGGAAGGGGGCTCCTATCACTGTAGCCAGATAGATGTTTCTGTATTTGTCTCTCCCTCTTCCTTTACCCTACAGGAAACACATACATACTTTCTCCTGGATACACTTGCTGTAATGAAATCAGTAGGTCACATAAGAAGTACTCTGCACTGGAGTTAGGCTCTTTAGACATTTAACAGGAATTCTTCTACTTGTAGATTCTGTGTGTTCCTTCAGTTTTTCAGACCCACCCTTCCCAGTCTGTGGGAGGCCTCACACGGACACACTAGAAAGCATGGCTGGGGAAACGCGGGCCCTGCCTGCATCTGAGCTGGGAGTGATTCCATGGACCTTCCCGTAATGGATGGGAGAGGCCCGGGCAGCCAGAGTGGCACGATGCAGGGTCTTGAGCACCCTCCAGTGTCGCTCTGGATTCTCTAAATGTTCTGCAATCACTTGTTGACCATCTCTAGGCACCTCCAGAAAGGGAGGTCAGCACTAAACACTCTGGCTTAGCAGCAGGATTTAAAACCCAGAAGGGGAAAAGGCAGGCAGTATTGAGTCCTCCAGCTAGGACTGCAGAATCCATTCCTCCAGGAAGGACAGCACGTTCCAAAGTTTCTGCAGACTACTAGGTGTGGAAGACATGAGACAAGCTGCAAGCAGCCGAGTCCACGAGGAAAAATAAGTGGAAAATGAACCTTGAAATGTATACCCTGGGGAGTCACAAACTCTCCAGTGGTGAGGAACTGAGAACAATGTTTAAGCCACAAGGAGGACTGATTTACAGTGTGTTTACACGGAGCATTATCAGCATGTGCACCTATGTTGTTGGTCATATTGTAATGCCATGCCTGGTGGGCAGGCTGGAAAGCAGGGCACTGGTCCTTAGATGCCAGATCCCTCAGGATTCCAGACCCTTCACAGCCACCCTCTATGTGTTCTGGAAGGTAACATGCAGGGTCTGAAGTATGTGTGTGTGCTTGGAGCAGTAACTTGGAACATAAAGCAATGACTTTGGACTTCACCTAGCCCAACCCCCTCCTCAATACCCACACAGACGCAATGTGCAATTCAACCTACTGGATTCACTAGAGAAGTAGCCAGGATGATACTTGGGTCTGCAAACTCAAAGAACTAATCAGTTCAGTCTAAGAACTGGGGCCATGGTAACCTGTCAACAACAGAAACTGATTTCTCATGGTTATGCAGGCTGCAAGGCTGAGACCAGAATGCCAGCAAGGTCAGGTTCTTTCAGCATGCAGACTGCTGACTTCTCCTTGCATCCTCAGAGGGCAGGAAGAAAGCAAGGGAGTTTTCTGAGGTCTTTTTCCAAAGAACACTAATTCTTTATGTGATTAACCCCCATACACTGGGGGGTTAAGATTCAACAGATGAAGTTGGGGGAATGCGAATATTCAGTCCATTGCTTCTGGGGTGTCTTCCTCTCTGCTGGAAGAGCAATGGTGGGGAAGTACAGAGCTGAAGGTCAGAGGAAGCCTCACACACAGTGGTTAAGAGTGTGGGCCTGGCAGGAACTCCATGTGTGGTTCCCAGACCAGCAGCATCGGCATCACCAGGGAGTCTGCTAGAAAATCCAGGCGCTGGAGCCCACTCAGATGTATTGAAGGGCAGGATCTCTTGGGGTAGAGTCCAGGAATCTGTGTTTTCATAAGTGCTCCGGGTGACGCTACTCTTGCCCAGAACTGAGAAGCATTGTCCTCTGGACCAGGGAAGCCTAGGCTTGGTGGAACTGCTCCATCGCCCTTTGGCTGTGTGATGTCCCCAGGTCTCCACTCCTTGCTCTGTAAAGTAGGTATGACAGTACTGCCCATGTCATGATGTGGTTTAGTGGTGAGGACTACATGAGACAATGTGTATGAAGCGCTGAGATCAGGATCTTGCAAACACAAAGCCCTCCCTAGAGGCTTGCAGGAACAATACAAACTCTTCACAAACTCCTGAACCCCACTGCCACCCTTGGGCCTCGGTCAATTTTCGCTCACAAAGAAACTCTTGAATCTCACCTAAGCCATTGATGACCCATTCACCCATGGAAGGTAGGTAGGCCACACACATCATTCTTTAGACCCTAACTAAGGCCTCTGTCCCCTCCCCAGCAGCCCTGGAATTAGCTGTAGTTTCTGATGGTCTTGGTTTAAAATGGGAGGCAGGCCTTTGGGTGTATTTTCTCAGGAAGACAGAAACTTCCAGAGAACTACCATTAAGGCCACAGATACTTATGAAAATAGCATCTTAGGGTCAATGTTGTGGCACAACCAGTTAAGCCACTGCCTCCAACACCAGCATCACATTTGGGCTCCATTCCAAGTCCCAGATGCCCCACTTCTGATCCAACTCCCTGCTAATACACCTGGGAAAAAAGCAGAAGATGGGCTAAGATCTTGGGCCCGTGTCACCCAAATGGGAGGCCCAGATGGAGTTCGAGTTTCTTGGCCTCAGCCTGGCCCAGCCCTACCCATTGCAGACATTTGGGGAGTGAACCAGGGTTTGAACGATCTCTCTCTGTATCTCTACCTTTCAAATAAATCAACCTTAAGAAAAAATAGCATCTCACTTTCATTATTTTATTTCCTGCTTCATAAATATTTAAATGAATTAATTCCATTCAACTTAGAAAACATAGCCATAGATGATATTGACAGGCAACTGGACAGGGTATCTTGCCTCAATTTATTGTTGAGATTTATATATGGTTCATTGATCCATTTAGAGGTGCCAGGGTAATGCCTGGTTTCTTGTGGCATCTTGCCAGTTTAATAAGCACACTTAACAGTCTGTTTCCCATATAAAATTGTCACAGTTTTTAAACATATTTTTAAAAAATACTTTTATAATACCTAATAAAGGCATTATGTTTTACAAAAGATTAATATAAGCAAATATAACCATGGATTAATTTGTTCTGTTGTGAGACAAAGTGAAGGCCAAGTCTTAAGAGTAATGAGCCGGAAATGTTACCGAGGCGGCGGAGCCAAGATGGCGGAATAGTGAGGGCGCACACCGATAGTCCGGGAAAATTTAGTTTAATAAAAGGGGAGTTACGGTAGCCTCAGAAAAAAGAACCAGGAAAATATTGCAGAGGAAACTCTTCTGGATCCAGTGGTCGTGAATCGGAGGACCTACTGAGAGAACAAGGTCGCCCACCGCGCGAAAGCCGAGCCGCAGGACCGAGCCGCGGGACCGAGCTGCGCAAGCTGCAGGGTCTGCGCGCAAGTGCTCGAAGGGGAATGCGTGCCACACAGACAACAGCGGGGAGACTTGGGACGTCCAGGGCTCCGAGTCCACACATCGGCGCTGGAAGGGGAGCGGACCTGCGTGGAGAGCATGGGAGCCCACAGTTCGGGACACCAGCGGCAGACTCAACACACCAGCGCTGGAACGCGAGGTGAGCCGAACCTCAATAACCCGAGACACCGGCAGGCAAGCTGAGAAAGGAGACTAGAGGGAACGACCCCCGGGGGGGGGGGGGAACTTCACCAAGCTAACTGGAAGAGAGAGAGAGGAAAAAAAAGGTGACTGGTACGGACACGGGTTTCTCTCTCTCTGCTCACCTCTCAAGGGCGAGCAAGACAAAGAGCAGGCGCCATCTTGGACATACGTCATAAGCAGAGCAACCTCAGGTCTGCACCGGCCCTGAGCCTAGCAGAAAACCTGACTCTGGGCGGGGCGAATTAACAGGAGATTAGGACCTAGTAAATTTGTGGTGCTACTGAACTGAGACTGTGAAAAAAGAGACGGTGGGGGAGAGAACTCACGGAATTCACGTGAGCACTCTCCAGAGACGCTACAATTCCGTAACTTTGGCAACCCAGTGGGAGACTGAAGGAGAATTTGAGCCCACTCTGAGGGCCGAACAGATTCCCTGTGTGGTCCTTGGGAAAGAGCTTCCGATCTCTGGCTCCTGCGGGTATATAATTTGCCTGCTAACTACCTCCAACTTCGTTCAGCTGTGCAGAATAACTTCCCTTTTGAATCAAAAAAAGAGAGAGAGAGAGAGAGAGAGAGAGAGAGAGAGAGAGAGGTTTACCACGCCTAACCTGGGAGTGTCACCTTTGGCACATCAAACAGAGCTCTCAGGCCACACCCATCTCAAGCCCTAAGGCTCCATCAAAAACAGATAGTCCACTTAATCTAGAGTCATAGTATAACAAGAAAAAGCACCACAGTGAAGAAACCAAATATCTCCAATATGCCAAATAACAAACGCAAAAACCAAGGTAATAAAAACAAGGAAGTCACCATGACGCCCTCAAATGAAAAAGACACCCCAATTCAAGATTATGAGGATGATGACATAGAAGAAATGCTAGAAGCAGGCCGGCGCCACGGCTCACTAGGCTAATCCTCCGTCTAGCGGCGCCGGCACACCGGGTTCTAGTCCCGGTTGGGGCGCCGGATTCTGTCCCGGTTGCCCCTCTTCCAGGCCAGCTCTCTGCTGTGGCCAGGGAGTGCAGTGGAGGATGGCCCACGTGCTTGGGCCCTGTACCCCATGGGAGACCAGGAAAAGCACCTGGCTCCTGGCTCCTGCCACCGGATCAGCGCGGTGCGCCGGCCACAGCGCGCCGGCCGCAGCGGCCATTGGAGGGTGAACCAACGGCAAAAGGAAGACCTTTCTCTCTGTCTCTCTCTCTCACTGTCCACACTGCCTGTCAAAATAAATAAATAAATAAATAAATAAAATAAAAAAAAGAAATGCAAGAAGCAGATCTCAAAAAATTAATAAGAACATTAAGAAGTTCTCAAAAACAAATTCTGGAACTACACAAATCCTTAATGGACAAGATAGAAAATCTCTCTCGTGAAAATGAAATATTAAGGAGGAATCAAAATGAAACGAAACAACTAGTACAACAGGAAACTGGGATAGTGACTGAAGTGAAGAATTCAATAGATCAAATGAAAAACACAATAGAGAGCCTTACAAACAGAATGGGAGAAGCAGAAGAGAGAATATCGGACTTAGAAAACAGAGAACAGGAAAGGATACAGTCAAACCCAAGAAAAGACGAGGAAATTAGAAATCTAAAACATATTGTCGGGAATCTTCAGGATACTATTAAAAAACCCAACATTCGGGTTCTAGGAGTTCCTGAAGGCATGGAGAGGGAGAAAGGATTAGAAGGCCTTTTTAGTGAGATATTAGCAGAAAATTTCCCAGGTTTGGAGAAGGACAGAGACATCCTAGTACAGGAAGCTCAGAGAACCCCTAATAAACACGACCAAAAGAGATCCTCACCACGACACGTTGTAATTAAACTCTCCACAGTGAAACATAAAGAAAAGATCCTAAAATGTGCAAGAGAGAAACGTCAGATTACTCTCAGAGGATCTCCAATCAGACTCACAGCTGACTTCTCATCAGAAACTCTACAAGCTAGGAGGGAATGGCGAGATATAGCCCAGGTACTAAGAGAGAACAACTGCCAGCCCAGAATATTATATCCTGCAAAGCTATCATTTGTGAATGAAGGTGAAATAAAGACTTTTCATAACAAACAGAAATTGAAAGAATTTGTTGCCACTCGTCCAGCCCTGCAAAAGATGCTTAAAGATGTGTTACACACAGAAACAAAGAAACACGGTCATCAATATGAAAGAAGGTAAAGGAAGGAAACCAAGGAAGGAAACCTCACAGCAAAAGATCACAGGGAATTCAAAGCATATATTAGAACTTATCTTTGGCAAATGGCAGGGCAAAGTTACCACTTATCATTAGTCACATTGAACGTGAATGGCCTGAACTGTCCAGTTAAAAGACACCGATTGGCTGATTGGGTTAAGGAACAAAACCCATCTATTTGCTGCTTACAAGAAACACATCTTTCCAACAAAGATCCATACAGACTGAAAGTGAAAGGCTGGAAAAAGATATACCATGCCAACAGAAATGAAAAAAGAGCGGGCGTAGCCATCTTAATATCAGACACCATAAACTTTACCACAAAAACCGTTAAGAGAGACAAAGAGGGACACTACATAATGATTAAGGGATCAATTCAACAGGAAGATATAACAATTATCAATGTATATGCACCTAACTACAGGGCACCGGTTTATCTAAAAGATTTATTAACGGACTTAAAGGGAGACTTAGACCCCAATACAATAGTACTGGGGGACTTCAATACTCCACTCTCAGAAATAGACAGATCAATAGGACAGAAGATCAACAAGGATACAGTAGATTTAAACGACACTATAGCCCAAATGGATCTAACAGATATATACAGAACTTTCAATCCTACAGCTAAAGATTTTACATTCTTCTCAGCAGTACATGGAACCTTCTCTAGGATTGACCACATACTAGGACATAAAGCAAGTCTCAGCAAATTCAAAAGAATTAGAATCATACCATGCAGCTTCTCAGACCATAAAGGAATGAAGTTGGAAATTAGCAACTCAGGAATCCCTAGAGCATACGCAAACACATGGAGATTGAACAACATGCTCCTGAATGAACAATGGGTCATAGAAGAAATCAAAAGAGAAATCAAAAACTTTCTGGAAGTAAATGAGGATAACAGCACAACATACCAAAACTTATGGGATGCAGCAAAAGCAGTGTTAAGAGGGAAGTTTATATCAATAGGTGCCTACATCAAGAAATTGGAAAGGCACCAAATAGATGAGCTTTCAAATCACCTCAAGGATCTAGAAAACCTACAGCAAACCAGACCCAAATCTAGTAGGAGAAGAGAAATAATTAAAATCAGAGAAGAAATCAACAGGATCGAATCAAGAAAAACATTACAAAAAATCAGCCAAACGAGGAGCTGGTTTTTTGAAAAAATAAACAAAATTGACACCCCATTGGCCCAACTAACTAAAAAAAGAAGAGAAAAGACCCAAATCAATAAAATCAGAGATGAAAAAGGAAACGTAACAACAGACACCACAGAAATAAAAAGAATCATCAGAAATTACTACAAGGACTTGTATGCCAGCAAACAGGGAAACCTATCAGAAATGGATAGATTCCTGGACACATGCAACCTACCTAAATTGAACCAGGAAGACATCGAAAACCTAAACAGACCCATAACTGAGACAGAAATTGAAACAGTAATAAAGGCCCTCCCAACAAAGAAAAGCCCAGGACCAGATGGATTCACTGCTGAATTCTACCAGACATTTAAAGAAGAACTAACTCCAATTCTTCTCAAACTATTCAGAACAATCGAAGAAGAGGGAATCCTCCCAAATTCTTTCTATGAAGCCAGCATCACCTTAATTCCTAAGCCGGAAAGAGATGCAGCATTGAAAGAGAATTACAGACCAATATCCCTGATGAACATAGATGCAAAAATCCTCAATAAAATTCTCGCCAATAGAATGCAACAACACATCAGAAAGATCATCCACCCAGACCAAGTGGGATTTATCCCGGGTATGCAGGGATGGTTTAATGTGCATAAAACAATCAATGTGATACACCACATTAACAGACTGCAGAAGAAAAACCATATGATTATCTCAATAGATGCCGAGAAAGCATTTGATAAAATACAACACCCGTTCATGATGAAAACTCTAAGCAAACTGGGTTTGGAAGGAACATTCCTCAATACAATCAAAGCAATCTATGAAAAACCCACAGCCAACATCCTATTGAATGGGGAAAAGTTGGAAGCATTTCCACTGAGATCTGGGACGAGACAGGGATGTCCACTCTCACCACTGCTATTCAATATAGTTCTGGAGGTTCTAGCCAGAGCTATTAGGCAAGAAAAAGAAATTAAAGGGATACAAATTGGGAAGGAAGAACTCAAACTATCCCTCTTTGCAGATGACATGATTCTTTATTTAGGGGACCCAAAGAACTCTACTAAGAGACTATTGGAACTCATAGAAGATTTTGGCAAAGTAGCAGGGTATAAAATCAATGCACAAAAATCAACAGCCTTTGTATACACAGACAATGCCATGGCTGAGGAAGAACTTCTAAGATCAATCCCATTCACAATAGCTACAAAAACAATCAAATACCTTGGAATAAACTTAACCAAGGACGTTAAAGATCTCTATGATGAAAATTACAAAACCTTAAAGAAAGAAATAGATGAGGACACCAAGAAATGGAAAAATCTTCCATGCTCATGGATTGGAAGAATCAATATCATCAAAATGTCCATTCTCCCAAAAGCAATTTATAAATTCAATGCAATACCAATCAAGATACCGAAGACCTTCTTCTCAGATCTGGAAAAATTGGTGCTGAAATTTATATGGAGGCACAAGAGACCTCGAATAGCTAAAGCAATCTTGTACAACAAAAACAAAGCCGGAGGCATCACAATACCAGATTTCAGGACATACTACAGGGCAGTTGTAATCAAAACAGCATGGTACTGGTACAGAAACAGATGGATAGACCAATGGAACAGAATTGAAACACCAGAAATCAACCCAAACATCTACAGCCAACTTATATTTGATCAAGGATCTAAAACTAATTCCTGGAGCAAGGACAGTCTATTCAATAAATGGTGCTGGGAAAATTGGATTTCCACGTGCAGAAGCATGAAGCAAGACCCCTACCTTACACCTTACACAAAAATCCACTCAACGTGGATTAAAGACCTAAATCGATGACCTGACACCATCAAGTTACTAGAGAACATTGGAGAAACCCTTCAAGATATTGGCACAGGCAAAGAGTTTCTGGAAAAGACCCGGGAGGCACAGGCAGTCAAAGCCAAAATTAACTATTGGGATTGCATCAAATTGAGAAGTTTCTGTACTGCAAAAGAAACAGTCAGGAGAGTGAAGAGACAACCGACAGAATGGGAAAAAATATTTGCAAACTATGCAACAGATAAAGGGTTAATAACCAGAATCTACAAAGAGATCAAGAAACTCCACAAAAACAAAACCAACAACCCACTTAAGAGATGGGCCAAGGACCTCAATAGACATTTTTCAAAAGAGGAAATCCAAATGGCCAACAGGCACATGAAAAAATGTTCAAGGTCATTAGCAATCAGGGAAATGCAAATCAAAACCACAATGAGGTTCCACCTCACCCCGGTTAGAATGGCTCACATGCAGAAATCTACCAACAACAGATGCTGGCGAGGATGTGGGGAAAAAGGGACACTAACCCACTGTTGGTGGGAATGCAAACTGGTCAAGCCACTATGGAAGTCAGTCTGGAGATCCCTCAGAAACCTGAAGATAACCCTACCGTTCGACCCAGCCATCCCACTCCTTGGAATTTACCCAAAGGAATTTAAATTGGCAAACAAAAAAGCGGTCTGCACCCTAATGTTTATTGCAGCTCAATTCACAATAGCTAAGACCTGGAACCAACCTAAATGCCCATCAACGGTAGACTGGATAAAGAAATTATGGGATATGTACTTTTTAGAATACTATACCGCAGTAAGAAACAATGAAATCCAGTCATTTGCAACAAAATGGAGGAATCTGGAACACATCATGCTGAGTGAAATAAGCCAGTCCCAAAGGGACAAATACCATATGTTCTCCCTGATCGGTGACAACTGACTGAACACCAAAAAGGAAACCTGTTGAAGTGGAATGGACACTATAGGAAACGGTGACTTGATCAGCATAGCCCTGACTGTTAATGAACAACTTAATACATTATCCCTCTTAGTAGTTTTTTTGTCTGTTCTACTTAATATGACTGGTTTAATTCTGTAATTAATACACAGTTATTCTTAAGTGTTGAAATTTAACTGAAATGTGATCCCTGTTAAACATAAGAGAAGGAATAAGAGAGGGAAGAGATATATAATTTGGGACATGCTCAAGCTGACTTGCCCCAAATGGTAGAGTTAGAAACATACCAGGGGACTCCAATTTAATCCCATCAAGGTGGCATGTACCAATGTCATCTCACTATTCCAAGTGATCAATTTCAGTTCACAACTGATCATAATGAAAGGACTAAGAGTCAAAGGGAGCACATAAACAAGTCTAGTACCTGCTAACACTAACCAATAGAATAAATAAAGGGGAGAGTGATCCAACATGGGAAGTGAGATACTCAGCAGACTCATAGAATGGCAGATGTCCTAAATAGCACTCTGGCCTCAGAATCAGCCCTAAAGGCATTCGGAGCTGGCTGAAAAGCCCATGAGAGTATTTCAGGCATGGAAAGCCAAGACACTCTGGCAAAAGATCTCTGTGAGTGAGATCCCAGTGGAAAGAACAGGTCTTCAAAGAAGGAGGTACCTTTCTCTGAAGGGAGGAGAGAACCTCCACTTTGACTATGACCTTGTCTAAACAAGATAAGAATCGGAGAACTCAGAGGGCTTCCATAGCCTTGGAAACTCATGACTGGAGCATAGGGAGATTACTGATGCCATAGACAGGAGTGTCAATTGGTAAAGTCAACAACAGGAGTCACTGTGCACTTACTCCTCATGTAGGATCTCTGTCCTTAATGTGCTGTGCATTGAGATTTAATGCTATAACGAGTACTCAAACAATATATTTCACTTTGTGTTTCTATGGGGGTGCAAACTGTTGAAATCTTTACTTAATGCATACTAAACTGATCCTCTGTAAAAAAAAAAAAAAAAAAAGAAAGAAAGAAAGAAATTATCAACTCCCAACTTGACTCTCACTGGGATTAAACATGACAATAGGTCTGATCTGATTTCATCATCATTTAAAAAAAATCATCTATTATTCTTCACTTTATGTTTCTGTGTGGGAGCAAACTGTTGAAATCCTTACTTAATGTATACTAAGCTGATCTTCTGTATATTAAGATAATTGAAAATGAATCTTGATGTGAATGGAAGGGGAGAGGGAGTGGGAAAGGGGAGGGCTGTGGGTGGGAGGGACGGTATGGGGGGGGAAGCCATTGTAATCCATAAATCATACTTTGGAAATTTATATTCATTAAATAAAAGTTTAAAAAAAAAAGAGTAATGAGCCTGCTAAACTGATCTTCTGTAAAAAAAAAAAAAAAAGAAAAGAAAAGAAATTATCAGTTCCCAACTTGACTCTCACTGGGATTAAACATGACAATAGGTCTGATCTGATTTCATCATCATTTAAAAAAATCATCTATTATTTTTCACTTTATGTTTCTGTGTGGGAGCAAACTGTTGAAATCCTTACTTAATGTATACTAAGCTGATCTTCTGTATATTAAGATAATTGAAAATGAATCTTGATGTGAATGGAAGGGGAGAGGGAGTGGGAAAGGGGAGGGTTGTGGGTGGGAGGGACGGTATGGGGGGGAAGCCATTGTAATCCATAAGTCGTACTTTGGAAATTTATATTCATTAAATAAAAGTTTAAAAAAAAAGAGTAATGAGCCTGGTGATTATGAATGCTGATGGATGTGTATGTGCACATGTAAATATATATATATATATATATCTGATAGAGAATATACACATATTATATACATAAACATACAATATAAATTCTCAACTTTTTTGCTTTCTCCAAATCTATGAAGCCCAAGGAATGAGCTTCATCACTACTTTTCAAACCATCTGTGCTAAATGACAAGTACTTGCCCTCTGCTCTTGCTTTTTCATTTTCTGTCTGTCATGGACTATGTTATGAATGCTCTAAGATGAATTATTTTAAAAATAAAATGTAAAACATATGGCACCATCCTGGAAGACAACTCCTCCCCAAGGTTTCTGTTGTGCTGAAGGAAGGAACTAGACACCAAACAATGTAAGAATCTAAGATTCCAAGATTATCAAGCAAAAGATACAATGAGGTTGCTCAAAGGACTGTATGGCAGTGGTAACAGAAACAGAGGAGTGCCCCTCAACCTGCAGCCCCTGCTGGGTGAAGCAGAATCCCAGACAAAGCCTACAGATCTCAGTGATGAAGGCACCTGCCAGGAACCAGCCATGGCTCTGCAAGAGAACAGCACAGGAGAACATCCCCTCACATTCCCTGCTTTTCTAGTCCAAAGTAACACAAAGGTTCACACAGGTCCTGTGGGGATGGAATAGTGGCAAGTCTTGGTTTGCATGTTTGTCATTTTCCCCCTTTTTAACAATGCTGATTTCTCTAATCTTGTACAGTGTTTGCAAGAAGTGAGGGTTGAGGGAATGGGGCTTGTGGTAAGAAAGGAATTCAGAATTGTGTCAGACATGATTACATAGGGAGCTGTGACTGGGCCCTCTTGGTGACAATATTCACCCAATAGTGACTCCAAGCCTCTGGATGCCCTGACATTTTCTCCTCCTGCCATTTGCTGTGCTGTTTCCCTCCCTAGCAGCTCCCACCCTTATAATAGTAAGTACACAGCTTCCTCTCTCTGCCCACCACACTTCCTCATCGGCACTTGCTGGGGTCAGACGGGCAGGTAGGGGTGTCTTACTGCTTCTATTGGTGGCCCATAGCACTGTGTATGCTGGCCTTCCTTCTCCCAGCTATGTCTATTTAAAAAAAAAATAGCATGTAGTTTCTTTTTTTTTTTTTAATTCATTCATTTATTTGAAAGGCAAAGCTACAGAGAGGCAGAGGCAGAGGCAGAGGCAGAGGCAGAGAGAGAAGAGAAGAGAAGAGAAGAGAAGAGAAGAGAAGAGGAGAGGAGAGGAGAGGAGAGGAGAGGAGAGGAGAGGAGAGGAGAGGAGAGGAGAGGAGAGGAGATGTCTTTCATTGCTGGTTCACTCCCCCAAAACAGCCACAACAGCTAGAGCTGCACCAATCCGAAGTCAGGAGGCTGGAGCTGCTTCTCGGTCTCCCACAAGGGTGCAGGAGCCCAAAGATTGGGCCATCTTCCAGTGCTTTCCCAGGCACATGAGCAGGGAGATGGATCAGAAGTAGAACAGCCAAGACTTGAACCAGCATCCATATGAGATGCCAGCACTGCAGGCGGCAGCTTTACATGCTATGCCACAGCACTGGCCCTCCCAGCTATGTCTACTGAAGACAAAGACTATAAACTCTAAAGAGGACGCAAGTGAATATGGTAGTCATGATAAGAACGTGATTTCTTTGCACAGTCTGCCTGGATTTGATCAGGGGGCTCAGCCTCACAATAACAGAATGCCCTGCTCAGAGCTCACACAGGTCGGGATACATTTTACAAGCCTGTCTTCACTCGCACCAAACCATGGACTTCACTAGTTTGGTCTTCGTCAGTTAAAACAACTGTGGCTACTCCCCTTACTATGCTACACAACTCCTTCTCTCTGACCTTTGCTCTTGAGTGTTTTGCATGGTTCTGTCGCCATCATTGCTGCTTGGCACCCAGTGCATGCCCAGGACCCTCAGTGGGCATCCTTTCTGGTTATCTCCAAGTCAGGCAGAATTAGGTTCAAGTCTCAGGTCCACCACTTAGCAGCTGCATGACCTTGGGCAGGTTATTGGGAGACAAGGAGATCTAGGTTGCTCATCCATAAGGTGGAAATAATACCAGCACCTGGCCCAGAGGGCTATTGTTAGGATTAAGTTAGATGCTGCATAAGAATGCCATTATTGCAATGCCTGGGCCTTAATAGACACTAAATAAAAGTTAGCTATTCTTATAAACTGTCCTTATGCACAGAATCCAGACCATGTTGTTTAAGGGGTAACAAGCAACACTGGAAGAAACTGAGCTTAAAAATAAGGTAGAGGGGCCGGCGCTGTGGCATAGCAGGTAAAGCCGCCACCTGCAGTGTCAGCATCCCAATTGGGCACTGGTTCAAGACCTGGCTGCTCCACTTCTGATCCAGCTCTCAACTATGGCCTGGGAAAGCAGTAGAAGATGGTTGAAGACCTTGAGCCTCTGCACCCATGTGGGAGACCCAGAGGAAGCTCCTGGTTCCTGGCTTCAGATTGGCCCAGCTCTGGTCATTGTGGCCATCTGGGGAGTGAACCAGTAGTTGGAAGATCTCTCTCTGCCTCTGCCTCTCTGTAACTCTGCCTTTCAAATAAATAAATAAATCTTTTTAAAAATCAGGTAGAAATGATATAACGGTTGGTTCATTCATTCAGGGCATGTTTATTCAGAAACTACTTGGTGTTGGTATTGCCTTAGGTTAATATGCTGTAATAATCTAATGTGAAACTCAAGTATATTGGAAAAGCAGCCTCAAAAAAAAAAAAACAAAATAACCACTCTTGTATCAATTCTGTCAGCTCAACAAAGATCAGAGGGTAGGTACTGAAGCTATGTCCTGTCCTTGGGAAACCCGATTGCTGCTGAAGACGTACCTGGAGTCATGGTCCCCTGAGCTCTGGCTCAGATCTGAGATAGTTCTGAGGCCAAGTCCAAGAGGGATGAGGAGGGAGGCACGACCTCTCTGGGGCCTGGTCTATAAAGGCACCCCCAGGCCCCAGAGCTCTAGGGGAAATATCCATCAACAGCATTTGCTAAGGCAGACCCACCGGCACGCATCAGGAAAGCAACCAACAAGACACACACCCAATCTCCCCTTTAAATTAACTTCTCATCACATCGTTCTGCAGGGTGTGCACAGCTCTAGACGGCAGCCCCGGCAGGGGCCAGGCCACTGTTTTTCTTTCCATGGTTGTTTATAAAATTCAAGAGGGGAAAAAGCAGCACTGGGCTCAAATTAATCTTCTCCATCTAAAGGTTTCACGCATCAGGCCCATCATCTCCCAGCGAAACATTCTGCACACTTCCTGGAACAAAGAGCAGCGGGACCAGCCAGAGTCCACGCCACCCGCACACTAAGGGAACAGTGTGCCAGCCTCAATGGGAGCTATTTCGTTTATTTTTTTTTTCTGTTCTTTCTTTTGTTTTCCATGTTTTCTGAACGCCTTTTGAAGAGGCAGCAGAAAAGGCTCTCCTTTGGAGAAGATTTCCTGGATGGAGGGAGGGTTAAATAAACAAATGATAACAACACCAATCAACCCTCTTTGCTTACAGCCTGCAGAGTCAATCTGCCTCCTGGCTGCGGAGCTACCAACCAGCAAAGGCAAACTAATTAGACACAGACAAACACTTAGGCAATCACACCTTGTGAATGTAAGCGTCTTCCTGTCATTTGGCAAGTCTCTCAGCTGCCTCGGAGCGTGAGACAACAAATTCCCTGCAAACAAGTCCCTGGCTCCCGTCAGTGAGACCTAACGGATCACAATGGCTGGAGGTGAAAGGTGGCAATCTTGTCAGGTAATGACATCCCTCCAACAGCCCATATTAAAACAGCCGCACTTGTTTAGACTAGCCTATTTGCACCTACCTACAGAGGGCCTTTTTAATGTAATTATTAGCCTCTGCCGCCCTGCTTTGGATTTGAAAATATCGTTCATTTTCATCTTGCTTCGGCTACCACTGCTACCTCCCATTCAGTCTCAGTCACCTCATCTTGCCACAACTAAGTGTAGAAACAAGCACAAGCTAGAAGAACTGAATTAACGAGAACAAGTTGGCAGGTGAGCTATGTGACAAAAAAAAAAGAAGGGATTTGACAATATATTCTAATCACTACCTGTCGGTAGAAATCTTGAAAAACCCTAGATGGCTTTTCTTACAGAGACCAAAAAGCTAGCGCAATAATTGACCAAACCTACAGATGTAAAAACGAAAAGGTTGGACTCTCATAACAGGAAGCACTCAGTAAACAACTATATGCTGCTTTAAAAAAAATAGGAGGCTCAAATCTATTGACAGGCTGGGTTAGGAGTTCTGATAACTGTTCATCACAGTGCAGACTGTGGTCTTTGACATTTTAAGTAGCTGGAAGGGATGGTCCCATCTGACCCCACTCTGTATTATACAAACAAATACATCACCATGTCAAAGTTTGCCTGATCCATTATAGACTGCTAGGTCAAAGACCAGATGTGTAAGTCCCCCGGATGGTTTCCATCTCTGCTTATAAGTATCCAGGTCATGTTAGGGCAGAGCAGGGAGAGGTTTGACCCACCCACTCCTAATTGTTAAATATCTGTCATTGCTTGGAGCTGTGCTCACTTAAAAATGATGCAGTTGACTTTCTGTCGAGACGGTTTTCCGTCTTGCTCCTCGTGTCTTACTGGTGTTCAGTTGCACTGTGGTTTATGGCCATTGCATTTGAATGATAAGAAACCAGGATGACTTTGTGAAAGACACCCACTCAAACCATCGTCAGGGAGCGATTTCCGCATACAAGGCTGTACGTGTGCAGATGCCTGTATTTTTTCCTTTGTTACCTCCCCTTTATCTTGTTCCTCTCCACTCCCCATCCTGCCAATGCAAAAGGCAGACTTGATAAAAGTCATTTTTCTGGAGAGTCTTGAGTGAGGAGAGGAATCAGGACCTCAGTCCAGGAATACAGAGTCATATGGGATAAATCTCTGGGGCAGGAAAAGGCTGCTTGGAACAGGAGTGATCAGATAGGGTATTTACGCTGCACTTCCTGACTTTGTGTCAGTACTGTGTTAGGTCCATAGAAAGAAGGACAAGGTGAAACAGCCCCGGCTCCAATCCACTGCGGAAAGCAGAACTAATGCCATTGTGGGAGCAGCCACCCTTAACCTTCCAAATCCAAATCAGCCACTTAGTAGCACGGAGGCCACACGGTTAACTCAAGTTCAGAAATAGTAGCAAGAGACTGCTGCTCAAAACTGAAAATGAGGACAAAAATTCAAATTCAAGTCAGCAAATGAGAGGAGGTCAGAGGGAAATGACATTGTTTTTTCTAGTAAATGACACAATTTTAACAAAAGCCTTTAGAGAGGAAAATAGAAGTCAAATCAGAGCATCACTCTGGGCTCACTGGCTTGTTTCCGGACTGGAGACAGCACACTTCTGTACCAAGACGGTGGCACAGAGCCGTGCCTGCAATGCCCACCTGCCCCTCGACTTACCAAAATCACTGAGAATACTCACCAGAAAAATACAGAAATTGGCAGCATCCCTAGATGCCAAACACGGCACATAATTGTAGGTCATAGTTAGGGGAAGTTTCCACAAACTGCAACTATTAGCGAAGAGAGCCTGCAAAGCACATTCTGAGAATAAATACACACACACACACGCACGCATGCACACACACACACACATGCACACGCACATGCACACGCACACCATCTTCTGAATGCAAATAATATGGAAGACTTTGAAATGACAGAGAAAGCCTTTGGTCCCAGTGTTTGCTTCCAAGCCCAGCATGCACTAACCCAGAAAGTGAGTGGCCATCCCTGAGCTACACCTGCACCGTCCTCTGATCCCCAGGGCACAGCTGGCCCTCAGCTCCTGCCTGTGTACCGTTCAGAAGGCAGCAGCCCAGAGGTCTAAGGGCATAAGCAGCTGTACTCCACACCTTGGAAGACAGCATCTCCTGCTGAGAGGGAGGATTCAGAAGAGCTGTGGGAGCCAAGCCTGCAAAAAGACACTGCCTTTTAGAATGCACTGTCACAGGTGCCACTGCCACCTCCTCCTCAGTCTCCAGTCGGTATGGTCAGACACTGAGCCAGGGCTGGGCACCAGGCTGCCCCAGCCCAGCCACATTACAGTCAGAAGTTCTTTACACCAACTGTACAATGAGGGGCGTTAGGACCAGGCATCCCCGCCCCCAAGCTGGCGGTACGGATCTCACTCCTCACTCCTTTAGTGGACTTTGAGGGGCTAGTGACTTGTGGTTTCTGACCCCATGGTGAGGTTTCCGGATGGTTCAGGGGACTTGAGCCCATTCTGACAGCATGAGAGCTCACACCCAGACAATGATAAAGGGGGAAATACTGGGAGCTAGGAGCAAACCCTGGACCAAAAGCTAGGATGTCCCAGAAGTCTCAGAGTATACCTCCAACATTTTTCCACAGGTAATTGTTAGAAAATATTTGTTTGTCCTTCACAAAACAAAGGCAAGGACATATGTGATAGAATGCTATGAGGCAAAGGCCGAGTTGAAAAGGAAGCAAGGGAAGGAACACAAAGCATCTCAAATGCAATAGTAAAATGGAAAATCGTTGTTAGAGGCAGGAGTAAGGAAACCTGTCACTATCCTCTTCTATGTTCCGAGGAATTTTCTCAACTGCATTCTCTAAATTACCACTTGCTTTCTATATTGATGAAATTTTTTAATGGCAAAGATAATAGAAATGAAGCATTGGCTTGGAAATATCCCTCAGTTTTTTTCTAATTTTAAGGATGAATAAGTAGGTAAGAAGAGGAGGAGAGAAGCACATGGTGACCACTACTTGCATAATAATAGAGATTTTTGCTACCAACATCACACACCACCACCACGTTCTAAAATTCCCTGCCTTTCCTACACTCTAACAGGTCTTAATCAGACCACTGCTTTTAAAAGAGCCAAATAGGGCAACTTGTGAAACTATGAAGTATAAAAGTAATCACACTCCTGTCAACGTAGCTATAAATTCCTTCACTAAATATACACAGAATATCTACCCCTGTGGTTAATTTTATATGTCAGCTTAGCTAGTATGTGCTACCCAGTGTTCAGGCAAACACTGTTCTAGATATTGCTGTGATGGTATTTTTCAGATGTGATTTAATTTCATTATATTAATCAGTCGACTTTGAGTAGATTATCCTCCACAATGTGAGTGGGCCTTATCCAATTAGTTGAAGGCCTTAAGAGGGAAAACTGAGTTTTCCTGGGGAAAGGGAAATTCTACCTAAAAACTGTAACAGGGAAACTGCCTGAATTTCCTGCCTGCTTCCCTGTGGAATTCTCACTCAAGGCTGCAACATCAGCCGGCACCACGGCTCACTAGGCTAATCCTCCGCCTGCGGTGCCGGCACTCTGGGTTCTAGTCCCGGTTGGGGCACCGGTTCTGTCCTGGTTGCTCCTCTTCCAGTCCAGCTCTCTACTGTGGCCCAGGAAGGCAGTGGAGGATGGCCCAGGTGCTTGGGCCCTGCACCCGCATGGGAGACCAGGAGGAAGCACCTGGCTCCTGGCTTCGGATTGCTGCAGCATGCCAGCCATAGCAGCCATTTGGAAGGTAAACCAATGGAAGGAAGACCTTTCTCTCTCTCTCTCTCTCTCTCTCTCTCTCTCTCTCTCTCTCTCACTGTCCAACTCTGCCTGTCCAAAAAAAAAAAAAAAAAAAAACTGCAACATCACTTTCATCTGAGCTTCCAGTCCACCATTTGCCCCACAAATTCCAGACACACCAGCCCCTACAACCATGTGAACCAATTTCTTAAATCTCTCTTTCTAGACACACATACACACCCTAACATATAACCAAATATATCCTATTCTGTTTCTCTGGAAAGCTCTACCACCACAGCAAGCTTTTATTCTACATTCTGGGATAGTCACAAGTAAAGTACACCTTCATCTCCATTGCCAGGAAGTGCACTCATTCAATACAACTTCACCACGTGCTCAACACTGTGCTGGAGCTCCGTGTATGAATGAGTCACCACTGTCCTTAAGGATCCCACAATCTAGCCAAGAAGACAACATGCACAGAAGATTGTAAAACTGTAGGACGTCAAGGGGAGAGGGAGGGGGATTCACAGAGAAGCGAGAGCTTCTGTCAGAAGGCATCATGAAAGGCTGACGTAGGAGGACACACTGGGGCTGAGCACTCATGCCGTCAGAATGTGCTCAAGTCCCGGAACCATTTGGAAACCTCACCGTGGGGTCAGAAACCACAAGTCACTAGACCCTCAAAGTCCACAAAAGCACAGATTGCAGGATCATCCATTTGATGGGGCTCTATGAATATTGATCTTCGGTGTCCACCTGGCGGAAGTTCCCCAGTACTCTTGGAATGGGCAGACAAGGTCAAGGTCATGGGAGCAACACAGAAGATGGCAAAAAAGCCACAGAATAAAACCAACAGAATGGGGGAAATTATTTGCAAATCATGCAACTGATAAAGGATTAATAACCAGATTATATAAAGTGATCAAAAACTCAACAATAGCAATGCCAACAACCCAGTAAAGAAGTGGGCAAAGACTTTAACAGAAAAAAAGGAAATCCTAATGGCCTACAGACACATGAAAAAATGCTCAGGATCAGGCCGGCGTCGTGGCTCACTTGCTAATCCTCCGCCTACGGCGCCGGCATCCAGTATGGGCACCAGGTTCTAGTCCCGGCTGCTCCTCTTCAGTCCAGCTCTCTGCTGTGGCCCAGGAGGGCAGCGGAGGATGGCCCAAGTGCTTGGGTCCCTGCACCCGCATGAGAGACCAGGAGGAAGCACCCGGCTCCTGGCTTCAGATTGGCGCAGCGCAGCCATAGTGGCCATTAGGGGAGTGAACCAACGGAAGAAAGACCTTTCTCTCTGTCTCTCTCTCACTGTCTATAACTCTACTTGTCAAAAAAAAAAAAAATGCTCAGAATCACTAGCCATCAGGGAGATAAAAATCAAAATCATAATGAGGTTTTACCTCACACCAGTTAGAATGGCTTTCTTTTTTTTTTTTTTTTTTTTTAACTTTTATTTAATGCATATAATTTTCCAAAGTACGACTTATGGATTACAATGGCTTCCCCCCCATACCGTCCCTCCCACCCACAACCCTCCCCTTTCCCACTCCCTCTCCCCTTCCATTCACATCAAGATTCATTTTCGATTATCTTAATATACAGAAGATCAGCTTAGTATACATTAAGTATGGATTTCAACAGTTTGCTCCCACACAGAAACATAAAGTGAAAAATAATAGATGATTTTTTTTAAATGATGATGAAATCAGAGCAGACCTATTGTCATGTTTAATCCCAGTGAGAGTCAAGTTGGGAATTGATAATTTCTTTTTTTTTTTTTTTTTTTTTTTTTACAGAGGATCAGTTTAGTATGCATTAAGTAAGGATTTCAACAGTTTGCACCCCCATAGAAACACAAAGTGAAATATATTGTTTGAGTACTCGTTATAGCATTAAATCTCAATGTACAGCACATTAAGGATGGAGATCCTACATGAGGAATAAGTGCACAGTGACTCCTGTTGTTGACTTTACCAATTGACACTCCTGTCTATGGCATCAGTAATCTCCCTATGCTCCAGTCATGAGTTTCCAAGGCTATGGAAGCCCTCTGAGTTCTCCGACTCTTATCTTGTTTAGACAAGGTCATAGTCAAAGTGGAGGTTCTCTCCTCCCTTCAGAGAAAGGTACCTCCTTCTTTGATGCCCTGTTCTTTCCACTGGGATCTCACTCGCAGAGATCTTTTGCCAGAGTGTCTTGGCTTTCCATGCCTGAAATACTCTCATGAGCTTTTCAGCCAGCTCCGAATGCCTTTAGGGCTGATTCTGAGGCCAGAGTGCTATTTAGGACATCTGCCATTCTATGAGTCTGCTGAGTATCTCACTTCCCATGTTGGATCACTCTCCCTTTTATTTACTCCATCAGTTAGCGTTAGCAGGTACTAGACTTGTCTATGTGCTCCCTTTGACTCCCAGTCCCTTCACCATGACCAACTGTGAACTGAAATTGATCACCTAGAACAGTGAGATGGCATTGGTACATGCCACCTCGATGGGATTGAATTGGAATCCCCTGGTATGCTTCCAACTCCACCACTTGGGGCAAGTCAGCCTGAGCATGTCCCAAATTATACATCTCTTCCCTCTCCCATTCCCACCACCATGTTCAACAGGGATCACATTTCAGTTAATTTTCAACACTTAAGAATAACTGTGCATCAATTACAGATCTAAACCAGTCATATTAAGTAGAACAGATAAAAAAACTACTAAGAGGGATAATGTATTAAGTTGTTCATTAACAGTCAGGGCTATGCTGATCAAGCCACCATTTCCCATAGTGTCCACCTCATTCCAACAGGTTTCCTTTTTGGTGTTCAGTCAGTCGTCACCGATCAGGGAGAACATATGGTATTTGTCCCTTTGGGACTGGCTTATTTCACTCAGCATGATGTGTTCCAGATTCCTCCATTTTGTTGCAAATGACTGGATTTCGTTGTTTCTTACTGCGGTATAGTATTCTAAAGAGTACATATCCCATAATTTCTTTATCCAGTCTATCGTTGATGGGCATTTAGGTTGATTCCAGGTCTTAGCTATTGTGAATTGAGCTGCAATAAACATTAGGGTGCAGACCTCTTTTTTATTTGCCAATTTAAATTCCTTTGGGTAAATTCCAAGGAGTGGGATGGCTGGGTCGAACGGTAGGGTTATCTTCAGGTTTCTGAGGAATCTCCAGACTGACTTCCATAGTGGCTTGACCAGTTTGCATTCCCACCAACAGTGGGTTAGTGTCCCTTTTTCCCCCCATCCTCGCCAGCATCTGTTGTTGGTAGATTTCTGCATGTGAGCCATAGAATGGCTTTCATACAGAAATCAACAAACAACAAATGCTGACCAGAATGTGGGGAAAAAGGTAACTTAATCCACTGTTGGTGGGAATGCAAACTGGTAAAACCACTATGAAAGACAGTTTGGAGATACCTCAGAAATCTGAACATAGACCTACCATATGACCCAGCCATCCCACTCCTCAGAATTTACCCAAAGGAAATGAAATCAGAAAATAAAAGAGCTATCTGTCCCTCCATGTTTATTGCAGCTCAATTCACAATAGCTAAGACATGGAATCAACCTAAATGCCTATCAACAGAAGACTAGATAAAGAAACTATGGGATATGTACTCTATTGAATACTAATAGCGGTTAAAAAAAAATGAAATCCAGTCATTTGCAACTAAATGGATGAATCTGGAGAACATCATACTTAGTGGAAAAAGTCAGTCCTAAAGGGACAAATACCATATGTTTTCCCTGATCTGTGATAACTTACAGACACCTAAAAGGTAGCTTGTAGAAGTGAATCTGCTACTACAAGAAGCAATGATTTGAACAGCCCTTGTCTTGACTGTCAAAGAACAGTTTATTATTTCATTTTTTTATTTATTCTTTTTTTCTACTTAATACAATTGGTTGAACTCTTTACTTAACATAGAATTAATCATAGGTGCATTGTCAATTGAAAATAGATCCAAGTTAAAAATAAGAGTAGGAATGAGAGAGGGAGGATCTGTAAAGATCAGCACATACTCCCACAGATTTACTCCTAAGGGTGAAGCTAAAAACTTGCCATGGGACTTCAAATCCCATTAAGCTGAGCAGCACTAATCCCATCTTATGTGATAAAGTGATCATATTAAATGAGGAATCAATCATATAGATAGGATTAAAAGTCAAAGGGATCACATAAATAAGACCAAGTGTCTACTAATAACAATAGATAGAATTACAAAGTAGAGAGAGTTCCAACATGGGAAGCTGTCCACACAGCAGACTCATAGAATGACAAATACCCTAAATAGCACTCTGACCTCAAAATCAGCCCCTAGGGCATTCAGATCTGGCTGAAAATCCAATGAGAGCATTTCAGGCATGGAAAGCCAAGACATAGTGGCAAAAACTGTTCTGCATGAAAGATCTCTGTGAGTGAGACCCCAGTGGAAAAAAGGGGCCATCAAAGAAAGATATACCTTTCTCTGAAGGGAGGCGAGAACTTCTACTTTGATTATGGCCCTCTGTAAATACCAATGGAATTTGTGTACTCAAAAGGCTTCCATAGCCTTGGTAGCTCATGTCAAGAGCCTCGGGTAGTCACTGAAATAAAAAATAAGAGTGTTAATTGTTAAATCAACAACAACAGGAGTCACTGTGCACTTACTCCCCATGTTGGACTTAATGTCCTTAATGAGGTGTACTATGAGAATTAATGATAAAACTTGTCTTCAAACTATACTTTATACGTTGTCCATCTGCATGGATGCAAATAGTTGAAATCTCTACTTAGTATAGAGTTGGTCTTCTGTATATAAAGTCAATTAAAAATGAATCCTAATGAAAAATGGAATGGGAGAGGAAGTAGGAGGTGGGACGGGAGTGGGGGTGAAAGGGAAGGAATGGGGGGAAGAACCACTATTTGCCTAAAAGCTGTACATTGAAATTTTTATTCATTAAATAAAAACCTTATTTAAAAAAAAGAAAATAAAAGCTGAGCAAGCTTTGACCCTTGAGTCACTCATTAATTAGCCTCAGGAAGCAACCACCCTACCCAGGAGGCCAGCTTTGCCCCAGCTCCCCCCAGGCCTTTGCAGGCCAGCACCAGACACTAAACCAGAGGGCAGCTTGGATTCAGGGAGCTTTCCCTAGCAAGTTGCAAGGGCTGCTTGGGTCAGCCTTCGTCAGCTATTTGTCCACACTAACTCTGATTTGAAAAATATGATGAGAACAAAAAAGAAAATTATGTTCACTGTATATAGCTTTAGAAAGAAGAAAAGCTCAGTATCTTTAAGAAATATTTTCAGGGCTTGCGCTGTGGTGCAGCGGGTTAAAGCCCCACCCTGCAGGGCCAGCATCCCATATGGACACCGGTTCAGGTCCCCGATGCTCCACTTCCGATCCAGCTCTCTGCTGTGGCCTGGGAAAGCAGTGGAGGATGGCCCAGGTCCTTGGGTCCCTGCACCCACATGGGAGACCCAGAAGAGGCTCCAGGTTCCTAGCTTCGGATCGGCTCAGCTCTGGCCATTGCGGTCATTGGAGAGTGAGCCAGAGGATGAAAGACCTACCTCTCTCTCTCTCTCTCTCTCTCTCTCAGGCTCTACCTCTCTCTGTAACTCTGTCTTTGAAATAAATAAAATAAATGTTTAAAAAAAGAAATATTTTCTTCGAAAAAAACTACTTCAAGGTCCCTAAGTGGGAGTTACAAACCCAAGTGCCATTGGGACACGGGTGAAGAATTTAGCTGTGTAAATCAGGTGGGGACAGGATTATAAGGAGCACTTTCAGTTGATGAAAGCTCATAGGTGCATCTGCAGCCAGATTTGGGCCATTGTCCTGGCAGTTTCTGTCCTATAGCTTAAGGGTTAACCTGGTCTATCTCTAAAATGCAAGTATTTGAAACAATACAATCCCAGAGGTCTCTGAAAAGCTAACATTCGTCTGGACTCTAATTGTAAGAGGTGCCACTAACAGCTAATGCCAGAGAACCTTTAAATTTTAACTTTCTCCTTCTGAATGAGAGCAGTAGGATCTCCCAGTGGCAACTGTGTGACCCAATTGATGCCATGATTTCAGCAGGAAAAGGTGGTCTCAAGTGGGGAGATGCAGTATTAAGCAGGATCCAGGGCTCCATATGGCCCCTCAGTCAGGGGTACCATTACAGTACATCAGATGCATTACCTTCTCTCCAAGAGCTGGCTGGGGGCCTTCTCATTCCATCTGACCACCTGTCCCTTTTTCCTTCTCTGTCACAAAGGCTCCTTCCTCCCTCCACACTTTAACCAGGGCCTGCACACTCAGCTCTTGCCAGTCACAGTGGAGGTGTGTGGGGGGGAGTGCTGGGATGCCAGGGGACTGCCAGCGTGACCGAGGCCTGACACCCTCAGCTCCCCCTGACACTGCAGAGAAGTCAGCTGTCCCCACGAAAGAGGATCTGACAGAGTTACTGGTTGGGAATCCAAAGGTCTTGAAGGAGTGTTCCTTCTTTAAGGATCCACGAGGGTGCACAAGGGTGGGAGAGGCCACGCCCCTAAGTGTGCGGGCAGGGGTCTCTGGATTCCCCAGGCTCCTCAGAGTGTTTGCAGTGCAAGACTGGGTGCCCCACACCTGGTGCCTGTCCAGGTGGAAATATTTTGCGTCCGTTTGGGAACTTGTCTGTTTAGAAAACAGAGAAATATTTTTGTTAAAGCAGGATAACTCAGGAAGGGAAAATAGAGTGCCAACAAAAAATAAAAAAGAAAGCTACCTTCCTTCTAGCTCCGCTGAGCCTCAACAATCCTAGGCTTTCAGACGAGCTGTCTGCAGCCCTCGTCTGAGCGGCCAAGCTGAAGACACTTATGTTTTGCTTTTACATCATGACCCCTCCCCTCATTTCCATTCATTATTTCTCCCCAGTGGCGGTCTCTGAATGAGCCTGTCACTCCCCCAGCAGCAAGTGGCAGCGCCAGTCTCTGCTTGCAGAGACAAGACGGAACTCCTCACTGGATGTGTGCACTCGAGAATGGCAGTCCCTGGCAGTACTGAAACCCACATTCTAACCATAACGCGTGATTGCCTTAATACTGTTTTTAAAATCTGCCTGTTCAAAAACACACTTAGCCCAAGTCCAGATCCACAGAGTAAGTGCTCAACAGGTATCGTTGGCTGATTAATTGATCAAGTCTCCTCTCCCAGCGCATGCCCAGAAGGGTTCCCTGTGGCTTTCCTTAAAGGCTTTGCTGCCGCCCAAGAACACCTTGCTTCAGAAAGCCCTGCTGTAAGGTGAAATCACACGGAGAAGAAGAAACACCTGCACAGCAAGGAGCCGACGGAAGGCATGACTCAAAAATGGCCAGCGGCACTTGAAAGCCCAATTTCACTTTTATTCGGTAACTTTTTTTTTTTTTTTTTTAACAGATGAATCATTGATGTGGAAGGAGAACTTCAACTTAGCCTGAACTTACTGAAAACCCTTCCTGGCTGGGAAACTTGAGAGGGCTCTTTAAACACAGAGGAATGGGCTCATGTTCCATGGTTTTCAACCTGCCTTGCCTGCTCTGTTGTCACCAATTCAGGGCTCTGTTCAGCGACGCGATATTGATGCACCCTTCTGTTCTGCAGACACACTTGTGGTCACTTGGAATTTCTTTTTTTTTTTTTTTAAGATTTATTATTTATTTTAAAGACTCTGTGTCTCTAGAGTTACAGAGAGAGATAAAGACAGAGAGAGAGGTCTTCCATGTGCTGGTTCACTCCCCAGATGGCCGCAATGGCCAGAGCTGCGCCGACCTGAAACCAGGAGCCAGGAGCTTCCTCCAGGTCTCCCATGTGGGTGCAGAGGCCTACGGACTTGGGCCATCTTCTACTGCTTTCCCAGGCCATAACAGAGAGCTGGATCGGAAGAGGAGCAGCCAGGACTAGACCGGCACCCATATTGGATGCTAGTGCATCAGGCCAGGGTGTTAACCCGCTGCGCCATGGCACCAGCCCTGGAATTTCTTGTCTATATGAAATGGTAGGAATGGGGAAAATTAAAAAAGAAATAACTACTAATGAGATATGGTTAAGGTTAAAAACTTTTAGACGCTTACATTTTCTTTTTAACTGGAATCCTCTCTCTTGCCCATCTCCCATGTATACTATGTCAAATTACTGACATCTTAAGTGTCCTCCAGGACTCTTGTTGAGTTCAGTCTCCTCCACAGAGTTTTCCCCCCAGCTCTGGGGTCAGACTGCCTAGGACCTAATCTAGGCCCTGAATAGGCTCAGCTGTGGGCTCTGGGGAAGTTATTTAAACTCCATGTGCCCCCATTTGCACCTCTGTAAAATGGGAATAATACAACCTGTCTCAAAGGACTATGACAACTAGAGAGTCCAGTTTATGAAAAGTACTTAAAACAGTAACAAGCATTTATAAACATTCCACTGAAGCTAAGTGATATTATTGGCTACTAGCCGTGAACTCCAGAACTTTGGTTTCTTGCAAAACTCTTGCAAAAACACTTTCCTAGTAAAGTGTCCCCCTTCATTTCCCCACATTTCTTCCATGTTTAGGGTCACTCATCTTCCCCAGCCAGAAGGGGTTTTAGGTGAGCTCAGGGTAGGTAGAAGCTCCTCATGTTGGATAAAGGTGCTTGGGTCCCTGATCTTTGTGGCTGTTTCATGTGTGCTTTATAAGGGAGACCAAAATTAAGCACTCAAGGTTTACTTAGTACCCAGCATGTTTTCCTTGACTTTGTGTTGACATAATCTTCCACTAAAAGGATGATTCTACATACCTGTATCACACTTGCCGCTGTATACTTCTCATGTGTATGCATCCATGAATTATATATCTTTGAAAGTATCCACACACAACTGAGCAACAAGACACAAAACAAAGTCATCTTCTGCCTTCTGGTGACCTGCCCAGGATAGAAGAGTCTGACAGCACCCAGAAACTTTTCCCGACATGCAAAGCTGTCATCAGCATTTCCCCACCTTCCCAACAATACACAAATGCTGCTGTGGATGCTAGAAATACTTGGCAACCAAACCAAGGACAGTGCCCTGCTGTAGTTGGCAGTCACCACGTTCATTCTCACTCTGATCTGCTGTCAGTTTCATTCCTTGCAGGTTCATGGCTATTTTGTGAGATAACATTGCAAGTCTTCATCATCTGGCTTGCAATATCTATTTTCAAAATACTCTCTTGTGAATGCCAGGTAAATAATTTTCTTTACTACTCCTAAACATTCTATGTAGTCAGTAAAAATCTTTTTTACCTCCCTGCCTGTTTTAGTCTTTTAAAAATTCTCCCCTAAGAACTCCTTTTGTCAAGCTCTCCATCATGATGCTCCTTCCAAGGTGACTGGTCATTTTAAGCTTGTCTGATTGGTCTGTAAAGAGATTTTGTGCACTTACTCCTCATGTAGGATCTCTGTCCTTAATGTGCTGTACACTGAGGCTTAATGCTATAACGAGTACTCAAACAGTATATTTCACTTTGTGTTTCTATGGGGGTGCAAACGATTGAAATCTTTACTTAATGTACACTAAACTGATCTTCTGTAAAAAAAAAAAAAAAAGAAAAAAGAAATTATCAATTCCCAACTTGACTCTCACTGGGATTAAACATGACAATAGGTCTGATCTGATTTCATCATCATTTAAAAAAAAATCATCTATTATTCTTCACTTTATGTTTCTGTGTGGGAGCAAACTGTTGAAATCCTTACTTAAGGTATACTAAGCTGATCTTCTGTATATTAAGATAATCGAAAATGAATCTTGATGTGAATGGAAGGGGAGAGGGAGTGGGAAAGGGGAGGGTTGTGGGTGGGAGGGACGGTATGGGGGGGAAAGCCATTGTAACCCATGAGTCGTACTTTGGAAATTTATATTCATTAAATAAAAGATAAAAAAAAAAAGAGAGATGACTCTTTTGGGCTTCTCTGTGTCAACGTTCAGGGAAAATTTTGGAACATAATTGGCATATCAGGCAGATCCTCATGGGCAACAGAAGATCCTTGCAGATGGGACTTTGAAGGGCTTGGGTGGGGAAGTAGATGGGGAGAAACAGAGTAGGGTCAGGGGATGCAACGAAAGACATGGAGGTGTTCAGCACTAGTGAGAGTGGGAAGCTATTGCCACCAGGGACATGAAGGAGTAAGAAGGAAATGGTGTTACTGGAGCATGGTGAGAGCCAGAGCCAAAAATGAGGGGGCAGCTAACAGGGGCTGCAGGCTTGGAGGACACAGCCTCTAGCATCCAGTCTGCCCCCTGCAGAGAAGGAAAGGGTAGAAGAATGAATATCTTAAGGGAGATGGATAAGAACAAATGTAGAATAATCAGCACAATGTATATGAAAATGCATGCATCCAAATCTGTATTAGTTAATTTACTGTGGCTATAACAAAATACCTGTGGCGGATATTTTACAGAGAAAGGACTTTTATTTAGCTCGTGACTTTGGTGGCTGCAAAGTCCCAACCGCCAGTATTCTGGTGAGGATTCCCTTGCTGCATCACAGCAATGTGATGTTGGGAAAGGGAATCAGCCACGTGCAGAAGGGGCCATGGCATGGAGTGGCCTTGCCCTATAACAACCCCTTCTTGTGAGAGCTAACTCACTTTATGAGACCAGCATTAATCCTTTCTGAAGGTGATGCCTTCATGACCTAATTATCTGCCATTAGACCCTGCCCCTGAAAGGTTCCACCACCTCTCCACCTGACCACACTGGAGACCAAGGTTTCAGCATAAGAACCTTTGGGAAACCTGCGCAAACCATATCCAGACCATAGCGAAACCTGTACATGTGATTGCGTCATAGCATTCTGCACACATAGTAAAATTTCATCCATGAAAACTCAAAGGCAAGCCTAAGGAGCTAGTTATTTGGTAATTGGTCTGGATCTGTGTTACTAGAAAAGAGGGGGCCCTTGAAATTCTAAAAATAGAGAGTAGCAGAACCTCTCTTACAGCTGTGGGTCTCTCAGAGGCTTGTAAGATTTGTGCTACAGCAGTCTTTCAGTTGCAGAAACATGTTTAGGGGGAAATTGTTCTCCTTTCCACTTAGTAGTACTGGGATTAAAAACAGCAATTGTGGTATTTATAGACATGCTTTTAAAAAAAAAAAAATGAGTGACTTTATGCATTCCAATTATAGATGTAAGGCAGTGGTCTCAACCCTGGCTCTTCGCCAGCATCAGCTTCAGAGCTTGTTCCCAGTGTGGAATCCTGTGACCTGCTCCAGAGAGTCTCGATTGAAAAATCATTCATTTAAAATTATGGCTGTATGATTAGCAAGCTTGACATAGATATTTTTATCCAGGCCTCTTTGATCTATCAATAAAGTTTAACATCATTCTGTGTTATGTTTTTAAAAGATCTCCCATGTTAGTCTCAAGATAATTTATTAGTCAGAGGTATATACCCAAGGGAAATAGAAATTAACTTTCACATGATTTCATGCTTTTAAAAAGAAGTGGATTTAACTCAAACTGAGGTTTTCCACAGACAGAATTCAAACCAGTGTGTGGTTAAAGGCCAAGGTGGCGATTCTGAAAGTTAAGGTGAACAAATGAAAACTCACCTCTCCAGGGTTCCAGGCCAGCTCAAACCCCACAGTGGGTAATCGACACATTGAATGTGGAAAGACACAAAACTTCTGTATCTCCAGTGGGAAGAAATCTGCCACCCACTGAATTAGTAAAGGATTCTACTCAGACCTCCTATTTTCTGTTTATTTGCTTGCTAATCGTACTACATTCCACCTTTTGTGTTTTGGGTAATTCATAGGTGAACATTTTGAGGTCAGACATTATTCCTTCTGCATTTCTACATCATCACCCACAGTGCAGATCCACAGTAGGCATTTAATGCTGTTGAGTCAATACATTACTTTAAATTTTAGTGCCCGCATACGAGGGAGACCTATGTCTGTCTTCCTGTGTCCAGCAGACTTCACCCAACATGATGTCCTCTGGTTTTAAGGCAGTTGACAAAAGTTCATTCTTTTTTATAGCTGAATGATATTCCATTGTGTGTACATATGTGTGTGTACATACATTTTTGTTATCCATTCACCTGATAATAGGCACTTTGGTTAATTCCATATTTTGGCTATCGTGAACAGTGCTGCTATAAACATTGTGGTGCAGAAATCGCTATGATACAATAAAAACAAAAATAGAACAAATGTCTGTGTGGGTCAGTTTTGCTGCAAACACAGTGTTTTGTCTATGTTTGTTTTAGATCTTTGTCAAACAAATTGTTAAGAATTATATACTACTATAGCTTGAATGATTTTGTGACTTTTAAAATTCACTTTATATGAGTGAAGTTGAACATCTTTTCTTTTTTTATTTTTTTTAACTTTTATTTAATGAATATAAATTTCCAAAGTACAGCTTATGGATTACAATGGCTTCTCCCCCATAACGTCCCTCACACCCGCAACTCTCCCCTTTCCCACTCCCTCTCCCCTTCCATTCATATCAAGATTCATTTTCAATTCTCTTTATATACAGAAGATCAGTTTAGCATATATTAAGTAAAGATTTCAACAGTTTGCTCCCACACAGAAACATAAAGTGAAAAATACCGTTTGAGTACTAGTTATAGCATTAAATCTCAACGTACAGCACACTAAGGACAAAGATCCTACATGAGGAGTAAGTGCACAGTGACTCCTGTTGTTGACTTAACAAATTGACACTCTTGTTTATGGCATCAGTATTCACCCTAGGCTCTTGTCATGAGCTGCCAAGGCTATGGAAGCCCCCTGAGTTCATCGACTCTGATCATATTTAGACAAGGCCATGGTCAAAGTGGAAGCTCTCTCCTCCCTTCAGAGAAAGGTACCTCCTTATTTGATGACCCGTTCTTTCCACTGGGATCTCACTCGCAGAGATCTTTCATTTAGGTTTGTTTTTTTTGTTTGTTTTTTGTTTTTTGTTTTCTGTTTTTTGTTTTGCCAGAGTGTCTTGGTTTTCCATGCCTGAAATAGTCTCATGGGCTTTTCAGCTGGATCCGCATGCCTTAAGGGCTGATTATGAGGCCAGAGTGCTGTTTAGGACATCTGCCATTCTATGGGTCTGCTGTGTATCTCACTTCCCATGTTGGATCATTCTCTCCCTTTTTGATTCTATCAGCTAGTATTTGCAGACACTATTCTTGTTTATGTGATCCCTTTGGTTCTTAGTGCTATCATTATGATCAATTGTGAACAGAAATGGATCACTGGGACTAGTGAGATGGCATTGGTACATGCCACCTTGATGGGATTGAATTGGAATCCCCTGGTATGTTTCTAACTCTACCGTTTGGGGCAAGTCAGCTTGAACATCTTTTCATACGGTTATTGTTTGTACCTTGCTTATTTTCCTGCTGAACTATGGTCTTTTTATTTTTTAATTGTTGAACTGTTTATTTAGTGAAGCCTTAAGCCTTTGAGGATAATGGAAATTAAAAATACGGCTCAATAGGCTAATCCTCCACCTAGCCGCGCTGGCACACCAGGTTCTAGTCCCGGTCGGGGCGCCGGATTCTTTCCTGGTTGCCCCTCTTCCAGGCCAGCTCTCTGCTATTGCCAGGGAGTGCAGTGGAGGATGGCCCAAGTGCTTGGGCCCTGCACCCCATGGGAGACCAGGAGAAGCACCTGGCTCCTGGCTTCAGATCAGTGCGGTGCGCCGGCCTCAGCAGCCATTGGAAGGTGAACCAACGGCAAAAAGGAAGACCTTTCTCTCTGTCTCTCTCTCTCACTATCCACTCTGTCTGTCAAAAAAAATACATTATCTCAAAAAAAAAGGAAAATAATTTCTTTTAAATGAGCCAATTGAAAAGAAATGCACCATGTACCTGGTACTAATGATGTTTTTCATTGACATATACACTTCCCCTATACCAGCCTGTGGTGCCCAGACCAAAAAAAAATTAATTCAGATTAAGGATTCCCACAGACAGAATTCAAACTGGTGTTTGAATTCTAGGCCCAGATCAAAACCAAAACAAAATAACAACAAGAAAAAAAAAATCCAGATTCCAGATCCAATGACATCATGCTCAGTTTTAACACTGAAGTGCTATGGTTTTCAGATACAGAATTTCAGAAAATATGCTATTTCAGACAAATATCCATGTCTGTTTAGCAGACTGTCTTGAATTTTGCATGACCTCTTGATTTCTGTTATCAAACTGCTCTGCACGTCTTTCCTGATGAGTAACATGCATGCCCCGTTTATGTTTGTTCAGTCGCTTTTACTGAAAGTTTAAAGCCACTTACAAGGTGAGGATGCAGTTTAAAAAAAAAAAAAAAAGAGCTGCAGAGCTGCAGATATTATTTGATAGTCCAGAACTTTAGTAAAAGATGTGCCCGGAGACACCACCCTTGCAATCAAGCACATAACGAAAAGGGACCGGAACTGATGAATTTTAATACAGCTAGGCAAAAACCCAAGGCCTGTCACACCAGCTGGTCATTCTTGCTTCAGCCATTAAAAGTGGCCTTTTTTGTGGCTAACGACAGAAATGTCGGTCAATCAGGCACAGCTGTAGGTCTGGGCTTGGTGCCCACTCTCAACCTTGCCCCCTCCCTTTCTTTCCCCCAGGCTAGGATGGAATGAAAGGGTCAGGATTGGCAGTAGGCACACAGAAAGAGAAAACCAAGATGCTTAAAACTGGATGAAAGATTGATTGCTGCAGCATCTCAGGCCTTAGCCCATTAGGTAAAGTTTAACCCCTGCAAAGCAGGTCACTTGGCAAAAATGCATGGAAAATACAAACCTCAGGTTGAGAGATGGGGAGGAGGCAAGGGAGATACTCCGCTGCATATGGTGTTCCATTAATAGGTATCACACTCCATAATGGGAACATTTTTATACAAATGTGTTCTTTGGAATCCAGCCAAGAGCAGGGCACCCTAGTGAAATCACAATGCACAGCTAATGAGCTATTTTTGGTGAATTTGGCACTAGAGACTAATAGAACCAATTTGTCCCCAAAATGTTAAATCATTTAGCGCTTCTTTGGAGGTGCTAAGTGCATCTAGAACTTTTTGGGGCTGTCAATAAAAATTAGAGACTACTCAAAAGCCTTCAGCCTTGGCTTACAATCCTGCATCCTTTGATTAGAGGGCTGCTGGGCACCTGAGGAGACTCTGAGCAAAGCCTGCTAAGCAGCAAGAAGCAAGTGGCAGGACTTTGTGCTACAGGGGCTCCCCTGGCTGAGGAGAGCCTGCAGCCGTGGTGCAGGTGCAGGCTGCCCACCTGCAGCTCCTCTGCATCACTGGCATCCTCTGCCGCCCTTTCTCAGCACTGCCGTTCTCCCAGGCCCATCATCAGAACCTTGACTCCTGCTTCCCACCGTCCATTCTCCTGTGTTCCTACTCATGTCCTCTACACCAGCGATCAGTCCTTTGCCCCCGGAGTTTTAAAACTGTCTGCCAGAGCTCCTTCCTACCAACCTCTCTCGCCTCCACTCATCCTGCAGTAGGATGGCAAATGAATCTTTGTTAATCAACACTCTCAAAAAGTTACCCACCTATGTGGAGGCTGTCAGTGGCTCCCAGGCACCTGCCACATCAATTCTGAACTTGGCCATCTGGCTGTCAAAGCCCTTTATAAGATGACCCCATTCAACCAGGATAACCTTATTTTCCACAAACTGTCTTAGCCTACTTGGCTCAGGAGAATCATTAGCCATCCTTGAATAAATAAATCCCTGCTATTGCTCACCCTGGAGCCCACTAGAGAGTGAGCAAGTTACACAGAGCTGCCAACGTGAGGAACAGCAAAATCCAGAAGTTAAGTCTTACATTTAAATCATCTGCCCTTATGAATTACAACTTAAAGCTCCAGTCTAAAACCACTACTCACGTTCTTGGTCAGCGGTCCACCACCCCTCCCCCCAACCCAGCAAAAAAAACTCTTCTTTGTGTATCTAAATTTAGTGTAAATCTAACAAAACTATTCTTTACATTGCAGTAGCAAATAAAAGCCACTTTATGGTGATGGCTGTCTGTGCTGCACGTGACCTCTGCTACTCTCAGACTGGACTTGGGCTCCATGAACATCTGCATTCACTCTTCACATTCTCATGGCTGCCCTTGGCATGGTCCCTCCTCTCCCCTGCCCCCATCCACCCAAACCCCATTCTGTAAGGCTTAGGCCTTGCTCCACCCACTCAGGTGCACCTAATCCAACTACTCCTACTCTCCAGGATTTCAACCTTGAAACAGTATGTACTATATTACTTACTATTAAGGGTTAGGTTAATTGTCTGGTACTGATAGCTCATCACTTCACAGGAATCATTTTTGTTTCCTCAAGGAGAAGAGTCATAATTTAAACCTGTGTTTCCACCTAAAGCTGTGATCATAGTAGGTGCTAAATAAATATATTTTGATCAATCAATTCACTCTTTCATTCTATCATGCCTAAACATGCAGAACATAATAGGGGCTCAAAAATTCTAATGAATCAACCTTCAGATATTTTTTGAAGCATTTTTTAGTTGACTCCAGATGTTAGGCTGAAAATTAATCCATCAGGATGGTTACTGAGGTAGAAATGACTACCCTCCAAAATGGACACTTCCTCTCCCATCGCATGCGGTCATCTCTGAAAAGCCTCTTTCTTGCATCTGAGTAAAGCCATCGGTGGAATGGGAGCCAAAGTCCCCTCTGGGCCAAGGTGGTTACAAAGTGGCTACACCTTCTCCACCTTCTCCTTTCCTGGTTGCAGAGATGACCTGGATGAGATCCCTCGAGGAAGTAGAGGATGGAAGAAGATGGAAGAGACTGGGCCCCTGAGACACCACATGGAAGAAATTTCCTGCCAGGCAGGACCACCTGTGACATCCTTGTAGATGAGAAATAAACTTTTATTAAGTTTAGCTACTGAAAATCTGGAGTATGTTGCAGCTAAGCAATCACTTACCTTCCTCTGAAATAGTAAAACTGCCACTGAAGGGAGGAGCAGTTCAAGATGAGAAGCAATTAAACTCTCATGCATTAATACATGATGAGCTATCAAGCTGAAGGCTAATTGGCTTCCAGAGTGCGCCTCTCTACATTTAATGAGGAATTCAGGCATGTTCCACCAGTCCTAAGAAAATGACTTCATTATATTTCTAACACACCCAAGTCCATGGTTACAAAGATTAAATGAAGGTGCCTTCTTGTCCTGTCTCCAGCCCAAACTGCTTTCCCGATCTAGAGTCCTGTACAAATCATTGCTGCTGAATATCTCCAGCTGGCTGCCCCACGGCCCTCAGATCTTGCATCTCTAATTCCAATTGCAGCTCCCTCTCCCACTCACCTCCACCTGGGACTCCTCCTTCTGCATTTCCTAATTTGGTGGCATCACCACCTATCTGCAAATGTGCTTTGACTCTCACAAACAAATTAGGATGTCTCTATTCCTGTGTTCCTTCTACACAGTTTACCTCTGACAGAACCACCACATGCCATACTGTGATCATTTCTGTGTGCATCTACCTCCCACCAGACAACAAACTTTCTCAGCCAGAAACCAGATCTTTTTATCTGGGTAGTCACAACACTCAAATATTTGCTCAAGGAAAAAATATAGGAACATAGAGCTAAATATAAGAGAAAAAGTGTGCTGCAAAACTCTTCAAAGATTATGTAAGAGAAACATGAGCTTGAATTGGGCAAAGTTCTTAAATATGATAACAAATGCATAATTTGTAAAAGAAATTGATTAATTAGACTTCATAAAAATTAAAAGCTTTGAAGCTTCAAAAGATATCATTAAGAAAATATAAAGCCAAGATTAAGAGAAACATTTGCAAATTATATTTCTAATTGAACTTGTATTTAGCATATATAAAGAGCTCTTACAACTCAATAATAAAAAGAAAAAAATTTAAACATGAGCAAAAGATTTAACTAGATAATATACCAAATAATATATAGAAATAGTCAATTAGCACATGAACAGATACTAAAGTACCACTACTTATTAGGGAAATGAAAATTAGAACCTCAATGAGATATCATTTCATTCTCACTAGAAAAAGTATAATTTAAAAAGACAATTAAAAGTATTAGCATAGCTATGGAGACAAAACATTGCTAATGGGAATGTAAAATGATGTAGTTACTTTGAAAACGGGCAATTTCCTTAAACAAAAATTCACCACATGACCCAGCAATTTTACTCCTAAGGGAAATGAAGATGTACTATATACAAGGGAAATGAAATTGTATATTCACACAAAGACTTGAATGTAAATAATAACAGTGGCATTATTCATAATTGTTAAAAAATGGAAACAATCCATGTGTCCACCAACTGGCGAGTGGATAAACAAAACCAGATTATGGTGATGGTTGCACAACTTTGGAAGTTAACAAAGCATCATTAAATTGTACACGTAAAGCATGCCAATTTTATGATATGTAAATTATGTTTGTATACAGCTGGTTATTTAAAATAAATGACAGTTTTATATCTACATAGATGTGACAAATGACAAAATATATTTTTGCACTTCCCATGTTCTAAGCCCTAGCACTTTACACATGTTAACTGTGTGTACATGTAATCTATACAACAATGCTATTAGGTAATATTATCACTGTCCTATTTTGCACATAAAACTGAGCCACAGAGAATTTAAATAATTTGCATAGTATCACATACCTTAAAAAAGATCTGCAAATACTGAAAGGGAAATGAAATTCTCAAAACTCTGATTGCTATATCAAAAAGATGTCTCTTTTTAATAATTATGGGAAATAAGCAATGTTTGGATTATCTTTCTTTTTCCCTTTAGTAACAGATAGGAATTAAGAATTTATTCTGAAATTACATAAAAGACTCATTACTATCAATAAATTCCCCTTTCCAGTCATTTTCAATGCATAAAACTGGCATTTCTGTTAAAATTCTACTATGGGGGTAGGCAAGTATTGTGACCTAGAAATGCAATAGCTGTATCTCATACTGGAGTGCCTGGGATTGAGTTCCACCTCTGTTTCCTGTACAGCTTCCTTTTAATGCTTCTGGAATGTAGTTGATGATGGGAGACCCTGATGAAGTTCCTGGTCTCTGGCTTTGGCCTTATTCAGCCCTGGCTATTTGTGAGCATTTGGGGAGTAAAGCAGCAGACGGAAGTTTGCTCTCTCCCCCATCACTCTGCCTTTCAAATAAATAAATCTTTAAAACAAAGGGCAACAACAAAATATTGCTAAGGGAAGACAGAATTTCAGGCCAGCACCATTGTATACTATCAAAAGCAAATCTTAGGGGCTGGTGCTGTGGCGTACTAGGTTAGGTCTCCGCCTGCGGTGCTGGCATCCCATTTAGGCACAAGTTCAAGTCTCGGCTGCTCCACTTCCAAACCAGCTCCTTGCTAATGGCCTGGAAAAACAGTGAAGATGACCCAAGTGCTTGAGTCCTTGCACCTGTGTGAGAACCCAGAAGAAGCTCCTGGCTCCTGGGTTCAGATCAGCCCAGGCTCCAGCCATTGTGGCCATCTGGGGAGTGAACCAGCAGATGGAAGACTTCTCTGTCTCTCCCTCTCTCTGTCTGTAACTCTGCCTTTCAAATAAATAATTTTTTTAAAAAGCAAGTCTCCTTCATATTCATTCTACTTTAGTTTGGCAAATCTAGCGCTAAGGTTTTAAAGATGGCCAAAGTGAAACTCTTTTTCCTCCACAAAGCCCATCCTTACATAACTCTCCTCACTGCCAACTGTCTATCCCGAGAGTCTCTGCATTGCCCCCTAGTTTTCAAATCTGCCACTTGTTTATGTTTTACTATATGCTTTATAGCTGACAGTACAGAAAATGTCCTTGAAAGTCCAAACTTATGCTACCTATAAGTAATAAAATTGAATTTAGGTAAAAAAAAATCACTGGTGATATCTAGGCTACATTGCACTGGAAGTCCTACAAATGAACAAAACAATCTTAAAGTCATAGGAAACCATGTGGCTTTATTTAGATAATAGTAAGCTGAGCTTGTGTCATACTGTTTTGCACATTATCACTGAATGGTCAAGTCAGTTTAAGTTATGTGACATAATGTGGTAGATACATAGGGAGAGAGAAACTTTTTTTAAAGGGAGAGAGATTTTTAATTCTGCCAAGGGCTACCTAATCCAAATCTATGGTTGATTAAAATGGTTACATTCTGATGTACCAGAAGCTAATGCAACTTTTGCAAGCATTTCCTGCAAAAGTACAATTATTTTCCCTCTTCCACCTTGTTCTATCCCCATTTTTAGCCTCCAGATTAAGTAGCTCCTTTTTGCTGAGGCTGAATCAGTGATTTTATTTTTTCACAACAAATCTTAAGGCAATCACAGCAAATGAAAAATGGAATTTGACTTGCTAATGTTTAATTATTGATGTGGTCTTTAAAAAACACATTTGATTCTCTGAAATGGTTTTTCACAATGGAGCTCCATTTCTCATCGGTTCCCTATTCTGTTTGTTCTTGGTCTCTGTGCTCCCTTTCCATTTTCTGCAGGATAGTAAGTGCTGCATTGTCTGCTTTTGAAATGTGTCTTTAGGCATGCTTTTGTTTGACAAGGAATGCCAGGGCTCAGCTGACAAAGTCTGTTTGAAAATCTTTTTCCAGGTATACAAGATCAGTGAGCCTGTTCAATGTATACTGTGATTAGAATTTTTCTCCAGATATTTACATCAACATTTCAGTTTTAAGAAGAGATGTTTTCTGAGCCTGCCTGTCAGAGGGAAACTTATAAAAGGCAAGGGAATCTATCATGCATTCAAATATAGAAATATATTTGTGGCAAAGAGTAGACGTCTTGCCCCCCCCCCCCTTCATCGCTTTCTGTTTAAAAAGGAGGCAGGTGACTGGCAAAGACAAGTCACCACCCCTCCCATAAACTGGAGTCCTGGCCTGCAGATACGGGGTTTCAGGGTTAACTTGAGAAGACTTAGGAGATTTTAATCATAAGACTAGGGTAGGAAAAGATGGAGACAACCAGGTGAGCAAATAGAGCTACTCAATGAAAGATCGTATCTCTAAACCAATATATTAAGGATGTGGGGGCTGGCACTATGGCACAATGTATTAAAGCCCTGGCCTGCAGTGCCAGGATCCCATATGGGCACCAGTTCGAATCCTGCCTGCTCCACTTCTGATCCAGCTCCCTGCTACTATTGCACCTGGGAAAGCAGTGGAGGATGGTCCAGGTCCTTGGGCCCCTGCACCCGCATGAGAGATCTGGAAGAAGCTCCTGTCTCCTGGCTTGGGATCGGCTCAGCTCCGGCCATTGTGGCCACCTGGGGAGTGGGGAGTGAACCAGTGGATGGAAGATTTCTCTCTCTCTCTTTCTAATAAGTCAAATAAATTTTTTTAAAAATGTGATTTGCCAATGGGGACTTACTAATATCCAGGTGATTTTGTTTTTGTTTTCACCTAAAAACTTCAGCACTAAATTCAGTGCAGGAGATATTCATTGTATCACCAGATACATATAGTGCAATATTTTGGGGCAGTGGTTAACACACCATTTGGTAAGCCCTGGCTCCTCCACTTCCCATTCAGTTTTACACTAAAGTGCACCCTGGGAGGCAGCAGATGATGATTCAAGTACTTCAGTTCCTGACACCCGCTTGGGGGATTTAGCTTCACTTCCAAGCTCTTGACTTTAACCTGGCCCATCTCTGGCTTTTGTGAGCATAAACCAGTGGACAGAAGGTCAGGTAGTCATTCTGTCTGTCTGTCTGTCTCTCTCTTCTCTCTCTCTCTCTCTCCCCACCTCTGTGTTTCTCTTTATGTCTCTTCCACTCATTCTCTCTTTGTATCTCAAATAAACTACATGTAATTTTTTAAAATCTATTTTAAGGGCAAGAATTTGACCTGGCCATTAAGAAGTTACTGCCTGGGACACCTGAACCCCATATTAGAGTGCCTGAGTTGTGTACTTCCAATTCTAGCTTCCTGCTAATATGCACCCTTGGAGGAAGCAGGTAATGATTCAAGTTAGTTGAATCCCTGCGACCCATGTGGGAGACCTGATTGAGTTCTGGCATAGGCCCAGCTATTGTGGGCATTTGGGGAGGGAGCCAGTGATGAGAGAGATTTTCTCCCCCCCCCCCCCCCCACCGTGTGTGTGTCTCTCTCTTAAATACATAAAAATATGTAACTGTTTTAAATGCAAAGATTAAAAAAAAAAAAACCTATTTTAAAGTGCTATTCATTTGGGGGAAGTAAAACTTAAAAGATGACAAGAAAGGATATCATCTTGGCCACCAGTGAGTTACCTGCAGCCCGCAGTCAGGCTTACATTAAATTCCTATAAGAAGAATTAGCAAAGGGCAGTATAATAAAAAATTGCAAGTGGAAGATCATACCAGCCTAAGAGATGAAATAATTCTTAAGTATTTTTGTAGACCTTTGCAGAAAATTTAACTTCAGATTTACTTTATCAAGTGATTAAATCTACTGACTAAAGCAGCCCCTCCCCCTATTGTCTACCTCAAAGCACTTCCTTAACCATTTCACTTAGCTGTGACACAAATAGAACATTTTATTAAAGTTCTGACATACTTTCCACAATTCAGACTGCTCACTAATTCAGATTGATCTCAGCTTTCAAATATTAGATTATTCTGAACTGCCTTTGTCTCTGTTAAAAGTTATATTAGGCCGTCATCTCACTATAAAATATTCAGATATCACATACCATGTACTAGGCACAGATCCAGGGTCTGAGCTGTAATTACAAATAACACGATCCTTGAACTCAAGGAGTTACTGTGCAGTGAAAGAAGAAGATTCAGGTATGTTCTCAACAAAGTCAAACATAATAAAAGAACAGAGTTCCAAAATGTAAATAAAATATTAGCATTTTAAGTGTTTTGCCAAAGATAGAGCAAATGAACAGTTAAATAAAGCATGAGATTATATGTAGCTTCTTCAGAACAAAAACATCTTCGATAATAATGTTTTTTATATTGTAGAAGCCATCATTTTTTCCAGGGCAACACTGACACAGCTATGCTCCCTTTTCAATATAGTCTTCCATCAAGAACAACAAGTTCATATACCACCCAATACTGTCACAAAAATGTATGAATGCAAGATGCTTTCCCATTAGAAAGCACTGAGGATCCGTCAACTCTTCTCTGTCTTGCTTTTAAGTGCTCATCAATGATGGTAGTAGTGTACATCAACCCACGTCTAAATCCAACAGGGAAGGATGAGGGGATAGAGGAAGAAGAAATGCATACACAGACACTGTATTGAGGTCTAGAATCTTGCTTTGCTGAATATCCCAGAAAGTATTGGCTCTATGTGCTGATTTGATCTTAATCTGAGGTGCTTTCAACATGCTGAAAAAAGAGAGAGGAATACAGGACACATGCCTAGTATGTGGTTAACTAGCTCATTTTCACACCAAAGCGAGGAAGTGATGAGAGCCACCCCGGATAGATAGCCAATCTTAATGTGCCCCTCAGCCTCTGAGAAAGTGTTTCTGTCTTTTCCTGATTTGGCTAACTTGGTGCAGCTGTAGCAGAGTCTTTCCTATAAGGAAGGTCTAAGCCCATGCCAGATAGAAGAGTGTCATTTTAAGAAATACACCCCTTCCTTGAGGGCCAGAGAAAGTGTCAGAATCAGTACGAGTAAAGTGAGACAGAAAAACTAGATGTCATTTTAAGATGGAGGAGTGTATGCAGCCAATCCAATTCATTTTGTGTTTCTGCTAGCTTTAACTGGACACATTATACAGAATCTCTTGTTTGCAGAAATTCCACAGTTGTCTATGAATCCCCAAGATAAGAATACCTAATAAACTTCAGGAGGTGTTACTATGCTCACAAATTCAAATGATAAAAACAAACAGGCTTCGCAGAACACGTATAAAACCAGCATCCATGTTAATGCCTGTGGTTTAACAGCTTAAGACAGAGGGCCCCAGAGAGAAGCACCTCACAATCCTGCAACTACACCTACTTCTGGGTTCGTTGCCAGAATGGAGAGTCGAGGATCATTTGCTTTGGAAGCATGGGAGGTGAGCAGGGAATTTGAAAGGTGAGGGAGGGAATCTTCTTATTGGGGATGAAATGGAAATTATTTACTCCTGCAATCCTCATTATCCTGTTGATTTCCATCCTACTGACACTAAGAGGTCTTCTTATCTCCCACCCACACCGCCTCCACTCTTACAATTTCCTATTCCCTTTGATTTCATGACAAAAATTTGCAAGTCTGAAACTCAGATTTCACCTGAAATGCTAATATTCGAGCTCCATGTATTAAAAGGAGGAGTGGGGAAGGCCCCCACTTTCAAACCCACAGCCACCCTCCAGGATAAGAAGTTTGACAGCAGAGTTGCATGCCTGCCTCCCAGCACGTTATCAACACTTAGCAATGTTGCTTCCATTGGCTGCTCTGTGGTACAGTCATTTCATGCAAAATTCTCAGTTCATGTCAAGATAGAATTAAAAGAGATTTTTTTTAAAAAAGTGAGCCTGATGTGAGGAAATAATGAAACCTAGTTAATTGCTTTTATTTCCCTTTCTTTTTCTTCCTGAGACTAAAAATACATTTGCTTATGGTCCTTTGTTGTGGACCATAAAGGAAGATACCGCTTAGACCAGAAATATTCTCAAGGCATGGGGAGGAAAATCCATTAAAGAGTTTAATTCTGCTAAAATAAGATCCCTCGCTTGCCAGTGCCTGAGGCAACTTGACTAAAGGGTGCAATTTGAAAACTTGATTAAGTGTGTTCCGTCCTAGAACGTGCCCAGTCCAGCAGCCTGTAACTCACTAAAACCCTACCTCCATTCCATTTCCAATTCATCAATACCATGCTTCATAGTAAACTTGAAAGAGATGCAGACTGCTTAGAATCCCAGCTCAGCAAATGTATTAACCGTGGGATTATATAAGTCTTGGTTTCGGACTTAAAATTTTACCTCACACAGTTGTCCTGAAAACATAATTTCTGTGAGGCATGTAGCACAATGTCCAACATGTGGTAGGTACTCAATGATTGCTCTTCTTCTCATCAAAACATACCCTTACTCAGAACGTATTCTCTCCCAAACATTTTGGGGGGAAAATGCTAAATAAAAGACAACCCTGCAAATAAGCAACTCATTATCAGCCTACAAACTCCCAGCCAAAACAAAATACGAACACCACTTTTTTGCTCAAATGTGTGTGCTAAACTAATTGCATCCAAAGGACTTGCCTTCAATAATTTATCCCAAAGGGGGATTATGCTTGTTGATACAGGCCCTGGGTCTAAATCAAGTCAACAGGACTTTGATCAGTTTCCAATTTCTATCATTTGGGAAAGAATCTACAGAAGTCCCCCCAAAGCTCATCTTTCTTAAAAATCCTTGGGAGAAATTCCAGGGGATATTTTAACTCTAGAACAAAGAACTCTGTCTCAGATGTTTTGTGCATCATAACAAAGGAGACTGTGTAACCGGGTTCTGCTGGCCCCCAAGCTGTCTAAGCTTATCTAGGAAATCATAGCAAACAAGGTATACATCATCAGGGTGTGAACTCCTTGGAAAGCAAAGCTTCATCCCTAAGTCACAGAAGAGGGTCTCTTTCCCAACCTGGAAGAGAAGTGAAGGCCACATTGCTCAGGGTGTTAGTGGGACTCCAGAGAGCTCCAACAACAGTTAGCGTTCTACTGGCTTCCGGAATTCAGGACGTTCCCCAGGGTCAGGCAGACAGACCACAGACATCTGAAAATAAACCAAATCACAAGGCCTCCCCAAAGAGCATAGCTTTACTCTGCAGTCTAGAAGAAAAGACCCCAAATCCAGAGGAAAGCATATTCGCGTCATTCAACTCTGCTGCAAGAGGAGTAGGACAATATGTGCGTGCTTAGGGGACCACCAGTGATCTTAGTTTATGATGACGCCTTAACATCTATTGTGAAGCTTATCACCCGCTAAAAGAAAACGTAAAAGAAAAAGGGAATAAAGGCATCTGTCACATATATAGAGTCTGTGTTGTTCTATTAAACTAGAAAGTCAAAATGCTTTGACTGTAGCACTTTCTAGTAACAGACAAGATATTTTAGGTAGTTCCTCCTCTCCTGGTAAAACAGAATAAAACCCCTGCTCTGATTCCAATCCCATTATCAAAGGACTATTCACCTAATGTAAAAATGCAGCTCTTCATCAATTTATCATTAACACAAGCATTACTACCTAATGTAAGGGAACTGTTCTTCCCCTAGGGACTCTGTTAATGGGAGGCTGGAGCCAGATAACAAGCACAGGAATAGGCTGGCCACAGGAGGAGACACAACACATGTGCTGTGTATTCCCAGCAAAGGGCACTGCACCATGGCCTGTGACTGATGAGTTCTGGGCACAGTCAAAAACAAGGGGAGAAGAGTGAGAGTAGAGAAGTTTAAACTTTCACAGGGCACGTTTTCTAATTTTTCTCTTTTTAGAAATCCATGCCTATTTCCAACAAACCTTCAGCAGTGGCTCTTGGTTCCTTTCCAGCTTTCTTACCACCTCTTTATGAGGATTCAAACTTCAGTTTGGGAGTGATACATTCTAGAGTAACATGACCATGTAAATGAGCATATTTTTCTCTTTAAGATTTATTTATTTACTTGAAAGCCAGAGTTACACAGAGAGAGAGAAGGAGAGGCAGAGGCAGAGGCAGAGGCAGGCAGAGAGAGAGAGAGAGAGAGAGAGAGAGAGTCTTCCATCTGATGGTTCACTCCCCAATTGGCCACAATGGCTGGAGTTGTGCCGATCCAAAGCCAGGAGCCAGGAGCCTCTTCCAGGTCTCCCACATGGGTGCAAGGGCCCAAGGACCTAGGAAATCCTCCACTGTTTTTCCCAGGCCATAGCAGAGAGCTGGATTGAAAGTAGAGCAGCCAGGACTAGAACCAACACCCATATGGGATGTCGGCACTGCAGGCGGCAGCTTTATCCGCTACGCCACAGTGCTGGCCCCAGTGAGCATATTTTTTGTCCATTAAATAATACCAAAATAAGGTGTTGTTCTAAACTCTCCATTGATATTAAATAACCTTGTCTTTCACTTCTATTTTCCATGAACTTTTGGAAGCACCCTCATATGTGATGGAACTAGTATTAGAACCCAGGAATTCTGCCCTTGAAGTTCATGCTGTTAAGCAGGAGACTATAATGACTGTCAATCTCACTAATAATCACATAAGAGCTGGCAAATTAATGCACAAATTGAAACTCAGAGATAGCCAATGAATAATCAAACACTCAGGCTGGAAAACCTGGGTGGTTCATTAAGCCATAGACATTGAAGGCAGACAGATTGCAGGTCAAATCCCGAGCAGAATCTACTGCGTGTTAGTGCGATCGACTGAATGCCTGCCTTTTCCCAAAATTTGTATGTTGAAATCCTAACCCCGAAGGTAACAGTATTGGGAGGTGATTACATAAGAAGGAAAGAGACCTCAGGAATGAATTAGTGTCCTTATTAAAGAAGCCTCAGGGAGGTGCTTTGCACCATCCACCGTGTGAGGACACACAGGAGGTAGCCCTCAGCAGCCAGTAAGTCTTCCATGCTTGATCTTGGACTTCTTAACCTTTGGAACTGTGAGAAATAAATTTCTGTGGTCTATAAGCCACCCAGGTTTGTGTTTATGATCCTTTTGTTGCACCAACCAGAATGGATGAAGACGGCCAATTAAACTTGAACAAGTTAACTATCCCAACGTCTCAGTTTCCATATCTTTAAAATGCAGACATCACCTGTATAAGCAAGCACACTTGCATAAGTCTAGCAACATATTTAGTGCTCCATAAACATTAGCTATAAAGGCTTCAGCATCAGCATTATTATTTATTAAACATGTGGTCTTCCATTGTAGGGGTGCGTATTTGGAAGTAATGATTCTCCCTCACTCTCTCCAGGCATCCCACTGCTTTCAAAAGCCCACACATGTGAGATGACTAATGGGGATTAGGGTATCGCTGCAGCCAAGGATCACAGCAAAGCTAAGGAGCTCACAGGGACCAAACCCCTCAACCTTGGCTTCATTAGCAAGTTCCTCTAGCTGAGCTAACCCAGCCCATGCCAGTCAAGCAGTCCCTTGCAAATATAAATCATTACCCAATAAAGCACAGACACTGAAGACTATCCACAGCAGATAAAGCTGTGGGTCAGAGTAGCCAATCCCTGAGGCTTTGAGAAAAGGGAGAAAGAGCAACAGCATTAATTATATAAACAGTTACTTGGAAAAAGCTTTAAGCAAGTGTTTTAAATTCCCCTTTAATTAGGATAAATAATTACTTCACTTTCATCTTTCAGTGAGCTCCCAAACTCTCCCATGCCCTATCTTCAAATACCAACTAGAAATACACAAAGATCAGGGGAATAAACTAACTGTGTACACTTTTAAAGCCACTTTATCCTTTTGGATCTCCGCTTCACCATCAGTACAATGAGGAGATTGGACAAGGTACGTCTCCAAGGCCCCTTCCAGTGGATTTTCTACAACCCTGTGCAGTGTATTGGGGCTGGTTTAATGGCTATACCACTGTACTCATCTCATGTTCTTTTCTAAAGAGCTACATAACATTTGAAGATGTTAACGGCATTTGTTTATTGAGCTTCAAAAACTGGTTTACAAATTTGTACAAATGCAAGCATCAAGATACCCAGCAATTTTGTAAGTGTGTTAGTCCCCTACCGTGAGAGAAACCCAAAATAACAAGTCTAAAGATGGCTGGAGACTAGCTCAAGGAATGGTTAAAAGAGCTAAAGATGGTCTTGGGAAATGGCAATGTTATCTCTTTTAATTAGAATCTCTGTGTAGCTCCAGAACTCAAATCAATGGATTAGCATTATAGGGAGAGAGATACTGGGTAGCTTCATAAGGAATCACTTCCCATCCAAGATAATGGTCAAAATGGGGCAAACATTTGCTGTAGCTATGAGCATCACTGAAAGAAATGGGAAGACTTCCCATCAAGTATACATAGAGGAAATCCCTCAGTTGCAACAGTTTATGGAAGGGTGTATTTGAGCTCACATTGTCTCTCAGGATTCCCCCAGAGAGTTAATATTTTCATCTATGATCCCCATCCATTCATACTGCTCAAGGAGAACACTTACATAGGGCGTTTTAATGTTTGTTTATTGATGTCACCCTTACTAAGCGAGAGTAGCACATTAGCCTTTGTATATCTCCATCATGGCTCTGAGCACACATATTTTCAAAAATGTTAGTTGGATAATTTTTTTGGGTGTTTTTGTTTTAACTTTTATTTAATGAATATAAATTTCCAAAGTACAGCTTATGGATTACAATGGCTTCCCCCCATAACGTCCCTCCCACCTGCAACCCTCTCCTTTCCCACTCCCTCTCCCCTTCCATTCACATCAAGATTCATTTTCAATTCTCTTTATATACAGAAGATCAGTTTAGCATACATTAAGTAAAGATTTCAACAGTTTGCTCCCACACAGAAACATAAAGTGAAAAATACTGTTTGAGTACTAGTTATAGCATTAAATCTCAATGTACAGCACACTAAGGACAAAGATCCTACATGAGGAGTAAGTGCACAGTGACTCCTGTTGTTGACTTAACAAATTGACACTCTTGTTTATGGCATCAGTATTCACCCTAGGCTCTTGTCATGAGCTGCCAAGGCTATGGAAGCCCCCTGAGTTCACTGACTCTGATCATATTTAGACAAGGCCATGGTCAAAGTGGAAGTTCTCTCCTCCCTTCAGAGAAAGGTACCTCCTTCTTTGATGACCCATTCTTTCCACTGGGATCTCACTTGCGGAGATCTTTCATTTAGGTTTGTTTTTTTTTTTTTCCCAGAGTGTCTTGGCTTTCCATGCCTGAAATACTCTCATGGGCTTTTCAGCTGGATCCACATGCCTTAAGGGCTGATTCTGAGGCCAGAGTGCTGTTTAGGACATCTGCCATTCTATGGGTCTGCTGTGTATCTCACTTCCCATGTTGGATCGTTCTCTCCCTTTTTGATTCTATCAGCTAGTATTTGCAGACACTATTCTTGTTTATGTGATACCTTTGGTTCTTAGTGCTATCATTATGATCAATTGTGAACAGAAATTGATCACTGGGACTAGTGAGATGGCATTGGTACATGCCACCTTGATGGGATTGGAAATTTTTTTAATAAAAATTAATAACCAAGGGGCTGGCATTGTGCCTTAGCAGGTAAAGCCACTATCTGTGATACTGGCATCCTATATGGGCGCCTGTTTGTGTCCCAGCTGCTACACTTCCAACACATCTCCCTGTTAATGGCCTGGAAAAGGCAATAGAAGATGACACAAGTGCTTGAGCCCTTGCCACCCATGTGGGAGACCCAGATGAAGCTCTTGGCTTTGACCTGGCTGTTGCAGCCATCTGAGAAGTGAACCAGCAGATAAAAGATTCTCCCTCTCCTTCTCACTTTCCAACTCTTTCAAATAAATAAATAAATCTTTTAAAAAAAATTATGACCAGTCAGTTGAAAAAGACCATTTCTGCACTCAGAGTGGCTTGCATTCTAGCTGAACTCAATATTAACACAGCAGAAATAAATCTTACATAATTGTACCTAACCCCATACCACGCACATAGTTGGGATTTAATAAAGGTTTGAGAAACAAGCTCACTTGACAGCAAGTAAGCATGAAGTGGTGGTTTGGACCACCCTCCAAAATCAGGCCCCTCCTACCGGAGGAACACATTCCTCCTAAACACCAGCTAATTCCTCAGACTTCCAGACTCACCAACGTTCTCCCTCCTGCACGGGAGCTCCAGTTTTTCCTATCGGCTGGACCACCCCTCTTCCCTTCTCTGGAGCACTAAGCTCTGACCTTCCCCAGAAATCTGTGTTACTCACTTAGCACAGAATAGTGTATGCAGTGGCCATCCATTCATGTACAACCCCAAGCTGAACCTTGAGGTTGCAAACAAAGGAGACATATATCCTGCCCTGAAGAGGTTTAAAGTTCACCAGAAGCCAAACACTGTCTACCTTAGCAAAATGAACACTTTTCCTGCAGAATGTCGTGGAGGAAACACGGGAGGTGGCACCTTTCCCAGTTCGCAGGAAAGGGTATGTGTTCACGGCGACGGCCAGGGAGGGAGAGCTTCCTGGAAGTATCACCAGAGCAGTCCTAAAGAGATGATAAAAGCAAGCCAGGTGAGCAGAGGAAAGGTCTTTTCCAGCAAAACTGCATTAACAAAGGCTGAGGAAAGAGAAAGCTTGATAAGTAGGGACAGCTGATGCAGGGGACCAGGTGACGTTGAGCGTGCAGAAAGAGCGCAAGCTGAATAAAGAAGAACAGTTATGTGGGGGAGCTCGTGTCTTATCCCAGCACTGACGGGGACTTTTGAAGAATTAGATCAGATTCGTTTTGTATAATGTTCCTTGAGGCAAAGGCAGATTGGAAGAGAGGCCAGATGCTGCCTAGACAGAGATCAAGATAGGAAGCAATCGTAGTGAAGCAGGCATGAAGTGAACCAAGGCAGTCTCAGCAGGGACAATGAAGGGGCAGGAGGCCACATCCAGGGAACTGGAAGTCAGGGTGATGCCTCCTGGAACTCTGCCTAGTACAGCTGAATGGCCAGTGGTGACATTAACTAAGATAGAAATGGTACCAGGGGGAGATTTGGTGAGGAAAATGGCGAATTCTTCTTTAGACCTGATGAGCCTGTGAGACAGCCAAGGGGGAGGTGGTTGGGTACACAAGTCAGAAAGTTGGGAGGAAGGACCAGGCTGGAGATGCGATGAGCACAGAGGGGCATACAAACCCTGGAGTCTGCTGAGGTCTCACAGGGACTGTGGGGAAGAACTAAGCAAAGCACACACACTGTCTCCAAAGAGCCCAAGAAACCAAGAAGTTCTCTACCCCGAGGCCAGCCACTTGTCCTAGGCCCCCACTCTCCACCAAGAGAAGGAGCAGAGATTGTTCAGGGATCCTAGTGCATCAGGAGTTTGTCTATGGTGACTATTTCCAAATGCATGTTACCCTTCCTCCCAAGATGGCGGAAACTTAAAACTGGCCTTTGCGGTGATCCACTCAGCCTGGCTTGGATGGTGTCTTTCTCCCCTTTAATCTGCACTCTGCTTTGTCTGAGGGAGATGGAGCAGCTGGTTAACGTGTAGGAATTTGGGTCTTGTAATGGATGAAGACCCTCTTTTCCCAGAAGTTTGCTTTAGACAAATCACTCTACTGTTTCAATTTCAAAGTAAAAGGGAATTTCATCAGGAACACAAGGAAGAAAAGGATGTCCCCTGGATCTGACAGTGCTTGCAGTCTTGAAGAAGTCCTACAAGGACTATTGTCCTTTTAATGAGCCTGTCTTGTCATCACAAATCAGAAGGCCCCTGAAACTGAAGGGTCAGCTTGTATGCAGGCACTTCAAAAAGTTCATGCACTGGGGCCAGCACTGTGGTGCAGTGTGTTAAGCCGCTGCCTGCAGTGTGATGCCAGTTTGAGTCCCAGCTGCTCCACTTCCAACCCAGCTCTCTGCTAATAGCCAGAAAAAGTAGCAGGAGGATGACCAGGTGCTTGGGCCCCTGCACCCATGAGGGAGAGCCCAGAAGTTCCTGGCTTCAGGCTTCGACCTGGTCTAGCCTTGGCCATTGCAGCCATTTGGGGAGTGAAACAGTAGGTGGAAAACTTCTCTCTCTCTCTCTCTCTCTCTCTCTCTCTCTCTGTAACTCAGCCTTTCAAAGAAAATAAACATTTTTGAAAAGTTCATGGAAAATGAAATTAAAGGACAAATTTAGTTTGATGCAAAAACTTTAAAATCTATACATGGCTTTTTCATACTATGCATTTTCCATGAACTTTTTGAAAATCCATTTGTGTTTGGATTTCAATAACTTTTTGCACTAAAGTAAACATATTTTAGTTTCGATTTCCACAAATTTTTGAAGGCCTCTCTGATGTGTATGTGGATACCATACATAAAACTGCCCAACACTTCAGGAAATCAACAGCTCCTCGTTCCATGCACATCTCTGTAGCCCCTGGAGTCTGTTCCACGCTACTTTACCTGACTAATTGCTATTCTGTTCTCAGCTATCTCATGACTCAGCTATTTCACAACTGCAACCAGACAGCAAACTCCTTGCAGACAGGGTTGCTTACTCAGGCTTGATCTTGTATAACATACTGGCCAGAAGTGGTGCTCAGTAAAGCTCGTTGATTTGCAGGTGTTGGGTCTGGGATGAATTTATCCTGTCACATGACACCTTCTGAAAGAAAAAGAATGTGTCAGAACAAGCAGGACTTGAAAAAGGATTCTGAAGCATACACTAAGCAATACTCTTGCATGTTCCTGAATGCAGGCTAATTGAGTAATTTATTCAGCAGTGTTTGCACTGAATTAAGCTTCAGTGGGCAGCATGTGGAGCTGCACTGTGACCTTCAACTGGCAATGTACATTTCACATGCAAGTTTATGGGCAGCATTAGTAATGTGTATTAAATCACCAAAGGCTTCCAGTGCAATGTAGGAATTTGTACTCACTGCACATTAGGGAAAGAGGGAGGGACAAAGAGACAACAGACTGAGAATGAGTTCAGAGAGAAAGGAATGAGAAGAGCCTGTGCTGATCACAAGAAATCTGCATCAATGGACTAAAGCTCGGAGCAGAATGGCACTGCACAACCTCTGTGTGGTTTCACAAAGATTCTTTCCATTCACAAAGAATTGCAGCAAATGCTCCTAGAAAGTATCACAACAGAATGACTAGATGTCTCTAAAGAGACCCACCTTGACTCAAGGCTGCAGAATGAATAATCCTCTCTCGATTGTTGTTAGCAGTGACCACTAGAGGACATGATGCATTGTCAAATATAGATGGCTCTAAATGATTGACTTCTAAGAGTCCATAGACACCATCCTGAAGTGGGGTATCAGTCAAGAGATCACAGCCCAGAGAAATGAACAAACATCCTCTGAAAGTGCTCAGAAAACAAGAGTCAAGTATCCAGGAAGATCTGAGAGAAGCTGGGCCCCTGTGAGCCCAGAGATTACAGAGCAATCCTGGCCTGGGCACTGGGAAACCATAGAGCTAGAAGCATACAGACAAGGAAGAACATTGCTTGATTCCTTCCTTTATTTCTAGTGATGCAGGCATTCTAACAAAGTCTGATCACCCAGATCTCTGCTATGGCCTGGGAAAGCAGTAGAAGATGGCCCAAGTCCTTGGGCCCCTGCACCCACGTGGGAGACCCGGAAGAAGCTCCTGGCTCCTGGCTTCAGATTGGCGCAGCTCCAGCCATTACAGCCATCTGGGGAGTGAACTAGCAGATGGAGATGGAAGACCTCTCTCTCTCTCTCTCTCTCTCTCTCTCTGTAACTCTTTCAAATAAATAAATAAATAAATCTTAAAAAAAAATTCCAATCACCATGCAAATGCAGACCTCCAGGTCCAACACCTGAATGTAAGAAAGTCTAGCTCAGCAGGGTGGCAAAGAGTAAGCTGACTCTTAGTGAGTAGGCAACAGCAAAAGGTCAATGCCATTCTATACCACTTGGTAAATTGCTGCTGTCCCAAGCCCCTGAGTACCCTCAGGCTGTCCCAGCCTTTTCTCCTAGAATACTCCAGATCTCTTCACTAAAGCATGCAGTGGGCCTGGGGTCCTGTTCCAGGATGCAAGACAATCTGGTATTTGTGGCAGCCTGATGGGCATTCTGTCTCTCCACAGCAGAATAAGGAAAGGATCACAAGGTCACCAGGTGTGTATGAAGTCAAGTGAGGTCTAGCCTGGAAGGAAATAAGCCCAGATGAACCTATCTGAGAAGCCACAAATTGGTTTTGGTTTCTGGCTTCCACTAAATTTTTCTATTTCTTGCTAATTACATGATAAACCTATAATGCATGTGAGTGTAGTCTCTTTCCCCTAGTTACAAAGTTACTAGTCCCCAACCTGGAGGAGCCTAATCTAGTTCTAAATCAGATAAGCTAAAACAAATCCACACATAGACTTGATAACAATGTAACAATTGAACATCAAACATAAGAAGAAAGACCTTAAAAGATCAGGAGAAGATAGAAAAAATATAAGATTGACAACTGGTTCCTCAGAAGGCTCAAGTAAGAGATGACCTAAATAATATCTACAAGTTGCTGAGGGAAAATTGCATCTGACATGAAATTCCATAAGACTGGCTGAAGTAGTTTTTAGGAGTAGTTGACCAGTCATATACCACCTCTGAAACACAGATCACCATGAACAAGGAACAGCATTAAGAGAAAGAAAGAAAGAAAGAAAGAAAGAAAGAAAGAAAGAAAGAAAGAAAGAAAAGAAAAGAAAAGAAAAGAAAAGAAAAGAAAAGAAAAGAAAAGAAAAGAAAAGAAAAGAAAAGAAAAGAAAAGAAAAGAAAAGAAAAGAAAAGAAAAGAAAAAGAAAGAGAGAGAGACAACCAAGATGGCTGAATAGGGTATAGCCAATACAAACTTAAGCTGCTCTGGGGTATGGAAAGAACACAGCAAAGGCTACATTTCCAGGAGTCTGACTGAAAGAAATTTTCGGTGAAGAATTGAACAAAGCAGTGAAGACTCTGTGGGACAAGAGAAGAGAAGGCAGACACCACTGCAGCCAACTGGGTGGCACAAGCAGCTGCCAGTTGAGAGCTGCCAGCTGACCACGTCAAGGAAGGAAGAAATTACTGTACACCCTGCCACTTGAAGTTTTAGCTTAGAGGGATTTCCACAATCACCCACTGACTTTTACTTCAGCCTGGAGAGCTGACTGGGGTCTTAGTAACTGCCGGGCTGGGAGCAAGGAAGCTGCCTTGCTTACTTCCTCTCCCCCACTCCTGCAGAGCGCCATACTTGGCAGGAAAAAGTCACTCACCATGCCTCCCTTCTGCTCCTACCAGCATCATGGTCAAAGCCAAGGTAAAGGATGGGGCAAAGGACAGATCCCCTGCATCCTGCAGCTGTGGGAGTGTTTGGGTGCTAGGCACACAGAGGTAAGCTCATGTACTCCTCATGAGCCAGGGGGATTCACCATAGCTTCTGGGGGCTAACATCAAAAGCAGCAGATAAAATCCACTCTCACTCTGAGAGATCTGAGTAATGAGCCAACTATACTCTGCAATACCAGGAATGTCACAATTCCTTCTAAATTTCTCAGTGCCACTGGAATCTACCCAGCAGCCATAGGGAAGCAACAGTTGCATTCCACGTCTCTGGACTCACTGACTCCAGAGTAGCATCTCCTGTATACCTTGTAGTCACCCTGTAAGGCTGGAACAGGGTTCAGTTCACATCCTGTAGTCCGAGGACTGGGGCTGTTGGTATTATAAGCCAAGACAAACAGTTGGACTCTCCTAGCAGGAACTGAAGAAAGCTCTATTCATATAACACAGTCCTAGAGCTACAGCAGTTGGAGTCACAAACTCCATCATCACTCAGGTTTGCCAGTTGGACAAGAGGGCAGCCACCCTTGTCTCCCTAAGCACAAAGAACAAGGTCCTGGCTATCACAGTCACCAGGGAGACTGACACCAAACTCTGTGGACCAAAGATATACACGGAAGGAAGCCCTAATGCATCTCAAAACCACATTTCTATCCCCACAAACTGCAGCAGACTAGACCACGGGGGTCACTTACAGACACAGCTGACATTGATTAAGACGAATCACTTGGAGACTACACTCTTGGGCTCACCTAGAACCAAAGCCAAAACAACAAGCCCAGTGATACCCTGCATTCCAGCTAAACCATAACTCTTTTACAATAAAACCTATTCCTTAATGAAGATGGGACAAGTACACCAGACAGGCAGATGTCAACACAGGGACATAGGAAACATGAAGAAGCAAGGTAACAAGACACTTCCAAAAGGACAAGATAGTCTTCCAGAATTAGATCTGAGCTGAAGGAAATCCATGAAATGACAGATACAGAATTCAAAATAATGACTATAAGGAAGCTCAATGAGATGCAAGAGAATACATATGGACCAATTAAAGAAATGGGGAAAACATGAGTGGCAGAAATGAAAATATTATTGAGATAGAACTCATTAAGAATCCAACAGAAATTTTGGAGATGATATCTTAATTCAGTAAAAAGAAATATGACTGAGAGCTTTAGCAGCAGAATAGCATAAGTGGAGGAAAGGATTTCTGATCTTAAGAACAAGAAGTTTGAAATGACACAATCAGACAGAAATAAAGAGAAAAGAACTAAAAAGAATGAAGAAAATTTAAGCAAAATGGGATACCATAAACAACAAAATATTCATATTATAGGTATTCCTGAGGGAGAAGAAAAGGAAAAAGGTATTGAGAACATGCTAAATCAAATAATAGTTGAAAATTTTCCAGGTCTTGAAAGAGACATGGACGTCCAGATACAAGAAGCTCAAAGTATCCAAAACAGTCTCAACCTAAAAAGGTCTTCTCCAAGGCATATTGTTGTCAAATTGTCAAAAGCTAAAGACTAAAAGAGAACCCTAAAGACAGTAAGAGAGAAACATCAAATTACATAAAGGAAAACTAACTAGATCAACTTCAGACTTCTCAGTGGAAACTCTACAGACCAAAACAGCACTGGATGATATATTCAAAGTCTTGAAATAAAAAAACTTCCAACCAAGAATATTATATCCAGCACAGTCATCTTTTAGAAGTGAAGGAGAAATAAAGTATATTCCAGATAAGCAAAAACAGAGAAGTCACCACCACTAGACCATCTGTACAAGAAATTCTGAAGGGCATCCTGCATTAGAAGTAAACATAAGGGGCCGGCACTGTGGCACAGCAGGTTAAAGCCCTGGCCTGCAGCACCGGAATCCTGTATGGGCACCAGTTTGTGTCCCAAATGCTTAATTTTCCATCCAGCTCTCTTCTATGGCCTGGGAAAGAAGGGGAAGATGGCCCAAGTCCTTGAGCCCCTGCCCCCAACGTGGGAGACCCAGAAGAGCTCCTGGCTCCTGGCTTTGGATCGGCATAGCTCTGGCCATTGCAGCCAATTGGGGAATGGGCCAGTGGATGAAAGACCTCTCTCTCTCTCTCTGCCTCTCCTTCTCTTTCTGTGAAACTCTTCCAAATAAATAAATAAATCTTAAAAAAAGAGAGAGAGAGAGATGATGGGTGTCCCTTGTCATGATATAATAGAAGTAATCATGAAAACACATGACACCACCAAATTCACTAACAGCATTTAGAATCATTATCCAATCAGTAAAATTATAGGCCTTAGTTCTTATCTATGAATACTAACCTTTAATGTGAATGGATTAAATTCACCAACCAAAAGACTTAGGTTGGCTAAATGGATAAAAAAAAAAAAAAAAAAAAAAAAAAAAAACTATGAACTATGACCCCACTTTATGCTGTCCACAAGGAATTCACTTCACAAACCATGATACACTCACACTTAAGTGAAGTGCTGAAAAAAGATATACCAGGCAAATAGAAACTAAAAGTGAGCAGGCATAGCTATCTTGATATCAAATAAAACAGACTTTAAATCAAAATTAGTAAAAAGAGATAAAGGACATTATAATTTGATATAAAGTTCAATTCAGCAAGAAGACATAACAATCATAAATACATATGCACTCAAAAAAGACCACCCAGACATATATAGCAAATACTATTAGACCTAAAGGGGGGATGGACTCCAATACAGTAATAGTGGGGGACTTCCACACCCCATTTTCATCAATGGGCAGATCATCCAGACCAAAAAATCAATAAAGATATAACAGGGTTGAAACATGAGCAAATGGACATTTATAGGACATTTCACCCAACAGCTACAGAATACACAATTTCTTCATCAGCACATGGAACATTTTCTAGGATAGACTACATATTAGGCCACAAATCAAGTCTCAGTATATTTAAAAAGATGGAAATCATATCATATATTCTCAGACCATAAAAGAATAAAACTAGAAATCAACAGCAAGAACACTAACACTCATAAATATGTGAAAACTAAACAACACGCTACTGAACAATCAATGGGTCATTGAAGAAATTAAAAAGGAAATAAAAAATATTCTTGAAATAAATGAAAATGCAAACAGAACATATCAAAACCTATGGGACACAGCAAAAGCAGTACTAAGAGGGAAGTTTATAGCAATAAGTGCTTACATTAAAAAAAAGAGAAATATCTCAAATTAAAGAACTAATGATGCATCTTGAAGACTTAGAAAAACAAGAACAAACCAAACACAAAATCAGCAGGAGGCAAGAAATGATAAGGATCAGAGGAGAAATAAATTAAATTGAAGCTAAAAAAAAGATCAACAAACTACAAAGTTGGATTTTTGAGAAGATACACAAAGTTGATAAACCTCTAGCCAGACTAACAAATAAAAAATTCAAATAAATAAAATTTGAGATGAAAAAGAAGACATTACAACCTACACCACTAAAATACAAAGCATTATAAGAAACTACTATGAAGACCTATGTGCTAATAAACTAGAAAACCTAAAGAAATGGATAAATTCTTAGATTCATATAACCTACCAAGATTAAATCAAAAAATATATAGACAATCTATGGGGCTAGGTTGTGGCACTGCAGGTTAAAGCCCTGGCTTGGAGCACCAGCATTCCACATGGGCGCCAGTTCTAGTCCCAGCTGCTTCTCTTCTGATCTAGCTCTCTGCCTTGGCCTGGGACAGCAGTGGAGGATGGCCCAGGTCCTTGGGTCCCTGCTCCCATGTGGGAGACCTGGAAGAGGCTCCTGGCTCCTGGCTTTGGATCAATGCAGCTCCAGCTGTTGCAGCCATCTGGGGAGTAAACCAGTGGATGGAGGACCTCTCCCTCTGTCTCCACCTCTCTCTGTAACTCTTTCAATTAAAATAAATATTTTTTTCATTCGATAAATATTTTTTAAAGATTTATTTATTTATTTGAAAGTCAGAGTTACACAGAGAGAGGAGAGGCAGAGAGAGAGAGAGAGAGAGAGAGAGAGAGAGAGAGGTCTTCCATCTGCTGGTTCACTCCCCAATTGGCTGCAACAGCCAGAACTGCACCAATCCGAAGCCAGGAGCCGGGAGCCTCCTCCAGGTCTCCCATGTGGGCGCAGGGGCCCAAGGATGTGGGCCATCCTCCACTGCCTTCCTAGGCCATAGCAGAGAGCTGGATTGGAAGTGGAGAAGCCAGGTCTCGAACCAGCACCCATATGGAATGCCGATGCTTCAGACCAGGGCATTAACCCACTGCGCCGCAGCGCTGGCCCCAAATAAAATAAATCTTTAAAAATATATATAGAAAACCCAAACAAACCCATAACAAGCCATGAGATTGAAGCAGTAATCAAAAATCTTCCATAAAGGAAAAGTCAGACCTGATGCCTTTACTACTGACTTTTACAAACATTCAGAGAGGAAGTAATTCCAAATACTTCCAACTATTCCAAAATATTGAACAGGACGGAATTCTGCCAACTTCTTTTTATGAGGCCAGCATTACTTTGATACCAAAAGCAAACAGACATGGGACAAAAACTACAGACTCAATCCTTAATGAACATAAATGCAAAGATTCTCAACAAAATGCTAGCAAATTGAATCCAAAACCACATTGTACTATGTGAATTAATGGCATAACTAGTACTCAAACAGTATTTTACATTTTGTATTTCTGTGTGGGTGCAAACTGTTGAAATCTTTACTTAGTATATACTAAATTGATCTTTTTCTGTGTGTAAAGATAATTGAAAATGATTCTTGATGTGAATGGGATGGGAGAGGAATGGGAGATGGGATGGTTGCGGGTGGGTGGGAGGTTATGGGAGGAAAAAACTGCTATAACTCAAAAGTTGTACTTTGGAAATTTAAATTTATTAAATAAAAGTTAAAAAAAACTACATCAAAAAGATCATACATCAGGATCAAGTGGGAGTTATCCCAGAAATGCAAGGGTGGTCCAACATTCACAAATCAATAAATATCATAAATCATATCGATAGAATGAAGAACAAAAACCATGTGGTCATCTAAATAGATGCAGAGAAAGCATTTGATAATATGCAACACATGATAAAAACCCTCTACAAACCTCAAAATTATAAAGGATATATATGACAAACCAATATCAAGTATCATACTAAATGGGGAAAAGCTGAAAGCATTTCCTCTCAAATCTGGAACAAGACAAGGATGGCCACTTTCACCACTCTTATTCACAATAGTACTAGCAAGAGCAATTAGAGAAAGAAATAAAGGGCACCAAAATGAAAAAAAAAAAAAGGATGTCAAATCATCCATGTTTGCAGATGACATGATGTTGAACATGGAAAACCTAAACACTGCACCAAAAAGCTGTTAGAATTGATAACCCAACTCTGTAAAGTTTCAGGTTATAAAATAAACATACAAAAATAAAATATTTAAGAATAAAATTAATCAAAGAACTGAAAGATCTTGACGATGAAAATTATCAGACATTGATGTAAGAAATCATGAAGGACACACACAAAAAAATGGAGATTCCTTGTTCATGGATCAGAAGAATCAATATTAAAATGTCCTTATTGACTAAGAGCCAAAGGGAGCACATAAACAAGAATAGTGTCTGCAAATACTAGCTGATAGAATAAAAAAGGGAGAGAACGATCCGACATGGGAAGTGAGATACACAGCAGACCCATAGAATGGCAGATGTCCTAAACAGCACTCTGGCCTCAGAATAAGCCCTTAAGGCACGTGGATCTGGCTGAAAAGCCCATGAGAGTATTTCAGGCATGGAAAGCCAAGACACTCTGGCAAAAATAAAAATAAAAATAAAAATAAAAAAACCTAAATGAAAGATCTCCGTGAATGAGATCCCAGTGAAAAGAACAGGTCATCAAAGAAGGAGGTACCTTTCTCTGAAGGGAGGAGAGAACTTCCACTTTGACTATGACCTTGTCTAAATATGATCAGAGTTGGTGAACTCAGGGGGCTTCCATAGCCTTGGCAGCTCATGACAAGAGCCTAGGGTGAATACTGATGCCATAAACAAGAGTGTCAATTTGTTAAGTCAACAACAGGAGTCACTGTGCACTTACTCCTCATGTAGGATCTCTGTCCTTAATTGTGATTTAATGCTATAACTAGTACTCAAACAGTATTTTTCACTTTGTGTTTCTATGTGGGTGCAAACTGTTGAAATCTTTACTTAATATATGCTAAACTGATCTTCTCTATATGAAGAGAATTGAAAATGAATCTTGATGTGAATGGAAGGGGGGAGGGAGAGGGAAAGGGGAGGGTTGCGGGTGGGAGGGACGTTATGGGGGGGGGAAGCCATTGTAATCCATAAGCTGTACTTTGGAAATTTATATTCATTAAATAAAAGTTAAAAAAATGTCCTTATTACCTAAAGCAATCTACAGATAGAACAAAATCCCTATTAAAATACCAATCACATTCTATACAGAATTAGCAAAAGCAATCCTGGGGCTGGCATTGTGGCATAGCAGGTTAAAGCACCAGTTCAAGTCCCAGCTGCTCCTCTTCTGATCCAGCTCTATGCCATGGCCTGAGAAAGCAGTAGAGGATGGCCCACATCCTTGGGCCCCTGCACCTGTAAGGGAGACCTGGAAGAAGCTCCTGGCTCCTGGCTTCAGGTCAGCTCAGTTCTGGCAGTTGCAGTCATTCAGGGAGTGAACCAGTGGAATGGAAGACCTCTCTTGTGGGGAGCAACTCGGACTAGACTAAGTTATTGGAATTAAGACTTATTCTATGCATCTGCTCTCCCACAATATGGCGCTGGGAGAGGAGTGAACAACTTCTACACAGCTGCCTCTCACCAATTTGACTGATGAGCTGCAGGAGCTGATCTTGCTCCTGATTGGAGGAGAGCAGCGTGCTCGGCGTATGGGTAGCAGAGTTGGGATTGGTGGAAGAGGACTATAAAGGAGGAGAGAGACAACATGCACCAGGAACATCCGGATAACATCTGAGCAGCCTCCTAGAGAGCCGGCCGGCAGTGTGGTGTGCCGCTCCCCTGCGGAAGTGGGGAAAGTGGCAGGGGGAACCGCCCCTCCACGGAGGTGGAAGGGTTGCCAGCCAACCCGGGAAGGACCAGCAGCAAACCCAGGAAAGGCCGAGCAGACAAAAGAACAGCACAGGGTCCTGTGTCGTTCCTCCGCGAATGGGGGAGCGACAGTCTCTCTCTCTCTCTCTCTCTCTCTCTCTCTGCCTCTTCTTCTCTCTCTGTGTAACTCTGATTTTCAAATAAATAAAATAATTCTTTAAAAAAAAGAAAGAAAGAAAGAATCCTAAAATTCATGTGGATTCACAAAAGACCCAGAAGAGCCAGTGATCCTGAAAAAGAAAAATCAAACTGGAGGCATCACAAAATCTGACTTCAAAGCATACTACAGAACTAAGGTAATTAAAACAACATGGTACTATTGTAAAAAAATGATAAATAGATCAATGGAACAGAATAGAGAGCCCATAAATTAATCCATGTACATACAGCCAACTGATTTTTAACAAAAGTGCTCAGATCATACAGTGGAGTAAAGATAATCTCTTCAACAAATGTTGCTGGTGAAACTGGATGTACATATGGAGAAGAATGAAGTTAGATGCATACCTTACCATATACAAAAGTCAACTCAAGATGGAGCAAAGACCTAAATTAAAGATCTGAGAGTATGAAGTTTCTTGAATAAAGCATAGAGAAAATACTCCAAGACACTGGTGTAGGAGATGACTTCTTGGATAACCCCTAAAGCACAGGCAACAACAGCTAAACTAAACAAATGGGACTATATTAAACTCAGAAGCTTTTGCACAGCAAAGGAAGTGATCAACACAGTGAAGAGACATCCAACAGAATGGGAAAAAAACATTTGTAAACCATCTGTCTTAATATCTCAAATATATCAGCAACTTCAAAAACTCAACAACAAAAAAAACAACAAATCCAATTAAGAGATCAGCAAAAGACTTCAATAGACAATTCCCAATAGAGGAAATACAAATGGCCAATAAATATATGAAAAAATACTCAACATCACTAGCTATCAGGGAAGTGCTAATCAAAACCAGAATGAGACATCACTTCAGTCCTGTCAAAATGGCTAAAATCAAAACACAGAGAATAACAAATGCTGATGAGGATGTGGATAAAGAGGAACACTTATACACTGCTGATGAGAATGTTAATTATGTCAGCCACTCTGGAAAAACTGTGTGTTGATTTCTTCTTTTAAAAACTAGAAATAGACTTGCCAGATAATCTGGCAGTCTCACTACTGGAGGACATCATGTTGAGTAAAATAAGCCAGACTCAAAAAGACAGATACTACAAGTTCTCCCTTATATGTGGAAGCTAAAATTTTAAAAAAAAAAAAAAAGAGTAAGAAAAAAGAAATATCTGTGTATATCAGTGTTTTTATAACTATAGTTTTGCAAAACTTTATTTTATAGTTTTGTCAAACAAATGGTTAAGAATACTATATGATTTGTGGTTACTTTAAAATTTACTGCATATGGGTTAAATGGTCATTTATCCTATTAATTATTGTTTATAACTGTTGTCTATATTCCCACTAAACTAGGGTCTTTTTGTTTTTACTTGGTAAACTTATTTGGTGAAGCATTAAGCCTTCTTACTACAATGTAAAATTAAAATATGTTATTTCATAAACTAAAAAAAAGAAAGGGAGAAGGAAGGAAAGTGTGGGGCAGAGAGGAAGAGAGTGGGAGAGAGGGGTGAAGGAAATAGCATTATGTTCTTAGAACTGTATCTACAAATCACATTGAATCTGTTAAAAACTAAATAAAAATTAAAATTAAAAATTAAGAAAAGTAGTATTAAAATATAAAAGGGGAGTTCAGATTAAAAGTATTTTAAGGTCCATATCTTGTTTAGGAAAAAAACATAGAAAAAATATCCAAGATGGTAGAATAGGGAGGGAGCTTACTACTCTAGTCTAGGGGAAGATAGTTTTTAAAAAGTGGAAAGAGTGCAATCTCAGGGAAGAGTTAGGGAGAAAATGGCAGAAGAAACTCCATGCAAGCTAGAAGGACACTGTGGACCTATGTCAGGAGTGTGGACAGGCACAAATCAGGAACCCTGAGCACCATCTTTGGAGTGAGGTGAGACAAGACTGCAGCAGCCCAAGACACTGGCAACAAAGCTATGGGAAGAGCCTGGTGCGAGCCTGGCTTGGGAGCCTGTGGGAGACAACATACCTGCCAAACCAGAGGAGAAAAAAAGGGGACACATTTCTCTCTCCATGACCACCCTGCAGCCAGTGTCCCGTAACAAGCAGAGAGAGGACAGGTGCTATGTTGGACAGTATGTAACAGTTGTGGCAGCTCATGTCCCCGCAACCAGCCAAGCAGAGATGCCTGAGTCTGGCTGGGAGAATTGACAGGGGGCTGTGTGCTCATGACTGTGGGAGCCCTCTGTGCCAGCACTGTGAAAACACTAAGGCTGAATGGGAGGGTGTAGTCTGCTGGGACATTGGGCAGTCACTGAAAGTGATTCCATACAATCTGGGCACCTTGTGTCCCTGGTGAGAGTCATTGATGTGGAATCAGTGCTTACACTAAGGATGCACAGATCCTTTGTGTGGCTCCTGGGGTAGCACAAATATTGCTCCCACTGGGGCTAGTGCCCAGGCACTAGTCTCCTTTGAGGAGGGAAGGTGAGTGTGAGACTATGCCAACAGAGCAGAACAAACCTCCCCTCTGATAAAGAGAGAAAGAGAGAGAAAGGGAGAGAGAGAGAGATTAACCATATCCAACCTAGGTGTCACCTTGGACATTCCCTTCACCCTGGAGCACTGAGCAGAGCTTCCCGGCCAGATCCACCACAAGCCTCTAAGTCTTCACTGAAAAAGCAGACATTCCACTAAGCCACAGAGGCATAGTCCAAAGATGAAAGCCATTACAGGGAAAAACCAAAAAAAAAAAAAAAAAAAAAAAAAGAGGAAAGAGGATCTCCACAAATGTTGAATAATGAATGCAAAAATTCAAGAAACAAAAATAAGGAAGAAGCATGATGCCCACAAAAGAACACAACACTTTGGGCCGGCGCCGTGGCTCAATAGGCTAATCCTCCGCCTAGCGGCGCCGGCACACCGGGTTCTAGTCCCGGTCGGGGCGCCGGATTCTGTCCTGGTTGCCCCTCTTCCAGGCCAGCCCTCTGCTGTGGCCAGGGAGTGCAGTGGAGGATGGCCCAGGTGCTTGGGCCCTGCACCCCATGGGAGACCAGGAAAAGCACCTGGCTCCTGGCTCCTGCCATCGGATCAGCGCGGTGCGCCGGCCGCAGCGCGCCGGCCGCGGCGGCCATTGGAGGGTGAACCAACGGCAAAGGAAGACCTTTCTCTCTGTCTCTCTCTCTCACTGTCCACTCTGCCTGTCAAAAAAAAAAAAAAAAAAGAACACAACACTTCAATACCATATGTGAAAATGAAGAGACTGACGAAATGCAAGAAATAGAACTCAAAAAATTGATCTTAGGATTACTTAGAAGTAATCAGAAGCAAATCCATGACCTAATGAAATTGTACATGACATGAAAGAAAAATTTTCCCATGAAATTCAGTTCATCAAGTGAAATCTTGGAAATGAAGAATTCAATAGAACAAACACAAAATGCAGTGGAAAGCCTTTTTTTCTGTACTCCCATATTTATTGCATTTCTATTCACAATAGCCAAGATGTAGAATATTTTAACCTATCAGTACATTTCTTATTTTGGTAATTTAATATTTTTCAGTTCTTATCTTTTTTCACTTTTTTAACTTTTATTTAATAAATACAAATTTCCTAAGTACAACTTTTGGATTATAGCAGCTTTTCCCCCCCATAACCTCCCTACCACCCACAAACATCCCATCTCCCACTACCTCTCCCATCCCATTCATATCAAGATACATTTTCAATTATCTTTATATACAGAAAATCAATGTAGTATATATACTAAGTAAAGATTTCAACAGTTTGCACCCACACAGAAACACAGACTGTAAAGTACTGTTTGAGTACTAGTTTTACCATTGATTCACTTATTACAACATATTAAGGACAGAGATCCTACATGGGGAGCAAGTGCATAGTGACTCCTGTTGTTAATTTAACAGTTAACATGCTTATTTATGATGTCAGTAATCACCCGAGGCTCTTGTCATGAGTTGCTAAGGCTATGGAAGCCTCTTGAGTTCACAAACTCTGATCTTGTTCAGACAAGGCCATAGTCAAAGTGGAAGTTCTCTCCTCCCTTCAGAGAAAGGTACCTCCTTCTTTGATGACCTGTTCTTTCCACTGGGATCTCACTCACAGAGATCTTTCATTTAGGTTTTGTTTTTTTGTTTTGTTTTGTTTTGTTTTGTTTTGCCACAGTGCCTTGGCTTTCCATGCCTGAAATACTCTCATGGGCTTTTTAGCCAGATCCGAATGCCTTAAGGGCTTATTCTGAGGCCAGAGTACTGTTTAGGACATCTGCCATTCTATGAGTCTGCTGTGTATCCCACTTCCCATGTTGGATCATTCTCTCCTTTTTAATTCTATCAGTTAGTACTAGCAGACACTAGTCTTGTTTATGTGATCCCTTTGACTCTTTTTTTTTTTAACTTTTATTTCATAAATATAAATTTCCAAAGTACAGTTTATGGATTACAATGGCTTCCCCCACCCATAACTTCCCTCCCACTCGCACCCCTCCCATCTCCCACTCCCTCTCCCATTCCATTCACATCAAGATTCATTTTCAATTATCTTTATATACAGAAGATCGATTTTTTTTCATTTTTTTTCTTTTTTATTTAGTAAATATAAATTTTCAAAGTACAGTTAATGGATTACAATGGCTTCCCCCCCCATAATTTCCCTCCCACTCACACCCCTCCCATCTCCCGCTTCTTCTCCCATTCCATTCACATCAAGATTCATTTTCAATTATCTTTATATACAGAAGATCGATTCAGTATATATTAAGGAAAGATTTCATCAGTTTGCACCCACACAGAAACACAAAGTGTAAAATACTGTTTCAGTACTAGTTATAGCATTACTTCACATTGGACAACAAACTAAGGACAGATCCCACATGAGAAGTAAGTACACAGTGACTCCTGTTGTTGACTTAACAATTTGACACTCTTGTTTATGGCATCAGTAATCTCCCTAGGTTCTAGTCATGAGTTGCCAAGGCTATGGAAGCCTTTTGAGTTCTCCGATTTCGATCTTATTTCAACAGGGTCATAGTCAAAGTGGAAGATCTCTCCTCCCTTCAGAGAAAGGTACCTCCTTCTTTAATGGCCCTGTTCTTTCCACTGGATCCCTTTGACTCTTAATCCTATCATTATGATCAATTATGAACTGAAACTGATCACTTGGATTAGTGAGATGGCATTGGTACATGCCACCTTGAATTGAATTGGAATCCCCTGGCACGATTCTAACTCTACCATTTGGGGCAAGTCGATTGAGCAGGTACCGAACTGTACATATCCTCCCTCTCTTATATTTAACAGGGATCACTTTTCAGTTAAATTTAAACACCTAAGAATAATTGTGTTAATTAAAGAGTTCAACCAATGGTATTAAGTAGAATAAAAAATACTAAAAGGAATAAAGTAGTAAGTTGTTCCTCGACAGTCAGGACAAGGGCTGATCAAGTCATTGTTTCTCACAGTGTCCATTTCACTTCAACAGTTAGTTGTCATCAATAATAACTCCAAACTTTTAAGAAAGCATTGTTCATATCTTACACAACTCTTCCACAGAAAGGACAATGAAGATCACTTTTATTAAAAAGACTAGAGGGGCTTGTGTTATGCTGTAGCGGGTAAAGCTGCCACCTGCAGTGCCGGCATCCCATATGGGCACCAGTTCGAGTCCCAGCTGCTCCACTTCCAATCCAGCTTCTGCTATGGCCTGGGAAAGCAGTAGAGGATAGCCCAAGTCCTTGGGCCCCTGCATCCACGTGGAAGACTAGAAAGAAGCTCCTGGCTCCTGGCTTCGGATCAGCCCAGCTCCAGCTAAGGTAGCCATTTGTGGAGTGAACCAGTGGATGGAAGACTCTCTCTGCTTCTGCCTCTATAACTCTGGCTTTCAAATAAATAAATAAATCTTAAAAAAAAAAAAAGACTCAAAACTGAAATACATATGTGGCATAAATGTTGTCTTACCTTTTATACTTTTCTCCACTGTTCAAATATTTCTGTGCAAAGAGGGCATTAGGAAGTTAATGGGAAGTACCTGGCTCCTGCCATCGGATCAGCGCGGTGCGCCGGCCGCAGCGCGCCAGCCGCGGCGGCCATTGGAGGGTGAACCAACGGCAAAGGAAGACCTTTCTCTCTGTCTCTCTCTCTCACTGTCCACGCTGCCTGTCAAAAAAAAAAAAAAAAAAAAAAAAAAAAAAAGGAAGTTAATGGGCCTATCTCATCAAACATGTCCACCACATATCTTTAATTCCAAATTTTATATCCTTTGATTCAAAATGTAGTCAATCATCTCAAAATCAAAAACTGTTAATTACTATTCTTTACTTTTAAATTCAAGTTTCAGTCTCTTAGGAGATGCTCCCAACACATCAGCCCAAATTCTCAATACTCTTGTCAGTAACCTTGTCCCACAGATAACTTTTCTTTCAAAAAAAAAAAAAAAAAAAAAAAGCTGTTCTCTTCTTAACAGTTTTCAGAAACTGACAATTTTAACACACTACCACTTGAAACCAACAGAAATGTATACAAATCTTATCTTAAGTACTTTTCTGAGGGCCCTGACATTCTCTAGACATTAGTCTTGCTTCTATAGGGAATAATAGTTAGAAATAAGTCATTCGTGTTCTTTCCCATAAAGTTAAATTTCTTGAGCTAGAGAGAAACCATCTTGGGAAAGCATTAACCTATGCAGTAATGTGTAGAAGGTCAGAGTAAAAGACAGGTGCTTGAAAAGCATACGGGTAGACTGAGTAATTTCAGCAGAAGCTGCAGTGTCTGTTCTATGAGGCTTTTAGAAGAATCTGGAAAGGTCACAGCACAAGTTTCCAACTGTTTCATTAATCCTGGGGGGAAAACCTACATATATCCCAAGAAACACATCAGAGAGCTAACGAAAGCTTACTTGTGATGAGTAATATTAGAAAGACAGATTTAATTAAAGTCAGATGATGAGGAAAGAGAATTAAACATTAAAGATCAACAGAAAAATAACTTATAGAGAATCATAGTTACCTATGAATCAGCTGAGGCCATTCTAAGGGCCAGACGGTCTCTTAAAGAAAGACTATGCATTTGGAGATGAGTGTTTTCAATCACCACTCAGACTCTCATTCCTAATCTTGATAATAAATGATATTGTGTTATCTTCCAGCACTCTTCTCAAGCCCAAGTGATGCTGAAGAATAACTATCACTTGTCTCTGCTGGGGACCCAAAAAGGTCAAAGAGAATCAGTTCAATTTTATCAGAATTTGTAGTTGGAATTCCCCCACTGAAGCACAGGCATCGTGGTACAGAGAACTGAGGTGTCACTTGGAACAACCACATCTCATGTCAGAACTGGTTCATGCCCCAGCTACTCTGCTTCCAATCCAGCTTCTTGCTAATGTGATCCTGGGAACCCATAGGTGATAGCTTAAGTGGTTGAGTCCCTATCACCCATGTGAAAGACCCAGATGGAGTTCCAGGCTGCTGGCCCAGCCTTAGCTGTTAGAGGCATTTGGGGGAATAAACCAGTGGATAAAGAATTCATTCTCTTTCTTTCTTCCTCTCTTTCTCTCTCTCTCTCTCTCTCTCTCTCTCTTCCTCTCTTCCTCTCTTCCTCTCCCTCCCCTTAATACATAAAACACACTAGAGTGCTCCATTTAAAGGAAATACAAGCTGAATAATCTTTGGAAGGGGGACTTCTTTTGCAGAGTAAAGTCACTTTATAATGCATATGTTACCTATATAGGACCCTGTGACTTCAGGGGCAATTTAATGATACTTTTCTGGTCAAATTAGTATTTTGGTAATATTAGCTTTATTGGTTTTCATGCCTATGTTTCAGGTCACAGTGATCTACTGCATTATCTAGTGTAAAGTAAGTTCCACAGTAACATCATCATGGGTCCCCTGAGGGGCAATAGGTGTCCATTTTTCACGTCAATTTGTGTGGAGTCTTTTTCCTATATTTTCCACAAAGCAAATTGATTTTGTGATGATTGGTCATTTTTCTCAACCTGTATTCTTTGCATTCTTCTTTCTCATATGCTACCTTATTTTCATTTCCAATAACATCCAACAACATTGTACCAGAACTTCCTTGGAGTTTGTTCATTGATTTTTATTGTTATTTTGCTAGCAAGTATTGTTATGGCTTCTTTCAGGGTTTACATGTAAGATATGTTTATCTGACATAGAAACACTAAAGATTTTCTATTTGTTCATCTTATCCTTTAGCAAACATTTGTTTCAGATCCACTGTGCATGCATTAGATTCTAGAAATGCAAGCCCTAAATAAGACACTTGAGGCACTCAGATCTTGCTCATTCCCCATAGCCTTCACCTGGCCAATAATGACCCAGCCTTCAAGTCAAATGCTGCAAGGTGGAGTAGGTTGATGATTTGAGATAGCAAATTGGATTTGGCATCAGAAAGGTCACTGGAGACTTTAACCAGTGCATTGTCAGTGGGTAGCAGGGAGGGAGTCAGAATGCAAACTGCAGGTAATCCAAGTAGGAAGCCAAGCCAACAGGGACAGACTCTTTATTTCTGAGACATGTAGCAAAAGGAGGAAGCAGAAGTGGTAGCAACTGGAGGTAAGAGATCATCCAGAACTTGTAGAAAGATTGCTCTGCTTTGGGAGAAATTTGAATATATTTATAAGCACAAAAACAAATAGGAAAAGCTGAGCATAGCAGAGGAAAATAGAGATGATTTATGGAGGTTGGTTCCAGAGTGATGCATATTGAGTCATGGCCACAGATGGATGATACTGTCTGGGAGTGAGGAATTTGCTTGGGATATTAGAGATGATAGTACTATGAGAATTAGTAAAATCTAGAAGTAGAGAATAGGGAAAGCAGAATAAAAGAATACATCTTATTCCCATTGCAAAAAAAAAAAAAAGTGGAATGGAATCATACTATGAGAAAAAGAAAAATAAAGACAAGGTAAGGAGTTTGAGAATGGTGAATGTTCCAAACAACTTCTGGGAAGAATATGTACAGTATGCGCTCCTTTTGCCCTTCTTGTCCCATTCTCAGTATTTTCTACCCTATTCTATGCCACAGGAGGCTATTATGGATAGCAACGACCAGTTTCCTAATGCTCCAGATTTTGATAGGTTCTGATAATGGGAGAAAGGAGAGTGTGGTTTTATTTATTGCCCTAGGTCTTCTGACTGGCCACCAGCTGCAGAGCCTCAGCTCTGGTAAGAAGACTTCTCTTACAGCCACACACATCTTAGTGGATTCTTCCACCCTACAGGCTTGGGAACAAGAGTGACTTTCTCTTCGTTGCTAGCCCTAGAGCACTTCTCCCTCCTTTCTTGGCTTCTAACAATCAAGCCCATGCCGGAACAAATGGTCCTTTCATTAAATTCTCCTCTCCTCACCTTGGAATGGGCCATTCATTTCCTGTCTGGAATCCTAACTGGTGCAGAAGGCAAGAGGAAGCTGAATGGGGGCAAGTGCAAAGATTGGCCTAAGCATGGGCAAGTTTAGGAGCTGTAAGCTCATTTGTTGTGGTTAATCTCATTGCTCATGAGCAGAAGCAGATAAAGAGGATGGTGGGAGTCACGACAGCTTGTTGACAAAAGAATACCTGAGGCAAAAGAAGGAGAGGATTGGTGAGGATGCTGGTGAACGGGTCATTAAAGTGACTGCTGTAAACATAAGAGTTGTACTTTCCAGGCATTTCCATGTCCTCGGACAATCAAAACCTTCTAAGCCGAGGAAGCCACATTTCCTTGACCTAGGGAGTGCAATGATGCTTTATCTTCACGCTACCTATTTGTAGTGGTCACTCTCCTCCTACTGCTGAGTAGTGTTTTCTCTTCAAGGCCCAGCTCCAAATTCAGCCCCTATAAACAGCCATTCCTTAGGGATATGGCTTATCTCCTTTTGGCCTATCACTTGTCTTTATCATTATCTTCCACAAGATCAAAGCATTACAACTGTGAACTCACTCCAGCTCCAACAGTGCCTTATACATAGCAACTGCTTAATACTTACTAATAATTGATTATATATCTAAGATGAAGGAAGTTTTAAAAGAGTCTAATAATGTTAACAAAGCTTATTGTTAATTTGTTGCTATACTTTAGATAGTTGGAGAACAGATGAGAACACAAGGCAGAAAGACCCTCAGATTGCCCTGCTAAGCAGCACAGATGTAACTTCAAAATCTTCACTATATTTCTTTACAGTTTTCAACCAAGACCATTCATCCCTAAGATGGAAGCCCTGGGGTGGATGACGAACATGTGTGATAAGATGTTTTCCTATTGTTACACCTGGTCTGAAGCCACCTAAGAAAAATACCAGTTTGTTCACTTTCCTATGGCCGAGGTGACCACAGAATAATTGGCAAATCAGACAGAAAAAATCATTCAGTCCCTTGCAATTCTGTAACTTGAGAGACCCAAGACAATGAGTCCCCAGCAAGGTACATTCTGGTTTGAAAACATCTGAATTACTCATTTTTCTACCTGGAAAACAACAGTGGCTTCTCCAAAGTGAATCTACATTGTTTAACAGCCTTCCATGACAAAGATCATCAAAACAATTGCCTGTGAACCCTGTACTTCACTTTTAAAATCATTGGCAGAAGTAACTCCCCCTGTTTCTTAAAGACTATATCACCTTTAAAACAATCTCATTACCCACTAATCCATTTCCCGGTGCAGTTAGGGAATCTGGGTGAAGTACAATATGACAGCATGGCCATGACTTGATTGAGTGAGAGCTCCTTCTTTATCATAATTGGCACAGTCCTCGCTAGGGGAGGCAGAGCACCTGGTTCTAACTCTAATTTGTCTTCCTTGCATGAATAATTCATACCGCCTCTACATGACCAGGCCGTAACAACAGTAGGGGATGATCTCTACGTGCAGATCAGGATCTGAAGCCTGGGTTGAACTAACTGTCCCTTCTCACACAGCAGGAAGCCTTGGGTTCTGTGCATGTGAGGGTTCTGGCCCAAGGTCAGACTGATGGCAACTGAGTGTTAAATCAGAGTATTATGAATTTGGAATTAGTAACTCACAAATTGTTTTATTTAACCAAAGTCTAGCCTGCTTCAATATTTAATCTTTTTTTTTTTTTTTTTGACAGGCAGAGTGGACAGTGAGAGAGAGAGAGAGAGAGAGAAAGGTCTTCCTTTTGCCGTTGGTTCACCCTCCAATGGCCACCACGGCTGACGCGCTGAGGCCGGCGCACCGCGCTTATCCGAAGGCAGGAGCCAGGTGCTTCTCCTGGTCTCCCATGGGGTGCAGGGCCCAAGCACTTGGGCCATCCTCCACTGCCTTCCCGGGCCACAGCAGAGAGCTGCACTGGAAGGGGAGCAACCGGGAAAGAATCCGGCGCCCCGACTAGGACTAGAACCCGATGTGCCGGCGCTGCTAGGTGGAGGATTAGCCTATTGAGCCGCGGCGCCAGCCTCAATATTTAATCTTTAAAGTAAGGCTGGCCCCTTCCAGGTAAAAGAGGACCATGATATGTGAACACTTTAAGAATAATGCTTACTTGCACCAGCGCCGCGGCTCACTAGGCTAATCCTCCGCCTTGCGGCGCCGGCACACCGGGTTCTAGTCCCGGTTGGGGCCCCGGATTCTGTCCCGGTTGCCCCTCTTCCAGGCCAGCTCTCTGCTGGACCTGCAAGGACCCCATCTGATTTATTATATATCTTTCACTCATTTATTCATTTACTGAAAGACAGAGTGTCAGAGAGAGACACAGAGACAGAGGCAGAGATCTTCCATCCACTGGTTCACTCCACAAATGCCAGATGGAAGCCACAATCCGGAACTCCATCTGGGTGGAAGGGACCCAAGTACTTGGGCTGTCGTAAGCTGAATTCCTAGGTACATTAGCAGGAAGCTGGATCAGAAGCATACTAGCCAGAACTTGAACTATCACTCTGACTTTTAAAAAAAAATTTATGTAAGTTATACAAGTTTCATGTATTTCATATAGACAGATTTGCAAACATAGTTATACTTTCTCCCCTACCCTACCTCCATATACCCACACTCCAATCCTTCTTCCTCCTCGCTCGCACATTCCCACTATTAATTTTTACAAAGATCTATTTTCAATTCACTTAATGATCATAAAATTAACCCTACACTAAGTAAGACTTCAACGAATGGTATGGGGGGACGGCAGGTAAAGCTGCTTCCCACAGTTCCAGCATGCCATATGGGCACCAGTGGAGTCCAGGCTGCTCCACTTCAGATCCAGCTCTCTGCTATGGCCTGGGAAAGCAGTAAAAGATGGCCCAAGTCATTGGGCCCCTGCACCCATGTGGGAGGCCCAGAAGAAACTCTTGGCTCCTGGCTTCAAATTGGTTCAGCTCTGGTGTTGCAGCCATTTGGAGAGTGAACCAGTGGATGAAAGACTTTCTCTCTCTGCCTCTGCCTCTGCCTTTCTGTAACTCTACCTTTCAAATAAATAAATAAATCTTTAAAATAAAAGTAGTATAAAGAAAAAAAAAAACAAAACCCTGTTCCTCAGTGGAAGAGACAAGGGCTGTAAGTAATCAATGAATATCAAAATGTCCATTTGAGTTCAATACATTACATGTTATGTACTCTGTTACCTCAGATCAGGGTAAACATACGGTATTTGTCTTTTTAGGGCTGGCTTATTTCACTAAGTATAATGGTTTGCACTTATGACCATTTTGTTGCAACGGACAAGATTTCATTTTTTTTTACTGCCGAGTAGTACTCTATAGTGTATATATACCATAATTTCTCTATCCAGTCAACAGTTGATGGACATTGGGGTTGATTCCATATCTTAGCTATTGTGAATTGTACCACAGTAAACATGAGGGTAACTCTTTCAAATGATTTCATTCCCCTTGGGTAAATTCCCAGAGGTGGAATGGCTGGATCACATGGTAGGTCTATATTCAGATTTCTGAGGCATATCCGTACTGTCCAACACAGTGGCTGCATTGATTTACATTCCCACCAACAATGGATTAGGGCACCTATTTCTGCATATCCTCTCCAGGATTTGGTGTTTGTTGACTTCTGTATGACAGCCATTCTAGTGGAAATGAGGTGAAACCTCATTGTGGTTTTGATTAGCATTTTCCTGATGGCTAGGGATCCTGAGCATTTTTTCATGTGTCTGTTGACCACTTAAATATTCTCTCTTGAAAAATGCCTTTTCAAGGCGTTTGCCCATTTCTTAACTGGATTGTTTGTTTTGTAGTTGTTGAATTTCTTCAGCTCTTTGTAGATTATGGATGAGAGAGGTTTTCCATCCACTGGTTCACTCCCCAGAAGGCTGCAATGGCCAGAGCTGAGCCGATCCGAAGCCAGGAGCCAGGAGCTTCTTCCAGGTCTCCCACACAGGTGCAGGATCCCAAGGACCTGGGCCATCCTCCACTGCTTTCCCAGGCCGTAGCAGAGAGCTGGATTGGAAGTGGAGCAGCCGGGTCTCAAATTAGCACCCCTATAGGATGTTGGCACTGCAGGCCGCGGCCTTACCCACTACGCCACAGCACCAGCCCCCAAACTTTCGTCTTAATGCTGCTTTTGCTGTATTCCATGCATTTTGATATGATGTATTGTCATCTTCACTCCTTTCCAGAAATTTTTTTATTTCTCGTCTGATTTCTTCTATGATCCACTGTTGGCTCAGGAGCATGTTGTTCAGTCTCCATTTGTTTGCATGTGATCTAGAGATTCTTGAGTTGTTGATTTAGGACTTCATTCCATTGTGGTCAGAGAAGATGCATGATATGATTTCAATTTTTTTGTATTTGCTGAGACTTGCTTTATATCTTAGCATATAGTCTATCCTAGAGAAAGTTCCAGACACTGATGAGAAGAATGTGTATTCTGCAACTATGGGATGAAAAGTTCTCTAGATATCAGTTAGGTCCATTGGTCTATAGTGTCTATTGCTTTTATGCTAATTTTCTGTCTGGTTGATCTGTCCATTGCTGAAAGTGAAGTAATGAAGTCTCCCATTACTATTGTATTGGAGTCTATGTTTCCCTTTATATCCATGAACATTTCTTTTAAATAGCCAGGTATCCTATAATTAGGTGCATATACGTTTATAATAGTCACATCTTCCTGTTGAACTGATCATTTGATCATTACATAGTGCCCTTCTTTGTTTCTTTTAATAGTTTTTGTGTTAAAGTCTATTTTGTCTGATATTAGGATGGCTACACCAGCTCTTTTTTTGTTTCTCTTAGCATAGAATATCTTTTTCCAGCCTTTCACTTTCATCTGTGTGTATCTTTGTTGGTGAGATGTGTTTCTTGTAGGCAGCAAATAGATGGGTTTTGTTTTTTAATCCATTCAGCCAGTTTGTATCTTTTAACTGGAGAACTTAGGCCATTTACCTTCATGGTGCCTGTTGATAACTAAGGACTTGGCCCTGCAATTTTCCCATAAATATTCCTATTATTTACTTTGGATTTCCTTGTTGCTTCTACTGGGAGATTTTCTGCCTTTACCTTCTTTTGTCGTGATGACCATGTTTCTGTGTTTCTGTGTGCAGCACATCTTTAATCATCTTTTGCAAGGCTGAATGGGTGGTGACAAATTCTTTCAATTTCTGCTTGTTATGGAAGGTCTTTACTTCACTTTCATTCATAAATGAAAGCTTTGCAGGGTTTAGTATTCTGGGTTGATAGTTTTTTTTTTTCCTCTTAAGACTTGGAATATATCTCACCATTCTCACCTATCCTGTAGTGTTTCTGATGAGAAGTCAGCTGTGAGTCTAATTGGAGATCCTCTGAAATTAAACTGGCATTTCTCTCATGCACAGTTTATAATCTACTGTGTAGAGTTTGACTACAATGTATCATGGTGAAGATCTTTTTTTGTCACGTCAATTAGGAGTTCAATGTGCTTCCAGTACTTGGATGTCCCTTTCTTTCTCCAAGTTAGGGAACTTTTTTATAATTATTCACTAAAAAGGGCTTCTAATCCATTCTCTGTTTCCACATCTTCCATAAATCTCCAACACTGTTTTTTAGTTTTCTAATTTCTTCTTTTTTTTTTGTCTGACTGTATAATTTCCAGAGATTTGTCTTCTACTTCAGATATTCTTTCTTCTCCCTCACCAAGTATGTTTTAAGGCTCTCCACTGCATTTTTTATTTGTTCTATTGAATTCTTCATTTCCAATATTTCATTTTGATTTCCCATTAACATCTCAATGTTGTGGGAAACATTTCACCTATGTCATGTATGGCTTTCATTAGTTCATGAATTGCTTCTGATTATTTCTAAATAATCCTACAATCAATTTTTTGAATTTTGTCAATCTCTTCATCTTCACATTCTAATATTAAAGTGTTGTGTCTTTTTTTTGGGAGGGTGTCATGTTGTCTTCCTTATTTTTGTTTCTTGAATTGCTGCATTTATCATTAGGCATTTGTGGTGATACTGGTGGGTTTTTTTCTCCCCCTGTGATAGCTTTTGCCTTTGGTCTGTGCCTCTATGGCTTAGTGGAGTGTCCACTTTTCCAGAGAATACCCAAAGGCGTGTGCTGGGTATGGTCAGGGAGCTCTATTCAGCACAGGGGAGTGTCCAGGGTGACACCCAAGTTGGGTGTGGTAAATGCCCTTTTTTTTTTTTTTATCAGGAGGGAGGTTTGTTCTGCTCTGTTGGCATATTTTCACACTCACTTCCTCTCCTCAAAGGAGACCAATGCCTGGATGCTAGTCCTAGTGGGTACAATTTTCATCTACACTGCCACAAGAACCACACAAAGGATCCCTGCAGTCCTCAGTGTGAACACAGATCCTGCAGCAATGACCCTCACCAGAGAATCAGGGAACCCCAAGCATGTAGAACTGCTCACAGTGACTGACCAGTCTCAGACACAGCCTGCACCCTCCCTTGCAGCCAGTGTTTTTACAGCCCCAGCACATAAGGCTCCACAGTCACCAGCACCCAGCCCCTTGTCAAATCTCCCAGCCAGACTCAGGTATCTCTCAGCTGGCTGCTGGATTCAGACATGAGCTGGCGCAGCTGTTACATATTTCCAAAATGGTACCCACCCTCTCTCAGCTAGTTAGAGGACACCAGTGCTAGTTGGTCATGGAGAGAGAATCATGCCCCTCTTTTTTTACCTCTAGTTGGCAGGTACACTGTCCCCCACAGGGCTTCAAGCCAGGCCCATGCCAGGCTCTTCCACAGCTTTATTGCCAGTGGCTTGGGCTGCTGCAGTCTGGTCTCACCTCACTCCAAAGATGGTGCTGAGTCTCTCAGCTGCTGGAGTCCTGAGTTGTATGCATCCACACCCTTCACATAGGTTCACAGTGTGCCCACAATTTGCATTGAGTTTCCTCTGCCATTTTCTCCCTAACCCTTCCCTGAAATGGCACTCTCTCCACTTTGTTTTTTTAAACTATTCTCCCCTAGACTAGAGCAGTAAGTTCCCTCCCTATTCCTCCATATTCAACTAGAAGTGAATGCAATGATTCAGTAAAGAAATCTGTTTAAACTAATCAGAGTATGTTTCTGTACTTGCAATCAAGAGTCCTCCATGGTTCACATTTCCAGCTCATTGTGTTATGAGTATTAAATGACACGGTGTAGTTTTATCTTATGAGGAGGTTAAATTCTAATGTTAACTCATAAGGCTAACTTTACCCTTGAAAGTCCATTAACTCTCTCATAAAATACAATGACTTTTTTTATGTATACAACCTGGAACAATAATTATTACCAACACCAAAGTCTGAGAATATAAATTTATGTGCAAATGATTGGACTACTAATTAAAAACCAGGTTATCTTGGTTCAAAACTGTTTCAGCACTTATTAGCAGTGAGCAAATTATTTAACTTCCTGATACTTCAATTTTTCCATTTGTACAATGGTGTTAATAGTACCTAACTCATAGGTTTGTTTTGTAAAGTAGTTAATGTATGTAAAGCCCTCAACTAGACACATTGCTAAGGCTGTCAATATGCTGGATAGACTTGTATTACAATTTCAGTATCCTGGCCGGTGCCGCAGCTCACTAGGCTAATCCTCCGCCTGTGGCACCGGCACACCGGGTTCTAGTTCTGGTTGGGGCGCTGGATTCTGTCCCAGTTGCTCCTCTTCCAGTCCAGCTCTCTGCTGTGGTCCGGGAAGGCAGTGGAAGATGGCCCAAGTACTTGGGCCCTGTACCCACATGGGAGACTAGGAAGAAGCACCTAGCACCTGGCTCCTGGCTTCAGATCGGCGCAGCGCGCCGGCCATAGCAGCCATTTGGGGAGTGAACCAACGGAAGGAAGACCTTTCTTTCTGTCTCTCTCTCTCACTGTCTAACTCTGCCTGTCAAAAAAAAAAAAAAAAAACACAATTTCAGTATCCTTCACTCAGTGAAAGTCTATTAAGCATCTACTATACAACCAGGTACACTTCTAGGTTCTGGTTAAAAAAGAGGATTTTATTTCTTGATGTTTACATTCTAGTGGTTTCTCTAAATACTAGTTGTTGTAGGGCAAAGGTCCCTCCTCTGTTGTCATAAGGTGACTTATATAGGGGTACATCACAATATACAGCACAAAATAAGGAGTAGCTATTGTCCCCCAGCAGGGTATCATAAACATGAGGTTTATAAGTATTTTTCCATAAACACTAGAAATCTGAAGCCCCATACCTGCCCCACCGTTAGGTAGAGCCACTTTTCACCTCTGCACAGGGACACATCTTCCTAGTTCTGGGCCTCACTTTCACCAGGGAACTTCTTCACCTTATCCATCAGTTTGGTTTCCCAAAACAAGTCAGAAACCACTTCCTTGTCCAAGCTAGTCTGATAAGAGAAGAAACCGAAAGCAATTTCTTTTATGAGCCTTTACACAGAGAAAACAGACTCCCAAAGTATGAATAAAATAAAAGGAAATGTAAGCACTGTCTCTATAAATAGTAGAAAGAAGATATCCTTATCCACAGAGGGAAGCAAAGGAGGGCTCATCGTTCGAAGCAGAGGACCTTAAGAGATGAAGGTGGAGTTATTCAACCCAGGACTGACATACACAGTGGTATTGTTTGTGAACTACACAATGGCTCTGGCTGAAGGGTGAGTGAGAGATGAAATCTAGCCTTGGCAAGACTACAACTGTTCGGTTGAAGAAGTGACTTTGTTGACTCAAAGATATCTTATGTTCATCACTTCACACACCTGTGAGCTGAGTAGACCCAGAATGGTTGACTTTTCTTAATTTGCAAAAAGGGAAAACATATACAATGGAGGCCCTGGTTTTAAGATGCTGAGTGGCCTCAAGAAACCAAAGTTTATCCAGAGTGGATTTGAGGGGAAGAGGGTCTCCCTCAAGTGGGCTTCAAGAAGTGCAACTGTAGCCACAGGGACAGCATCACTGTATGACCTGTGCCTTGGGCTGCTCAGAAAAAAACAATGGAACCTTTCTATTGATAACAGGTTGAGTTCGATGATTTGGGAGACAGATAGTCATACAGAGAGCTCCCATCTGCTGGTTCATTCCTGAAATGCCTACAACAGCCCTGGGCAAGTGACCAAAGCCAGGAGCTAGGAATTAAATTCAGGTCTCTCATGCTGCCTTCCAGGGTGCACATCAGCAGAAAGCTGAAATCAGGAGTAAAGCCAGAACTCAAACTCAAGCACTTCCATATGGGCTGCAGGCACCCCAACAAAAGCTATCTAAACTGCTACGCCAAACACCCACTCCAAATTGAGTTTACTCTTGACTCATTTAGAGAAGTCTGTGAATTTAGGAGCTAAACTGCTCACTCAGAAGTCACCCACCAATCCTTTCAAGGTAATGTCTAGGGGCAGGTATTGTGGTGCAGTGGGTTAAGCTATTGGTTGGGATACCTGCATCCCATACCAGAGTGCCTGGATCCACTTCCAATGCAGCTTCCTAATAATATGCCCGGGAGGCAGCAGATGGTATGTATGTGGCTTTCCATAAACACTAGTATGTGTTTATGTATGTGGCTTTCTGCCATCTACATTGGAGACCTGAATGGCGTTCCTGACTCCTGACTTCATTCTGGCCCAACCCTGGCTGTTGTGGGCACTTAGGGGATGAACCAATGGATGGAAGATCTCTCTGTCTCCCTCTCCCTCTCCCTCTCCTCCCTCTCCCCCTCACTCTCCTTCTTCCTCTCCCTCTGCCCCTCTCCCTTTCCATTCCCTTCTCCCTCTCCTCTCCCTCCCTCTCTCTCTGACACTCTGCTTACCAAATAAATTATAGATTTTTTAAAAAAAAGATAATTCCTACAATTCAAACAAAATAATCCATTTGCTTCAGCCAGAACTATATTAAGGGTTGACTGTTTCAATTTAGGAGATAATCTAGCAACCAGGGAAAAAGTCTTATAACAAAGCAGCCTTTATTTGGAGAGTCCAGATATCAAAAAAGGATTGTGGTAAGAACCAGTCACCCCATCACCCTCTGGCCTCTATGTGGTGGCTTTAAGTTCTTGCTCTTCTGCCAGCCTCATGGCACTTTAGTGGGACTTCTTTAGCCTCTTCTTGTTCAAAGACCATTTCATTTTATTTGAATGTCCATGATAACAAGGTATTGTGCTCCACCTCAAACTTGTCAGGGTATCTCAAATCTTTTATTTAGTTTTCTCCTGTCTAAGCTTTCTCTTCCATCAGCGTGCCTCAATATCCACCATCCTACCTTTCCCAAAAGGATGAAGTGACATCACCAATATGACAAAGCCTTTTCCCCACAGGTAAAGAAAAAGAATTTCATTGTTTCCTTAAGGGAGTACGTTCCTTTACACAACAATGTATTCCTCCAATATTTCTTGTGATTAAAGTGCAGATTTAAAAGTCCTGGAGATTCTTGCACTTTAGAAATCTCATATTAACAAATTTTGCTAAACAAGGGCAAGTCTAATAAATTATGATCCTTCATTCATCTAAGCATCTACATTGAACTAACTTAGACAGTAACTAACATCAAGATGTAGTTGTAATTCATGTGACAGGTTAAACATTTCAAGTCATATTCACACACCTCTCCTCTGATGTTCATAACCACTCCAGGAGACAGTGGTCAGGCACTATTATCCCCAATTACAGATGAAGAAGCTGAGGCACAGTGAGGTTAATGATTTGTCCAAGGTTATGCAGCTAATGGACCTGTGCTGAAGGCTCGGACAATCTCAAAGCTCTTACCCTTGACCTGTACAGAACAGCTCAAGGACCAAAAACACTAGTAATTCTCTGTGGCCTGGAGAAATGCAAATAATTTTCTCTAAGCATTCATGGTGTGGAAACCTTGAAATTCTAAAGGCAAAGTCTTCAACACATAAAAGTCTAAGTGAACAGAGGAGATTGCTGACATCTTCAAAGCAGAAAGGTAGTAAATGCAGTATCACCATGATAAAAAATTATTATATGCTAATCATACCAGCTGAGAGATCATCAAACTTTGCATTAACAGCTGCAATTAACTACTAGACTTATTAGTTACATTATGTTGAAGTGCATACTGCCAGAATCATGTTTTTCACCAAAACATAAAAATATCTTAAATCAACTTTAAGAGGACGGAAAGTAAAAAGATAAAATGAAGTTGCCCATATATCTGGTGAGGAAAGTGAGCCCCAACGACCCTGGAGAAAATAGCTGAGGCCTCAAGTTTCCAAACTTCAGTTTGGGCAATATTTTAGGCAAAGGCAGATTTTCTGCTGATGAGATTCTTGGTAAAATTCCTGTGTAAATTCAACTCCCCACCCTAGCCCTGGGAAACATACCTTGCAATGCAGTGCAAGCACAGTACACAGCACAGAATATCCTATTAGATGCTGATCCAAGCTCCCCTGGAATCTGAAAAGTGGTCCTAACATTTCTTTATTGATTAGATGGGGCTGTCTTTCAATCCACGTGAAGTCAGACTTGGACAGTGCCTAGGAGTGCTGTGTGGATACTCAAAGTCCCTTCTTCCTTCTTTCCTTCTTTCTTCCTTTTCTGACCTTCTACCGTCCTGCAGTGTCCCAGTGCAATCCTGATTTTGTATTGCTTGGTCTGGATATTCTCCACCAGGAAAAGTGAAGAGTATAAACCAAAGATGTCCAGGAGACAAGAAAAACCTATCCTCCAAAAACACTGTGCAATTAACAGCATCGGGCTCTGCAAAAGTCTCTTTCTCCAGCAGTAACAATTCTCAACAAAAAAGATGGGTTTTTTTGCTGTTTTTTTTTAACTCTTATTTAATGAATATAAATTTCCAAAGTACAGCTTATGGATTACAATGGCTTCTCCCCCATAACGTCCCTCCCACCCGCAACCCTCCCCTTTCCCACTCCCTCTCCCCTTCCATTCACATCAAGATTCATTTTCAATTCTCTTTATATACAGAAGATCAGTTTAGCATACATTAAGTAAAGATTTCAACAGTTTGCTCCCACACAGAAACATAAAGTGAAAAATACTGTTTGAGTACTAGTTATAGCATTAAATCTCATTGTACAGCACACTAAGGACAAAGATCCTACATGAGGAGTAAGTGCACAGTGACTCCTGTTGTTGACTTAACAAATTGACACTCTTGTTTATGGCATCAGTGATCACCCTAGGCTCTTGTCATGAGCTGCCAAGGCTATGGAAGCCCCCTGAGTTCACTGACTCTGATCATATTTAGACAAGGCCATGGTCAAAGTGGAAGTTCTCTCCTCCCTTCAGAGAAAGGTACCTCCTTCTTTGATGACCCATTCTTTCCACTGGGATCTCACTCGTGGAGATCTTTCATTTAGGTTTTTTTTTCCCCCCCAGAGTGTCTTGGCTTTCCATGCCTAAAATACTCTCATGGGCTTTTCAGCCGGATCCGCATGCCTTAAGGGCTGATTCTGAGGCCAGAGTGCTGTTTAGGACATCTGCCATTCTATGGGTCTGCTGTGTATCTCACTTCCCATGTTGGATCGTTCTCTCCCTAAAAAAGATGTTTTAAATAGTATGCCTTATTGTTTTCTTAGTCACAATCCTTGGGGAAGTCATTTTTTCAATTGATGGATATTACTTATAAAGTCCTCATCAATATCAATGTCATGCTTATTTACTAAATTATGATAGCTGATATTTTAAAAAAAGAAAAGAAAAAGAAACTCTGTGTTTCCAGAAGTGATCAGGGCCTTGCCCACATCTGTGGTTATTGGCTCATGGTTGGATTGTCTTAAATTTCTTGCACAATGAAAACTCATGAAAGAATGAGACACTTTCCTGGCTACACCTCTGCCATGTTACATAGCACATAGTAGACTTCAACTTTTTGATACCTGTTGATAGTTGTTTGAAAAATGATAGTTCAAAAGATTCTGAAAATGAAAGATCTCTAAATATGATACTTCTTTAACAATCTGAAACAAAAAGGCAACATCTGTATGTGCAACAGTCAAGTGTTCTATTCATACAAGATCTGCAAGAATGCACCTGTTGGGGCCAGCATTGTGGTGTAGCGGGTAAAGCTTCTGCCTGCAATGCCAGCATCCCATATGAGTGCTTGTTGGAGTTCCTGGTGCTCCCTGCTAATGTGCCTTGGAAAGCAGTGGAAGATGGCCCAAGTCCTTGGGACCCTGCACCCACGTGGGAGACCTGGAAGAAGCTCCTGGCTCCTGGCTTTGGTCTGGACCAGCCCTGGCTATTACAGCCATTTGGGGAATGAACCAACTGATAGAAGATTTCTCCCTGTCTCTCTTCTCTCTCTCTCTCTTTCTCTCTCTCTCTCTCTCTGTCTCTCTCTCTCTCTCTTTCTCTCTCTCACTCTCTAAGTCTGCCTTTCAAATAAATAAATCTTAAAAGAAAAAAAAAAAAGACTGCACCTATTATTTCAGTCATTCAATTAAGTACTTGCTAGGCCAGCGCCACGGCTCACTAGGCTAACCCTCCGCCTAGCGGTGCCGGCACACCGGGTTCTAGTCCCGGTTGGGGCGCCGGATTCTGTCCCGGTTGCCCCTCTTCCAGGCCAGCCCTCTGCTGTGGCCAGGGAGTGCAGTGGAGGATGGCCCAGGTGCTTGGGCCCTGCACCCCATGGGAGACCAGGAAAAGCACCTGGCTTCTGGCTCCTGCCATCGGATCAGCGCGGTGCGCCGGCCGCAGCGCACCGGCCACGGCAGCCATTGGAGGGTGAACCAACGGCAAAGGAAGACCTTTCTCTCTGTCTCTCTCTCTCACTGTCCACGCTGCCTGTCAAAAAAAAAAAAAAAAAAAAAAAAAAAAAAAAAAAAAAAAAAAAAAAACAATTAAGTACTTGCTGCAAGGATGCATTACTTGCTTAGCAGTTGCAAAGCCCTGGGGACACAGGAGAGACAGATCAGGTGTTTATCCTTGAGGTGCCCCTGCCTTAGTAGGGAGTCAGGAGAAAAAGCAAATAAACAGACTAAAATAATTATACATTTTTTGAGGTGAAAGAAAGAAACAGGGACTGAGAAAAGATAAAAGGGATGAGATACAATTACTTCAAAGAGGATATGGAAGGAAAAATTCTCTAAACAAAGTAGGTAGAGAACTAAAAAATGAGGTGATATCAACAGTGCAGAATTGGGGGAAGAACATTTCAGGAGATGCACTCGGCACTGACAAAGCCCCTGAGGGAAGACAGAGCTTGGTGTGTTCATGACATCGAAAGGATCCCAGTGTGGCCAGAGGGTGCCAAGAGAGAGGCAAGGGCTAGATTCTTCAAGACATTGAGGGCACACTAAGGAATTTTCATTTCATCCTGAGTAGAATTAGAAGCTGCTAGGGATTTAAATAGGTGAATGATATAACCTCATTTAGGTTTTATATTGCACAGGCCACTATGCAGAGAATGGATGAGATGAAGAAATGAGTGGATATGGGGTGACAAGAAAAAGAGCTAATGACGGGCTGGTGCTGTGGCATAGTAAACTAAGTCTCCACCTATAGCACGACATCCCAAATGGGCACCAGTTCTAGTCCTGGCTGCTCCTTTTCTGACCCAGCTCTCTGCCATGGCCTGGGAAAGCAGCAGAAGGTGGCCTAAGTCCTTGTACCTGTGCATCCTCGTGGAAGACCTGGAAGAAGCTCCTGGATCCTGGCTTCGGACTGGCCCAGCTCTGACCATTGTGGCCATTTGGGGAGTGAGCCAGCAAATGGAAAGGCCTTTCTCTCTGTCCCTCCCTCTGTCTGTAACTCTACCTCTCAAATAAGTAAATAAAATATTGTTTAAAAAGAGCTAATAAGAGCTTTGCACTGGAGGGTAGAAGTGACAGGGAGATAGAACAGAATCAAAGCTGCATTGTGGCACAGTGGGTTAAGCTGCTGCTTGCAATGCCACCATCCCATAGTGTGCCTGTTGGAGTCCTAGCTGCTCTTCTTCTGATCCAGCTCCCAGCTAATGCATCTGGGAAAGCAGTGACTGATGGTCAAATTGCTTGGGTCCTTACACCCACATGGGAGACCCAGAAGAAGCTCCCGGCTCCTGGCTTCAGTCTGGCCCAGCCCTGGCTATTGCAATCATTTGAGGAGTGAACCAGTGAATGGAAGACACCTCTCTCTGTATCTCTCCTTCTTTCTGTCTGTGACTCTGCCTTTCAAAAAATACCCTGACCTGCTGCGCCAACATCCCATATGAGCACCCGTTTGAGTCCCGACTTCTCCACTTCTGATCCAGCTCTCTGCTATGGCCTGGGAAAGCAGTGGAGGATGGCCCAAGTCCCTGGGTCCCTGCACCCACATGGGAGACCCGGAAGAAACTCCTGGCTCCTGCTTTTGATCGGCACAGCTCCGGTGGTTGCGGCCATCTGGGGAGTGAACCAGCGGATGGAGGACTTTTCTCTCTCTCTCTCTCTCTCTCTCTCTCTCTGCCTCTCTGCCTCTCTCTGTAACTCTATCTTTCAAATAAATAAAAAATAAAAAAACTTTTAAAAAAATTGAGATGGAAAAAGAAAAAAATTTTTCAAAAAAAGGATAATATACATTTTTAGGTAAAATTCAAAAGTATTTGCTGGTAAGTTAGATGTGAAAGATGAGGGAGATGAGGGCAAGAGAGGAATAAGGATAACTCCAAATTTCTGGCTCGATGGAAGGTGGTACCATTCATAAGGATGATGACAATGGCTCCCAATTTCTTGTCCTCTAGTGCAAGACCTGTGGTGCCGTGACATCCTTGCCCATGTCTGACCCTATAGGGTTTTTCCATTACTTTCTAGCAAAGAGTTTCCTGACACCATGCATCATTAGAGAGCCAAGAAAGCAGACAAGTCGGCCAACATGGTCCAAAAGAAGCTTGAGACCTGCCTTGACCTCACTGCCCAGCCCAGCAGCCAAGACCAAGAGTAGTTCACTTATGCTCAAGAGGATTTTAAAATCACATAATATACGAAATCAGATTTTTTTGGGCTTTGGGTGCTAAATCTTGGGCGTGAGTTGCATTATTTGCTAGATTGAGCTGAATGTATATAGGTGTGCGCATTGTCCTCTGGTGTCAGGTTCTTCAAAGAAAACCCAAACAAAGATAGGCAGCTGCCTACTGGGCAGGGAAAACTGACTACCTTGCGACAGGTTACAAAGAGGTTATGAGAACTGCTACCAGAAACTCTGAAAGGATAAAGAGATTGCAAAACAATAGTACAAAATACCTAAAAGAGAGTTGGAAAACTAGGAAAGAACATATTACCTTGCTGGTCCTTGTCCAAATGCCAGCTCCCCTCTTACTAGTCAGTGGAACACCATTGGAGTAAGACTTCTAAGAGATATGGGAAACACTTAAATAAGAGATATCCAAAGTGTAGGCAGCCTTTGCACCCCTTTATGGAAGAAATGTATTTTAAGGTATTAAATGCAAGACAATTCCACAAGGTATTCAAAACAATCAGAGCAAAACAGAACAAATCTTAAACCTAAAAACTAAAACTCAAAGACTTTGGAGAGTGAATTTATTTTCTTATTAGACTCTATGATCCGCAACATAAACCATCTATTTCCTAAAGATTAACATAATCAACTCTAATCACAGTCAAAATATTGATTCAGAATATACTTAATGTATTTAATGTTGATTGAAAACTGAAAAATATTATTCTATCTATGGATTAGCATTATCTACTTCTGTAAATATTGACAGCTATAAGGATACCAGAAAGGAATGCCAAGCAGTTCACTCATAATTTTTCAAAGGTTTAGAAAAGTAGCATTTTTGACTGGCCCCTAGGAGGGAAAAACATCACAAAAATAGTTTCAAGATACACAATCAATTCTTTCCCCCAAAAGAAATTCCTTTGTTAAAAGAATGCTTTTTCTGAATTCTGTTTGTTCAGGCTGGGGATCACCCCCGGTCCTCTGCCTCTCTCTGCCTTTGCTTCCTCGCAAATGCTACTGGCTGTGAAGGACCTGCGAAGATAGAACTCTACGAACAAGGCACCTACCATAAACAAATTCAAAACTTGGGTCAGCTCCCCTGGTCTTCACCCCTTACCTTGTTCTGGTGTGTAGGAACTTTCCCATTCTGCCACGCTTTTCCTACTTGCATGCCCACAGGATTTTATCTTTATCAATGAGATCCCATAAGTCAGAAGACGATTCTTAAGGTGCTATGATCTTCATAAGCTCTTTCAGCGACAGAGCATGTCCTTGCTGTCTTCCTAGTCTTAATTTCAGAAAAGTTTCCACTATTATCTGTAAACGTTTTCTGGTTTCATTGTCCCTATTCTATTCTATAACATCAGTTGTGTATTCTATTCTATAAACATCAGTTACCATTCCAAATGATTTTTTTCAAATTTATTTAATAAACATAAATTTTGAAAGTACAACTCTTGGATTATAGAGGCTTTTTCCCCCCCATAACCTCCCTTCCACCTGCAACCATCCCATCTCCCACTCCCTCTCCCATCCCATTCATATCAAGATACATTTTCAATTATCTTGATTTATAGAAGATCAACTTAGTATATACTAAGTAAAGATTTCAACAGTTTGCATCGACACAGAAACACAAAGTATAAAGTGCTGTTTGAGTAATAGTTATAGCATTAATTCATATAGTACAACACATTAAGGACAGAGATCCTACATGGGGAGCAAGTGCACAATGACTCCTGTTGGTGATTTAACAATTGACACTCTTGTTTATGGCGTCAGTAATCACCCTAGGCTCTTGTCATGAGCTTCCAAGGCTATGGAAGACTCTTGAGTTCACAAACTCTGATCTTATTTAGACAAGGTCATAGTCAAAGTGGAAGTTCTCTCCTCCCTTCAGAGAAAGGTACCTCCTTCTTTGATCACCTGTTCTTTACTCTGGGATCTCACTCACAGAGATCTTGCATTTAGATCATTTTTCTTGCCACATGCAACTGATTTTAAGTGTACAGTTTGATACACTCTTAATGTACAACAATCACCACCTTCTATTTCCATTTTCCATAACTCTTTTCACCTTGTGAAACTGAAACCATATTCATTAAACAATAATTTATGGGACCAGCATTGTGGCACAGTGGGTGAAGTCCCTGTCTGTGATGCTAGCATCTCACATGAGTGCTGGTTCTAGTCCCAGCTGCTCCACTTCTGATCCAGCTCCCTGTTGATGCACCTGGGAAAGCAGTGGAAGATGGTTCAAGTGCTTAGGTCCATGCACGCATGTGGAAGGCCCAGATAGAGCTCCAGGCTCCTAATTTTGGCTTGGCCCAGCCCTATCTGTTGTAGTCATTTGGGGAGTAAATTGGAGGATGGAAGATCTCTCTCTCTCTTACTCTGCCAACGCTTGTTTGGAAACTATCATGAGGAGCAGAAGCCTAAATCAGATGTATTATCTCAAAACCTTCTCAACAAATTTACGGGGCATCCTGAGTGCACATTTTCCTCCTTCCTGGCCAACAGGGCTGTGCATTTGTGTTATGCTCCGTATGTGCTGTGATCTGTTAAGCATGGCTTCTTTGCACCCAGCTGTATTTAGGAGGCTGGAATGCACTACAGACAACAAAGCTGCAAATAACAAACCCTTCAACTCTACCTCCCCTGCTGCTGGGTCCACATCAGAACATGCCCACTTCTTTAACTCACATCCCTCCATCCTGTGACCCTGTAAAGAGCGTCCTTTGGGCTTGAAGAACAATAACAGGTACTTTTGGTACTTTTAAAGAAATCTGATTTTACTGAAATCAGAGGTGATTTCTGGATTCTCGAATGTCCACCATTGGTTTTAGTCTGTGTCCCCGCAAACTGGCCGGATGTTACTGATAGTGAATAGATGGAGTTTACTTGTTTATTTTATTACTGTCGCTGTTTCAAATAGGTTTCATGGAAGATCGGGGGCTAAAAAAATGCTCTTACTTTGCCCCCTTTAATGGAAAGCCCCTTTCTTCACATCTTGCCCCATTGAAAATTCACTTGTATTCAATCTGATTTCTCAAACTGCTCTCAAAGATCTCTATTGATTTCCTAATTGCAAGATCAAAAGCCTTTTTTTCTACTTATTCTTTTTTGTTTCCTAAATTCTAGTTTTCTCGCTTACTTTCAGCCATCTGTCCCTCAGTATAGATATTCCCCCTCCATGGTTTTTCCCTCTTTTTTCTTTAAATTCTCTCCCTGCTCAACTCCATTCTAAAGGCTTTCACTTCCCACTGTATGCTTTACTCACAAATGTTTCTCCTCTATCCTAATCCTCTCTTCTACAATCAGGAATTTTATATCTGAAGATTCAACCAACTATGCATTGCAAATATTAGAGACAAAATTATTTGAGTACTGAATATATACAGCCTTTTTTCCTCTCATTAGTGCCTAAACATAATAACTATTTATGTAGCACTTACATGGTTTTAGGTATTATAATTTAGAGATGATTTAAAGTACATGAGAGGATAGTGTAGGGTATATACAAATACTCTGCCATTTTGTATAAAGGACTCAAACACCTGCCGACTTTGGTATCTGCAAGGTTCCTAGAAGCAGAACCTTGTGGACACTGAGGGACAACTGTGCCCAGTTTCCAAAGCTTACTCCTGCACCTGTACATACCACTGGCATCTCACTCCATATATATTCATAATGACTATTTTCTAATCTAGTGTTCAGAATGTGCATTGATATGGGTGTTGGTTTGTTTTAAAGCTTTTCAAGGCTATCATATCAAACAGGGTGGCAAAAGTCACTGAAACTTGTTCTCTCACAGTTCTAGAGGCTAGGAGTCCCAAATCAAGGTGTCAGGAAGACAATTCTGCCTCTGAAGGCTATAAAGGAGACTCCTTTCTTGCCTCTTCCTCACTTCTACTGATGGCCAGTAATCCTGCTTTCCCTGCACTTGTAACTGCATCACATCAACCTGTCATTCGTAACATGGCCCTCTCTGTGTGTCCGTCTCTAAATCTTTCTTGTTTCTCTTACAAATATACCATTTATTGGGTGTAGTACCCATCCTAATCCAGCATGATGGCATCTTTTCTTGAGTACACATGCAACTATTCTATTTCCAAATAAGGTCACATTCATAGGCACCAGGGATTCGAATTTGAGCATTTTGCTTGGTGTGGCCAGAGCAAGGGGACACAACTAACCTGGTACATTACAATAAGGTACATTTTTAAAAGGTTGATTAAAGCAGAACCAAAAAGATTTCATGAATACAGAACTTCTCTAAGCCTTTAATAAGCTAATGTGAATTGTACTTACTGGATGAAACTGCCAAGCTTTGCATGTGTTCCTTAAAACGCCATGTGTTGCAAACCTAACCCTACTTCAAGTGTTAGTGGTATTTGGAGGTGGGGTCTTTGGAAGGTGATTAGTGGTAGAAGAGATCATGAGAGCAGGGCCCTCATGATGGGACTAGTGACTACAGGAAGAAAAAGAGAGACCTGAGTTTGCAGGCTTCTCTCTCACCATGCAATGCCTCCCACCATGTTATAACACAGCAAGAAGGCCCGCACCAGATGCAGCCCTTCCATCTGGGACTTTGCTGCCACCAGAACTATAAGAAATATATTCTTTTCTTTAAAATTCTCCAGCTTCAAGTATTCTGTTGCATCAACATTAAGTATACTGGGCAGAAGTTTTCCCAACTTTTTTTTTTTTTTTTAAGATTTATTTATTTGAGTGTTCGCAGCCGCCGCCACGCCGCCGTCGCTCTCTAACGCCAGCGCCGCCTCTCGCTCGCCGAGCTCCAGCCGAAGGAGGAGGGGGGTAAGTAAGGAGGTCTTTATACCATGGCTCATACAAAGCAGACTACCGCAACAAATCGACTGGTGGTAAAGCACCCAGGAAGCAACTGGCTACAAAAGCCGCTCGCAAGAGTGCGCCCTCTACTGGAGGGGTGAAGAAACCTCATCGTTACAGGCCCGGTACTGTGGCACTTCGTGAAATCAGACGTTATCAGAAGTCCACTGAGCTTCTTATTCGCAAACTCCCCTTCCAGCGTCTGGTGCGAGAAATCGCTCAGGACTTCAAAACAGACCTGCGCTTCCAGAGCGCAGCTATTGGTGCTTTGCAGGAGGCAAGTGAGGCCTATCTGGTTGGCCTTTTTGAAGACACCAACCTGTGTGCTATCCATGCCAAACGTGTAACAATTATGCCAAAAGACATCCAGCTAGCACGCCGCATACGTGGAGAACGTGCTTAAGAATCCACTATGACGGGAAACATTTCATTCTCAAAAAATTTTTTTTTCTCTTCTTCCTGTTATTGGTAGTTCTGAACGTTAGATATTTTTTCCCATGGGGTCAAAAGGTACCTAAGTATATGATTGCGAGTGCAAAATAGGGGACAGAAATCAGTTATTGGCAGTTTTTCCATTTTCATTTGTGTGTGGATTTTTAATATAAATGCGGGGACGTAAAGCATTAATGCAAGTCAAAATGTTTCAGTGAACAAGTTTCAGCAGTTCAAATTTATAACAATTATAAATAAACCTGTTAAATTTTTCTGGACAATGCCAGCATTTGGATTTTTTTTAAAACAAGTAAATTTCTTATTGACGGCAACTAAATGGTGTTTGTAGCATTTTTATCATACAGTAGATTCCATCCATTCACTATACTTTTCTAACTGAGTTGTCCTACATGCAAGTACATGTTTTTAATGTTGTCTGTCTTCTGTGCTGTTCCTGTAAGTTTGCTATTAAAATACATTAAACTATAAAAAAAAAGATTTATTTATTTGAAAGATACAATTAGAGAGAGAGAGGAAGAGACAATGGGGGGGGGGGGAGAGGGAATCTTTCATCTGCTGTTTACTCCCCAAATGACCTCAATGGCCAGGGCTGGGCCAAGTTGAAGCCAGGAGCCTGGAACCCTATCCAGGCTTCCCACGTGGATGCGGGGACCCAAGCACTTAGACCATCTTCCACTGCTTTCCCAGGAGCATTAGCAAGGAGCTAGATCAGAAGTGAAGCAGCTGGGACTTGAACTGCTGCCAACATGAGAGCAGCTTACCCCACTGAACCACAATGCCAACCCCAGTTTTCCCAAATTTCTACCCCCACAAACACTCTTTGGCATGGAGCCCTTTGAAAGCCTAGTGTTCTGACAACAGACATTGCATATTCCGCACAAGTTCTTGTCCGATTTTCATGTACATATGAACCACCTGGGCATGGTGTGAAAATACACAGTCTAATTCAGTTAGGTTTCAGGTAGAGGTTGAGATTCTGTATTTCTCACAAGTTTCCTGGGGCTGCTAATTCTCCTGGTTCACAAACACACTGAGTAGCAAGCTTCTAAGACAAATTCTTTATTCCCGCTAATTATGTTTCTCTTCCTAAACTCTTTTTCCTAAATTGTTTTATTTTTTAAAATTTTATAGTAGCTCAATTCGCAATAGCTAAGATACAGAATCAATGCAGATGTCTATCAACTGAAGACTGGATAAAGAAGTTATGGTATATATACACTATGAAATACTATTCAGCGGTTAAAAAAAAAAGAAAAAGAAAATCCGGTCTTTTGTAACAAAATATCTGCCACTGGAAACCATTATACTTAGTAAAATAAGCCAGTCCTAAAAAGGACAAATACCACATGTTTTCCCTGATCTATGGTTGGAATGAAATTGACATTTTGAGACTCGATGACTGTTTATAGCCCTTGTCTCTACTGTTAAGGAACGATGTTTTTTTCTTCATACTATTTGTTGAACTCTTAGAGTAGGGTTAATACTATGAGTATAAAATAAACTGAAAATAGATCTTTGTAAAATTAAGAGTGGGAATAGGAGAGGGAGGAGGAAGAAAGGTGGGAGTGTAGGCAGGAGGGAGGGTAGGGTAGAAAGTATCACCATATTCCAAAGTCTGTATATACAAAATACATGAAATTTGTATATCTTAAATAAATTTATTTAAAAAATTATGTTAACATGTAGTAGTTGTACACTTTTTGTGGTACACTGGAATATTCCAACACATACACCCAGCATAAACCAAACCAGTCCCTAGACTTTATTTTCCTATCTTTTCTTTGTGTTTGGAGCCTACCAGCTCCTCTAGCCCTGTTCTTTAAACTGTAATTTTCTATCTCAGCCAATGACATTATTACCCACCTAAATACTCAACTGGAAATTTTGGCATGAAATTTCCTTTCTGTTACTCCTCCCCTCACCTCCAATTCAACTTATTGCCAATGTGTTTTTATTTGTTCCTTGAATCCAATCAACCATCTCCATTTCCATTATTTTAGTTCAAGTCTTTAGTATTTTTTCATGAACTGTAAGTAGCTCCCCAACCCATCTTCTTGCTTTTAAACTTTGTCACTCTAAACTGTTGCTAGCATAGACTTAATTGGATGGACATCTCACATTGAAATTTACATTGAGGGCCAGGAGTTTAGCCAAGCCCAAGTTCTACATTGGAAAACCTGGATTTGTGTCTTAGCTCTGGCTCTAGCTCCTGATTACAGCTTCCTGGGAGTACAGATTCAGTGAAGCAGCAGATGATGGCTCAAGTACTTGGGTCCCTGCCAGCCATGTGGGAGACCTGGACCATTTCTACTTCCCAACTTAGGCGTCTTCTAGCTTTGGCTGTGTTGTCAGCATTTGAGAGTGAACCAGAAGCAAGGAGTGCTCTCTTGCTCCCTCTTTCCCTCCTTCCCTCTCTTCCAAATTAAAAAAAAAAAAAATTGTGTTTTTAAAATTGACATACTACCACCCACCAAATAAAATCCCAACTTCTCAGCACTGAGACATTCCAAGACCTGCAAAACCTGACCTCAGCATATTTTGTTCCCACTACCAATTCATGATAGAGCATATGCTGTGGTCACACCATGCTGTTCACTCTGCCCTGAACACATCATGCATACTCTTTTTTCCAGATCTTATTCAAACTCCTCCCTGGCCATTAACATTCTGCTATCTTCTTTGCCTGGCGAAGATCTCCCATTATAGAAGTCTAATTTAAATAGCATGTCCTGGGACCCACATTGTGGTGTAGTGAGTAAAGCCACCGCCTTTGATGCCAGCATACCATCTGAGCACCAGTTTGAGTCCTGACTGCTCTACTTCCAATCCAACTCCTGACTAATAGCCTGGGAAAAGCAGGGGAAAAGGCCCAAGTGTTTGGACCCCTGCTATTCATGTTGGAGACACAGAAGAAGCTTCTGGTTCCTGGCTTCAGTCATCTGGGGAGTGAACCAGCAGATGGAAGACTCTTTCTCCCTCTTTCAAAAAAAATTAATAAATCTCAAGAAAAGCATCTCCTTTGCTAAATGTTCCCCAATTAGAATCTCTACTGCCTCTATGTCCCCTCAGCATTTTTGTTCATAGCTATGTTTATAGTATCTTTAATGTTGTCCTATAACCATTTGTACACATGCTTTTCTAACTAGCTCCCAAGGGCAGCAATTATTCATAGTTCACAGTAGGTGTTTGTTTATTCCTTGATTCATTTTCAAAGTACCCATCATATTTTTGATAAGTAACCAGGCAAATGATGGTATTGGATAGAAGAGAGTCAAATGACCACGGGTTCTTTCCAAAGTGTAGAGACTAGGGCACATGAATGGGAAACCTACTGAATCATAACTTCAAGGGGAAGAGAACACAGAATCTAATTTCTGTCAAGAAATTCAGGTTATTCTTAACAGGCTCCAGTGTGAGAATCACTGCCTAGAATTTTTAAATGAACAGTTCACTGATACCTATGTGTTCCACCAATGAACTGATTCTATTCTTAAGGACTCTCCAGGGTCTACAGTTTGATCTTTAGATCTTATAAAAGGGATGGCTAACATTTTTCTGTAATAATAGCATGGCCAAAATGAGAGCTTAAATTATGATTTTAGCTAGATATACTTCACCATGGGCATAGTAAACAGGCAAAACCTCCCTTTCAGGCCAAAAAAGGGAGAGTAATTTTAAAGTGAGGACATAGCTTTCCTCATGGGCATTGTCTACCTCACAGAAAAACCACTATCAGAACATACTTGAGTTATAGCCTTCTAGTTTAGGCTACCAAAGATTAGAGAAGAGACCTGAGCATCCCCCTAACTTGCACCCTCCTAAAGGTTTCCTCTTGTCTGCTTTAACAAAAACCAGGAGGAAGAAAAAGCTAAGCATCAAAAGCAATGTAAGATAGGTAGCAAGCCAATTAATGGCTGCTTTGCACAGTGATCTGCCATCAAGGAGACCCAACAGGCCAGTCCACTGCAATGGCGTTTTATGTGGAAAGCCAGGACTTCAGCAGAAGTCAGCTTATGAAGAGCCCTGGCAGCTCTGCCAGCCAAGAGTTGGGTCATTGGAAACAGAACTGCCCTGGAGTCAAAGGACTTCAGGTCAGAGCTGCAGGCTTTGTTGGCTCTAAGATGAAAAGCCCTCCACCCTGCCCAACTTCCAAAGTAACCACTGCTATTGAGAGGATGGCCAAGTACGGTCAGCAACATTGCAGGCAGAACTGGAAATTTCCTGTTAAGAGATGCCACCTGCCTTTACCTGGCCAGCTCTCCTCCCAGGCCAGCTAGGTAATAGAAGTCAACAGGGTGCCTCCTTTAGGATGTACTCCACGTGAGGGATAGATAGGTCTGGGCCTCAGAACTGGCAAGGCCTTAAAGCCCACCTGATTATTATCAGGCCCCTTCTGTCAGTTTCTATTTGCTTCTCAATTGGAAAACTCAGCCGTGGTTTAGACACCGGCTTTCTTAGGTCCTTTAATAATGACTCTGTCCTTTATTCTAGACCCTGTCTAGCCCACTTGGGGTTTCATTCCTTTGTAATCACACCTTCTACTCTTACATCAATAGCTCTATGCCTGACTCATAAGTATTGATGGTTTTCTTCCCCCACTTATCGTTGTATGATTGTTCAGAATTTTTCTACAGATAAACTCCTCTACCCACAAGAGATGAGCAGTCTTTCTCCCAGTCTTGGCTGGGATCAGCTTCGCAGCCTCCCTCTCCTCAGTAGTGATCTCAGGAACAACTCTCAACAGTTACGAGAGGAGCTCACTAGGTCCACTGAGACCTCAGCTGATGTCATCCAAGCTCTCCAAAGCCCCAACACCTAACAGGCATGGTACTACAGAACAGACTGACCTTAACAGTGTTGTTATTGTGATAGCCAGTCAGGCCACATAAAACCATACCCATCAGTCTTCACTAGGGTCCAGACCCCTCTGTTTTCTCTTCTCTATGAAATCCTCTCATTACTGGGTTAATGCCACTCTTAGGACCATTTGCTGTTATTCTCATCCTGGCTTTTATATTATCCTGTCTGTTTAAGTGTTTACAGGAGGTGCTAATGGAACGAACCAAAGCCTTCACCAACCAGGCGGTCAACCAAATGCTGCTACAGGGATATACCTGGCTCCCCACCCAGGAGATCATGGCTGAGGCATTGCCCCATGCCAGTGGAGACTAACTCGTCCCCCCATGTCAGCACATAAAGACAGATCATTGTCCCTCTACCCCTCCTGGACTTTTGGAGCTGATGTAATCCCATACAACACTTGCTTTACAAAAAAACAAATGGGGGAATGTCAGTAAAATGGAGCAGTCTTTGTGGCAGGATTTACATCCCAGACACCATCCTAGGCTCTAGCCCCCACCACCATTGCTGAAAGCCAGGTGACCAGATGGCCCAACCACAAGTGTCAGCTCCACCCCTACCCTAATGGGATTCACTGCTCCTACTTCCCTGCCTGCCCCAGCAAAGGTTTAACAGGATCTGCTTCCTGCACACGTGCTATCTCTCTCCAGATTTCTTTCTTTCTTTCTTTCTTTCTTTCTTTCTTTCTTTCTCTCTCTCTCTCTCTCTCTCTCTCTCTCTCTCTCTCTCTTTTCTCTCTCCCTCCCTCCCTCCCTCTCAGACTCTCCCTTCCTTTTTTCCCTGGCCTATCAGGCTTGCCCCACCCAACAATAAACCTTTCCTCAAAAAAAAAAAATTTTTTTAAATGTAAGTTCTCCCAAAGTTGAAAACTATATAAAGCAATGAAAAAAGATCAAGAAAGCATATATATCATCAATAAAGAACAAAAATAATAAAAAGACTATATGCTGAGTCTTTGGAACAGAAAACTCACTGTTGAGCCTATGATAATTCTTCCTACCATTTTCTGGCCAATAAAAATTAAAAGCATGTATATGCTGATTATTTCTGCACAGCTAAGCTATTCAAGTTAACACATTTTTCTGAGATAGAATTTCTTTTTAACATTCTTTCTCTTTTCTGTGCAGTACTTAAAGCCAAATGATTCCTAAATCACAGTTGAAATCACCTGTTTGTTGCTACTGAGACACAAGCAACAACCAAAGGCCATCTTGATACCTTTGAGAGCTAAATGAAAGTTAAATTTGTCACATTCTTTTCCATGCTGCACACTTTCAGAGTTTCATAAAATTTAAAAAAAAAATCCACATAATTAGTTTAGCTTTACCAGAAAAAAAATGAATGACAAGGTCAGGCTCCTGACCTTTCAGTAAATTAGAGAAGATTGCCATAAATTGCACAATATAATGAAACACCAATTTGCATATTTGCTGCTATATTAAAAGGGATCAGTTTTAGCTCGCAAAGCAGAACAAACAAAAACATGCATTTTAATAACTCAAATTACTCCCAGGAAGTGACCCTCAGCAGAAAGCCTGATTATCACTACTTAATTAGAAGCCTTGGAAATCTAAATCCTCCTTTAAATCCTATTCTGGGTACAGTGAAAGATGAAGCCATGAGTTTTGTCTAAGATTCAATATTTACTCTTTACTAATATGTTTGCTGGAGAGACTTCCCAAGCATTATAAAGACATGCGAGAAAAAATTTAATATTCAAAGAAAGAGTGCACAAAACCTGTGTTGGCTTGCAGGTGCAAAGCAATTAACAAGCTGGCATTTACAGTACTTTTAATTAATTAATTAAAAATGCAAAGCTGACTTTCATTTCTTTAAATGTTTGAACATTTTATCCATCAATAATAAAGCACTACATGCTGCTGGGTGACAACATCTGGTAAATGAAAAAAAGTTAGTCCGGTCTCAAAGTAAGTGAAGAGGGATTTGGAGTTTGCTGTTGGCCCCTCCTTTTCCCCACTCCCCCACCCCCGAATGCTATTAAACTTCACGTCAAACGAGGGGGAATGGCCTACTGCCTTCTCTTGATCATAAACTAAGAGTGACAATATTTGATGTGACATGTTAACCTTGGATGAGAATGAAAACAACACAGTTTATTACAATTATATTCTCCATTAAGGACTTGCCACTCTGTTTCCTTGGGAGAGAAGAGTTGTTTGGAATTGAGGCCAGGCACCTCCATCTTGTTTATAAAGGTTAAAAACATAATTAGCAAAGGGAATTTCAATAATTTCCAAAAGAAGTGGGTAATGGCTCCTAATATAATACTGCTGTGATTCATTTTACAGCTGGACGCTGCACGAATGGCTTCGTGATTCCCCATGAACACATTTTTTGGTCAGTACATATTTAAAAACAACACCGTTAATGTACTTTAATTAAAACATAAATACTACAGTGCTACCTCGGTAGGCATTCACTCAGCTGGAACTAACTGTATTTGCTTAATCTACAATTTTAGATGTATTAGCAAAAATAAATGTTGGTGAATGTAAGAGCCTGATTACATATCTTGGGTAAATTGGTGATAATGAGTCAAGAGACTTTGTGTTCATTCACATATATTAGAATAAGAATCATTATGAAATTAAAGCTAAGATTAATCCTGCTAATGACACCACAGAGCATCTGGGAATAAAATAACCCAGATGTCAGATTCACTGTGCTACTGTGCTGCTATTTGATAGAGTAACCCTTGAAGTGTTCTTCTAAGGCACATAGCTGCTACCCCCCCAGTCCCCGCACTTGAAATGCAAATGAGTGACAAGATAGTCTAATAATGAGAGCAGATTCTAGCAGTAAAGAAAATGAATAAATTAAAAAAAACACCACTCTGCACCACTGATAAGAACAAGCAGCAGGCACCCTGATGTCCTCAATTAGGGTGGATGACATCTGCTGAGCATTTCTCTCTAATAAAGCCCTCACTCGGTATTCCAAAGCACACGATTCTAACACTGTTAACATTTTAATGTCCTGGGCGTGCATGGTAACATTAATTACAAGATGATTTGGATGACTTCTGAATCTCTTTTATGTCTTCGGCAGAAGAGAACACAGCATCGCAGCTTTGATATCATAAATAAAATGGGGACGCCTGCCAGGCATGAAAGGTATCCTGAAGTCACTCGCATCTGCTGTGTTATCCTGAACCTCTGTAGCCGGGCACAGAGCATCCTCTGGGCATTTACCGAGGGTCAGCAGCTATGCATTTTAGGAGGAAGCTACGTGGCTCTCAAGGATTTTTTTCCTTTATGCTAGAGGTGAACAATTTGTTGCTGTTTTTAATTCCTAATGAGCTTAAAGTCCAATTAATATTTTTCTAAGCACAGTTTGCCTTCCTAATAGCTATTTTCATGAGCTATGGCAAGTGTCACCGGGGCTTTCTTGTTTGTTGCCTGGGAAAGGGTGTCGTTTCTCCCCTTATTCAACAGACCAATAGACGACATTGGTACCACGGGGACCCTGGCTGGGGAATGAGACAAAGGGACTCAAGATAGAAGACATTTGTTGGGTCTCCTACTATACAATTACCATCACCTATGAAAAAATACTATCAATTCCCCTTTACAGGCGAGGAAACTGGGGCACAGTGAAATTATATAACTCGTTTGCAAGCTATTAAACATCTAATAAGAAGCAGAAGCAGGAATTGAATGTCTATCAGATGGAGCCCAAGTCCCTGAATCCATTATTCTCCACTATTCCTGCAGCACTTGCCAGTGTTCAGTCTCATCCCCCTGGGCATGGGCTGGGCTATGTTTCCCTGTCCTCCTTCCAAGTTACCACAGCCATAGAAACCAATGAAATGCCATCGGCTCACCCTGCCCCTACAAGATTAGGATGGGAGTCTCAGCCCGAATATGAGGAAGACTGGGAGAAGGGCTCACAGCCCTAGTAATGGGTATGAAGAGGGAGCCAGAAATGAACCTTTGCTACTCTGGCCTCTGAGACTCTGAGGAGGGTGCTTACTGCAGCATAACCTAGCCCATTTGGATGGGTACAATACTACACCATGGCAAAAGCCAAGGACAAATAATCAAAATCCCAAACAGGCCTCAGGAATGGATGAAGATGGATAAGAAAAGTACAAGTAAGAGAAGAGACAGCAGTGGCAATTAGCCTAGCAAGTTAACACACTTATATCCCACATCATAGTGCCTAGGTTCAATTCCCAGCTCCAGCTCCTAACTCCAAACTTCTGCAAAGCAGACCTGGGGAGACAGTGAAGACGGCTCAAGTAATTAGATTCCATCCTGGACTGAATTCCTGCCTCAGCCTGGCCGCAGCCGTTAGAGGCATTTGGAGAGTGAAACAGCAGATGGGAACTTGCTCACTCTCACTCATAAATAAATAAATATTTTTCAAAAGTAACGGAATATTTGAATTAAAATGGAGCCCAAGAACTCTTAAGAGAAAGATTGAAATGTAATTAACCCTAGTGGGCAGCACTTCTATCATAATATGTATGAATGGCTCCCCCTAGAGTTTTGCAGTGCCCAGCCGGCAAGATCATGTTCAGTGGCCCTGTCATTTCTAGCCCTGCTAGTTGGGGAATGTGGCTTAGAGATTAAGCTAGATTTGCAGCTTATGATGTGTATAGAATTTGTAACTATAGCCAGTGAGCAAATACCCAGCACAACAAAGAATTCAAAATTTTGGAAACAATTTATAAGCAAATCTGTATCTTACAGGCAGAGAGACAGAAAAAAAGGAAATGGGGGTAGGGAGTGTAGAGAGAGATCGCCCATCTGCTGATTTACTCTCCACATGCCTACAATGGTTGGGGCTGGATGAGACTGAAACCAGGAGCCAGGAACTCAATCCAGGTCTCCACATGGGTGAAAGGACCCCATGTACTTGAGCCATCACCTGCAGCCTCCCAAGATGTGCATGAACAGGAAGCTGGAATCAGAAGCAGATCCAGGCACTCCAAAACAGGATACAGATATCTCAAGTGGCATCTTAATTGCTAGGCCAAAATTTTTTTTTTTTTTTTTTTTTTTTTTTTTTTTTTTTTTTTGGACAGGCAGAGTGGACAGTGAGAGAGACAGACAGAGAGAAAGGTCTTCCTTTTTTTGCCATTGGTTCACCCTCCAATGGCCGCTACGGCTGGCGCGCTGCGGCCGGCGCACCATGCTGATCCGAAGCCAGGAGCCAGGTGCTTCTCCTGGTCTCCCATGCGGGTGCAGGGCCCAAGCACTTGGGCCATCCTCCACTGCACTCCCGGGCCATAGTAGAGAGCTGGCCTGGAAGAGGGGCAACCAGGACAGAATCCGGCACCCTGACCGGGACTAGAACCCGGTGTGCCGGCACCGCAAGGTGGAGGATTAGCCTATTGAGCCACGGCGCCAGCCTACGCCAAATTTTCATACCATCAGCAGCAAATTTCTTGGGGCACTTGGCCATGGGTCAAAACTAATTCTAGATATAACAGATTACTGTTGGGAGACCAAAGAGAAACAATGTAATGCAGTCACAAACCAGAATGTTTTATTCAAATGTGAAAAGACAAAAAGACCCTGTGGTTTTTCATATTTGACACACTGTGGTGTGGATTTGTACCCAGGAAAGGGTTATTTGGAAGAAAACAGAAAATAACACACAGCAATAGACAACACACAAACCTTCAGAGTCTCTCATCCCCCTTGTGTCTCTTTTCCAGCTCTGTTTAGACTATTGCAGTGAAAAATTCCAATTCTCTGTGTCAAGGGGCTGACAGCTGGCCAGAACAACAGGTTCAAAGGCCCCAGCCACTTACCAAAGGTTCTCAAGGATTATCCCTCAAAGTTGCAGGGCTGGTGAACTGAATGAAGAATCTATGAGACTAAAACAATTAACAGAACTTCCTAGAACAGAGCCAGCCTGGGTCTTAAGCAGACAAACCACACACAGCTGCAACATCGTCTCTCACTGCAGCACAGTCCAAAGACTGCATTTACTCAGGGAGCATTGAAGAGGATGTGCAGTGAGCAAATCAGTCCCTGTTTCTGGCATCCCAGTCCTTCCATCCGCTTCTGCTTACAAGAATGCTGGTTGGTATGAGCGGGACATCTAAGAAAACTCTTGATTTGGAGTGGGCAACCTCCCTAAAACAAATGGTACAAAATAGCTCTGAAAATTCCAAAGACACAAGGGTGAGCTGTGCTTCGATCCACAGCCATTCTCTAGTCCAGCAGCTCCCCAAAGAGAATGGATCACAAGGTTCACGCTCTGGAAGATGAGGTCACCTGATGCAAGCAATTGTGAAGCCCACTCTCTGTGTCGCCTTGAGGTTCCGCCCTACCCTGCCTTTGCGTGGACTTCCACAAGCACGCAGTGAGCACCCACTCATCTTGCAAGAAGCAACTCAAGCATCCAGAGGAAGCCTGAACAGGTCCATTCAAGCAGAGGAGAGATGGCCTGTTAGGCTCTGCACCCCTCTCATCCCACTAAACTCACTCTACTGTGTAACAAGATCACACTTCTGCCTCCTCTATTGGACTGCAATGGCCTGGGGATAGAGATGATGTTGGTTTCCACCGCTCTGACAAGGTGCCTGCCACATGGGGGCACTAGATACCTCCTTCCTGAAAGAGCGACTTGGATATTGATAGCAGGTGGCAGTCAAGATGCCAGGCCAACCTAGAAGATAAATAATGCCTTATATTTTCTTATCCGGTGCCTATGAACTATTTCAACTAACAAACATCGAACACTTTATGTGTCCCTTTCCTAGGGCTTCTACACCACCTTCATACCTTCCCAGGTCCCTTTTTAGTTTCTCAGTAAAGTATCCTTGGATAAGCCTCATCCAATTAGCATTATTTTGTGCCTGGCTGTGACAAGATAACTGAAAAATCAATGAAAACAAAGGCAGAATGGCCTGAGTTCTCATGACTGAGTGGGCTCCTAGGTGTCTTTTGCACAGAATAATTTATGAGAACATCCTTTAAGTATAGACATCTCCATCTGTTTCACCTTCACTCTTGAGGGGAAAAGAAACAGGAAGATATTCCGTCTACGTGCAACCTCATATTTTTAACCTCTTCTTCTCAGAATTTAGAAATCTTGGTTCCTCATCTGAAAAATAACTCAGAAGAAGGAGATGAAAAACAGGAATCAAAGTGTTCTTTGCCAACACAGTGCCAGGCTATGTGCTAGGGATTTCAAAGGTTCCATGTACATAGTCTAGTGGAGAAAATGACAAAACAGGCATTAAAACCATGAAAGCTAGGTAGAGGCACGGTCATCTCTGGGGTGGGAGGATACAGGGCACCATCAGGGTAATGTTTGCCTTTAGCTCAAAGGGAAGGGGGAGGGAGACAAAGTGACCTGGAAGGGGAACTGAAGATAGCCCAAGTGCTTGGGCCCCTGCCACTCCCATGGGAGACCTGGATGAAATTCCTGACTCCTAGCTTAGGCCTGGCCCAGCCCTGACTGCTGCAGGCATTTGGGGAGAGAACCAGCAGATGGAAGGTATCTGTGTGTTTGTGTCTGTCTGTCTGTCTCTCCCCAACTCTGTCACTCTGCCCTTCAAATAAATAAATAAATAAATCTTTTTTTAAAAAAAAAAGAGAGAGAGAGCAGAAAGGAACTCTGATCTGATGCTCCTGGGCCAATGAGACCAGCTGATGTGCTGTGGGCAGGCATGAAAGGGAGGTTGGGAGCTGTGCTGTATGAATCAATGCCATGCCGAGGAGTCAGACTTTACTGACAATGGGGAACACATAATGCTTAGGAGATGGAGGTGACGATTCAACCTCCATTTTGAAAAACTGTTTTTCAAGGATACCTGAGGGAGAGGAACAATTTGAGGGATCTTCTGCCAAAGTTCTAAATAAATACATCATTGAGGTTTTATTTTTCTCTAATCAGAATAAGAACAATTGTATTGACTGGGTAATTATTTCATTAGACAGAAAATATAAGCTCTGTATTGGAGCAAAGTAGCTGGAAAATTTTGAATTTTGATGGGAACTTTGGTCCCTGAACTTTAAAAATGTGATAACCTCATGCTCATTGCCAATGGCACATGGGCCCCCCCCTCAATCAAGCAAGGGGGAGAGGAGAGAGGTAGACGATCAGAATGCAGCGTGCCTGCCCGTACGTGAGCAGGTAGCTGAGAAAAGGGGGGATGACAACCAAGCAGAAAATAGGGGAAGTCAGAGAGTTTCACAGAGGCATTTGAGATGGTTGTGAAGCATGAAAAGGAGTTCATCAGCCAGACAAGTGAGAAGAAAGATATTCTTGATTCTAAAAAAAGAGAAAGCTTAAACTTAAGCCAGCAATAAAGGCTTGTTCAGAAAGATGAAACTATATTCCTTGATGTCGGTCCCAGGGCTTACGAAAAATCTCCACAAACATCACTATTTCCCTTCATCAGCCTTTATGAATAAGCCATCCAAGAATTCAACTTTGCCTCTTTAAAAAGTTATTCTAAAAAGAAATAAAATAAAAAGTTATCTCTGTTTTCAGTTTTCAATAATTAAGAACTCAATGCTTAACAGTATCTTCCTCTCATTCAACTGAAATTTACTTCATTTCCATTTCAAGGGCCCTGCCTACTAGTCCTAACTTTCCAGGATTTGTTGACATGCTCCTATCACTTTTATCTATACTCTTCATCCTTTAATATCAGAGAGTCTTAACCTTTTTTGCTTTTATTTACTAGGGACACAGACACAGAGAGACCCCACCCACTAGTTTACTCTCCTAACGCCCACAACACCTGGGCCTGGGCCAGATGGGAGCCAAGAGCCAAGAACTCAATCCAGGTCTCCCACAAGGTGGCAAGAATCCAACTACTTGAATCATCAGTGCTATATCCCAGGGCCTGAAGTAGCAGGAAGCCAGAGCTGGATATCAAACTCAGGTATTCCAATGTAGGATGCAGGTGTCTTAACCACTAGGCTAAACACCTGTTTCTCCTAATTTTTTTTTGGGGGGGGGGTTGTTTTTATGTTTATTTTGCCCTCTCAGCTCTAGGATCAGTTGGACCAATTTAGGGTGTCTCCATCTACCCTCACCATCTGGAAACTTATTTTAATGACATCTAAATATCTCTGAACACATCACTCTCCTCAAATTCGGTAACTTCACCCAAGTCACTAGATATGGTTCCTTGTTTTGATGCCTATTGTTGTGTCAGTACATTTTAATCTATATTATTGCTTCTCTGCATGCCTGAAATGACATGTATGTACATAATTTAATCCAAAAATTCTAAGGAAAAGGGGCCCCAAAAGACTATCTTGAATGTGCATTAAAAACCATTAGAGTGACTTTGTAATTATTTGAATTATGCCCCTTCTGCCCCAAATAATTTCCTGATATCCCTATAGCTATCTTTGGCAAACAGCCTGCACGGTAACTCTGATTTAACCACAGTTGGTTCTTTACTGTTTCTCCTCTTCCTTTCTTTGGGTAAGAGAACTCCTTTAATAAAAGTGGTCGTCTCAGAGGAAACTTAAATCCCACTGCCTCCCCCAGTGCTGCACTTAATGTTGTGTGTTTAACAACACCTTGGGGATTACACTTAAATCCTGGAAAATCTTTAAGCAGCAACACACTGGCCACAGGAAACTCTCCCTCCCCTGAGACGTTAGGGAGAGAAGAGCTATAGTGATGTACTGCCTGGGAGAGCGTGGAGGGCCAGGGATGAGAAGCTACACAGAGTGGAGATGACCTGTAGGCTCCACCTCCACAATCCACAAGTGGACCCAGCATCTGTAGTCTCTGAAGGGCTAGAATTTCAGAATGAAATGCACACAGTCTCAGGGAGAAGCAGGTAGTCTTCCTAGCCATCTATTCTCATCCTTGCCTGCAATCAAGAACTAATTGATTCCAACCCAAAGAGGGAATGTGGGCCGTTTTTAAAGATCCTTTCTTTATAAGGAGACGCACCAGCACCAGCACCAGCACCAGCACCAGCACCAGCACAGCACCAGCACCAGCACCAGGTGCTCAGTGGAGGGTTTAATAAGCTTCACTGGCTGCTTCTTTGCCCCCAGCCAAGATTTCTGTGGCTAAAGCAGAAATCCCCTGCAGTTTTGCTCTCCTCTCATTGCTGAAGCAAACAACTGGACATTCTTTAGGAAAGAATTGTCATACACTATTTTCTTTTGATAAAATATGTATAAATTTTAAAATCAGTAATCTCAGAAGCAATCCCAAGAAACCTTGTTATAATCTCCTCTTAGATTGCACCTCACAGAATCAAAGTGCATTCTTCATCCTACGCACTTCAGCTGGGCACTGACTCTGCACCAACACAGAGCTGGAAATCATGATAAAAATTTCATTAATGCATATAAGATGACCAGGCTCTTGACAAAGCTTTAAAAAAACTTCTTAAATCTTATTACAAGTGGGTCACTGACACTTAGTGAGGATTCTTTGGACTACAAAGCAAATATTAAAGAAGAAATAAAAGGAAAATCATCTTGTAGAGTTGTACTTTCAGTGAAAGGCAAGTTGAGCACTGGCTTCAATGATTATTCATGCCAAATACGGAGAATTTTTATGATACAATGAAATAAAGATTCATTTACTAGCACTCTTCCAAGCCAGAAAACCACCTGGTGGTTTGTATGTATTCAGTCTTTGCTCTTGAAAGAAAGTTTAAGGACATAAACAAGTGACAAACCAAATAAACATTTTGTGTTCAAAAATCCATCTCACATTTTACCACCTGAAATACCAAGGCTTAAGGAAAGGCAGTTTTGAACTGAAAGAACAAAAGGAAAGCTGAACTGGGATGAATGAGATGGATTCTGTCTGCTTAACCGTGGTGGGGCTGGCAATCCACAGCAGGGCTGTTCTGTGCAACCATGCTTTCCGCCCCACGTGCAAAATGAAAGCAGTGTCCTCACATTTCTCTTTATGACTCTGAGAGCTTTGAGAATCGTGTGTGCTTTCTGCTCCACATCAAGTTGAGTTTTCCTTCCCTTTTGAAGTGTTAGGGCTCCTGCTCTTTTGTCGAATGCATGAAAAAAAACAACCTCTTTGCATATGGAAACCCCGTTTATTCTGAGGACTCTAAACTAAGGAAAGTATATTTCCACATTAAAGAAGTTGATACAATGAAATTTGGTATTTCAAGTTGTTTTGTTTTGGTTTGGGACAATTCTGCTCCTCCTACACACACACACTCCCTGGAAAGCCATCAGCAGAAGAAAAGAGGCCAGTCTCACTGTTGAAGGGGCTGTACTAACCCAAGACACTGTGTCCCATTTATCTCACAAGCAGAACCTTGGTAGAATTTGGCTGTGGTGCCAACCGAAAGTAAGTTGATGGCATCCTGTCGCCACCCCCTATCTGGGAGTTGGTTAGAAGTTCCTTCCATCTTAAGGGGCACACCCTATTTGCAATTGGTGTTGTTCCAGTTTTACTTACGCTGACAAAATTATATGTTTCAGAACTCACCAACTTCTGAGAGTAACAACTGACCATGCAGGGGACACAGCCATTGGTAGTGACTGAAAATTCTCCAGCTCATAAAATAAATTTCTTAAATGAGATAGGCAAAGACTTCCAGACCCAGGACAGGCAGGGCCTGTGCTACACCCCTAATAAGCAGGAAGCAGCTATAGAAGAAATGATGATTCTGTGACCTTCAACATCCCTTAAGATTAAGGTCTGGAGTTTCTGAAGGGGGAATGATATAGGTAGGCAGGTAGAATAAAATTGATTAGATTTGTGAGCTGGAAGACCACGCCTTCACCATGCCCCCTATGTGAACTCACGCCCCTACCTGTCAGACCACATAACCATTCCCCTTTGGGAGTAAATAGGAGGCCTTCTGGCTTCCACCCTGCCTCTGCTTTCCTGCCTGCATGCTTGCTCCACATGGCTCCTTGCCTGCTCTCTGCCTGGTATGGACCCCACTTAGCTTCTAGACTTCTTTCCCCCCAATTAAAGCCCTCACTTTCCTGTGCATTTCTCTCACTGAATAAAATCCTTAAAAAACTTTAAAAAAAAAAAAAAAAGTTGATGGCATCTCTGCTAGCTCTTTGATTTTAAATGAGCCGTTTGTGTTCAGACTAATTTGCATATTGCTCATCACAGAGGTGATAGAGTGCACCTGTTTATAAGCAGTTTCCTTCCTGGGCCTGATTGCAATGACGGGTCCTGTCTCACCCTCTGAGATCATGCCCTGATTTCAAATACCACCCACTCTCCAAAAGTTTATAGAACATCAGGATGTCTGATGTGTGAGGAACACAAAGATAAACAAAATAACTACTTGTCACCTTCTTAACTCCAAATGCCAAGGAGACTGGGAGGCTGTCTGGTTTATAAATGGACAGCAATAGCTTAGAAACAGCACTGAATCCATTTCCTCAAATGGAACATCATCTTTCCATCATCTTAATCCCAGATTTCAGATAACTTACTGATGTTTCTGTGTGCCCTGTCACTCACCCACACAAAGCTACTGTGAAGTCCTAGAAATCCAAAGGCTATAGAAATATGCTCCAGGGAGGCTGGACTGTTTTCTGAGAGCATCAGGTTTGTTTTCCTCAGGTATGGCTGTTCACCCTACATCCCAGTCCAGGGTTACTATTCCAAATCATGTGATATTTTTAGGGCCAAAAACTGCTCAGAACAAAATGTAGAACTCTTTGGAGAATAATGAGATAGTTCCAGTCTTTGGCTTCTTTCAGAAATCTGCTTTCACAATAAGATGCAATCAGTATATTTCCCAGTTTTTTGATAACTATTGAAATGGTATTCTTTCCCCCTTATTTTTTTCAGGTGGGAAAAATAAAATATAGTGTTCTTAGAATGAATGAAGACTTACCCTGCCACCACTACCACCACCACCTGCTACTATTGAGAAAAGACAAGTGATTTTTTTATACCTAGGTTTTGCCTTAGGTAATTGGTACTGGTTGTCAGAAAGTGTGGCTGCAAAACATCTATTCTAAACCTACAACTACTACAGTTAGTAGCGCTGTCCCAGCACATAACGAGTTCATAAATAACAGACTCAAGCAACAAGTAGCTTTATTCATTTACCTTGGTTCTCATTTCATCATAGTTTATCTTAGAGCTTATGACACACCAGGACACAGGATTGCAAAAAGTTGAGTATGCCATGGCTGTTTGAGGTTTTTGGTTTCAAGGTTTAGCACCAGGTGTTGAGTTAAATCTATTTTAACATTTTTTCAGGCTAATGTTATTCTTTGGTGTAAAACTTTGGACTCTCAGTCATACATTTGTTTTGACACGAGAGCATATTCAAAACTCTTTGCTGAGTTAAAATCTGGAACCATCTGCACCCTTTTGACTTATCTCAAAGCAGAGACCGAGCCCTTTTCTCCAGGCATGCTTTCTAGCTTACCTTCCACAGGAGAATGTCATCCTTAGCCCCCACCTCATTGTCTGTTGAGACAGACATCACTATTCAGTTGGCACTATACAGCTGCTGCGGTGCAGACTCTTTTCAGAAGATACACTGCCTCAAATTCTCAGCTGAAAGGAATGACATTTGGAAGGATTTCCTGGAGGAGAGAACCTATACATCCCTCCCAGAACTAACTTTTACTACCAGGTTAATCCAGGTCACAGAGAACTGGATACTTGAACAGCATTCTTTCAACTGGCTGTGGCAAAATATTGCTACTGAAATTGCATTTTGGCAGAAAGTAACCGGTGTATTTTCAGGGGCTGAATATTGGTAGTACAGAGATCTGTGAATGTGAAGATTTGAAAAATACTTAGGTAATGAAGCTCTTCATCTTGGCAATTGATTGAATGTGAGCTATGAGAACAAAAGGAAGGAAGACGAGATTTCTGATTCACCTGATAATTGACAGATGATGGCGTATTTAACACAGAAGGACTAGGGCTCAGATGGAGAGATACAGGGTTTGTGGTTGCATGTGAAGTGACTAAGTACTTCTGTACAGAGACATTTGAATAAATGTGTCAAAGATCAGGGGAAAAAATCCTAGAGCAATTGTCCATCATGAGAACATCTGAGCAATGTCACCAGCATCAGGGCCAGCACTGTGGTGCAACAGGTTGGGCTGCCCGCTGGGACAGTGGTATCCCACATAAGTGCTGGTTCAAGTCCCAGTTTCTCCACTTCTGGTCCTCCCACTCCCTGCTAATGCACCTGGGAAAGCAACAAAGATGCCCCAAGTATTTGGACCCCTGCCACCCATGAAGGAGACTGGATAGAGTTGTGTGCTCATGGCTTCCACCTGGCCCAACCCTTGCTGTTACAACCATGTGAGGAGTGAATCAGTAGACAGAAGATATCTGAACCCCCCCAACTCCGTCACTCTGCCTTTCAAATAAATTAAATAAATCTTTTATAAAAATCAAATTTAAAAAGTAACCACTTGACATTCAGTGGCATGAAATTGATAATGTAACCATTAAAACAGGAAATACGAAAGCCCAGCAATTTAACAGAGCTTAGGAGTAAACAAAGGATTCATGCCTGACAGATTAGTTATCAAATATAGATATTTTTATTTACGCAAACCCCATGGAATATTTCAATGAACGGGGAAGTCTAGATTGTATGATCAAAAGAAAACTATGATGTCAAAGCAAGCATCTGCTATTCAAGAAAAAATATCCACTCGAACAAATTAACAATAAGTATGTGTGGTGCATAAGTGAGAGGAGATATCCATTTTCTAATACATTTCTATAGCATTTGAAGTTTTTTTCATGATCAAGCATTTTCAACAGAAGAAAATCCAAGATTAAAAAGAAAACAAAGTGGACATCTATATATCTTTCTAATAAACTTTTGCCCTTTCTCTGCTGTCTTCTTCAGTCCTCACCACCATTTTATGGAAAGCTGTTTTCATTCTACCTGTCTGTGTCTGTTGGACACAACAAATGCCAAAGGACCAGGGTTTCAGGGCAACACTGTCTGAAACTAGAACACAGGCTGTTCTGGGCAGGCTTGCTGCCTCTCTCCAGGCAATTACTCACCAGAAACGGAAAGCAGGTTCCCGGAGAATCCACTTGCTGGCACCCACAGCAGCCATGGCCCTCTGAGCCCTACAACCAAGGAGAAAGGACGCTTGATGTCAATTTCAGCAGCCCTGTCCACTGCCACACCCAGTCTCTCCTGAGGCCATGACTTCTATCCCTGCTCTAAATTTGCAGTTCCACAGAGACTGCATCTGGAATCAAAAGGATCCAGAGGGGTCTGGATCAAGAGGGCATCTTCCCCCTGCCCTGCAAGGGCTGTTAGTTTCCCATGTGCAGAGAGAAACTGCTCCCCTGTCGCTCACACTGATGAAACTAATGGTTTCCTGATACTCCCAGGTTCACAGGCATCTGCTGTGCTGGCAGCAAGCCCACAGCGATGGTGGTGTGCCATGTTCACATGGGGGTGGGCATGGCTAGCAACCAGAGAGAGGTTTCAGGAGTCAGCCTAGAGACTGCAATGATGCCATATTTGCAGGAAGACCTCCTGGTAGCTAGCAAAGCCAAATGAGGAACACATGCTGTCACAGGCAGCATCTTTGCTGACAATTGACATAATAGCACCAAGGACAGTGCTATTCTCTATCTCTTTTTCTAGTTGGTCACCGGATATGGAATTACACATCCAGAGGAGGAAAAGTCTAGCTAGCAGGACTTTTCTCTGAGTGACCAAATTTAGACAAAGGTAGAGTATCATTTATCAGGGACTTTCCCTGAAATACAAAGATACAGCCTGTTAAGCCAGGATCCAGGCCTCTGATGGAGCTCCGTGGCTGGGAAATGTGCCTTCCACAGGCTTCTTAGAAAGGGTTGCATTAGTACAATTGCAGCTGCATATGTGTGCTACCTACATTAAAAAATGACTGCTGGTGTCTTGCTAAGTCTATCAATATTACCATTAGATCAAGCTGGAAAAGGGGGCAAATTTGTGGAGATTTGGAGCAAATATAGGCCAGTTGGCAGAATGAGCATCTTTCCCTTACCTATATATGAAGTGCCTTGGGTTGTTGGGAGACTTCAATAGTTGAATCTTATTTTAAACACCAATAGCATCTCTCATGCTTTCTGTTCCATCGTCCCTCTACAATCACACACACACACACACACCCCTCTAGCCAAACTACTGTCCATGCTGATCACTGCAACACAACACACAGCCCGATCACCACAGCTACCTGGAAAGGGCTCTTTCCTGCTTTCCACTTGTTTATGTGATAAAATGGAGCCAGTACAACCTGAGTTGGAATCTTAGTTTTGCTACTTAATGAACCGTACATCCTTGGGTAAATGCCTTCAATGTTTATTAAAAGATAACTCTTAAGGTCCTGACTGCTCATCTTCAAAGCATGATTCACACTCCTGCTCCATAGGGTTATTGGAGAATTAAATATAGATAATGTACTAAACAAATAACCCAGCACAATAATTACTACTATTACTGTTAAACTATTATTCTAGATTTTCTCAAAAGCATAGAACCCAGAAATTAATTGCCCACCTGGGTTCGAATCCTGGCTCTTTCTCTTGTAAACTGAGTCATTCTGATATCTTCATTTTACTTCAGTATATTCATATACAGAATGGGCACACATACCATGCCTGTCAACTAGGAAGTGTCATGTAAGCACTGGCCATTATTATTATTTTTTTTTTTGACAGGCAGAGTTAGACAGTGAGAGAGAGAAATAGAGAGAAAGGTCTTCCTTCTGTTGGTTCACCCCCAAAATGGCCGCTAGGGCCGGCGCGCCACGCCGATCCAAAGCCAGGAGCTAGGTGCTTCTCCTGGTCTCCCATGGGGTGCAGGGCCCAAGCACTTGGGGCATCCTCCACTGCACTCCCGGGCCACAGCAGAGAGCTGGCCTGGAAGAGGAGCAACCGGGACAGAATCTGGCGCCCCAACCAGGACTAGAACCTGGGGTGCCAGCACCGCAGGCAGAGGATTAGCCTAGTGAGCCACGGTGCTGGCCCATTTTTTTTTTAAATGAAGTTCCATTCTTTTTAAAGATTTTTGTTGTTTATGTAGTTATTTGAGATGCAGAGCAACAAAGAGAAAAGGAGATTCCATCTGCTGGTTCACTCCTCAAATGACCACAATAGCTAGATAGGCCAAAGCCAGGATCCAGGAACTCCATTTGGGTCTCTGACTGGGGGAGGCAAGAGCCCAAGCACTTGGGCCATTGATACTGCCTTCTCAGGTGCACCAGCAGGGAGCTGGATTGAAAGCAGAGCAACCAGGACTCAAGCCAACACTCCAATACGGGATGCCAGCATGACAAATGGTAGCTTAATCCACTGTGCCACACCAGCCCACCCCTGACAAGGACGACACAATCCCCCCTCTGTGTTTCTTTAGCATCTTAACAGCTCCACAAGACTTTAGTGCTTAGAATGTGTTTTCCCAACTGTGCTCAGCACCTGATAGGAGCTCATAGAGAGTTTGACAAAGATAATGAAGCAAGCACATGAGACATGGAATTGAGCCAGCACAAGGATGAGTGCACTTGACCCAGCCGTTGTATGGATAGATGGCAAAGCAGACTATCTTGATGGACTATGTGTAGGTGCCATCCACCATCCTCCAGCGTGTGCTTTACCAATCCTGTGAATCAGGTCATCGCTTTCCCTATTTACAGATGAGGAAATGAAAGCTTATTGAGATTAGATGACTCACCTTAGTGCACACAGCTGTGGGTATTTCAAGGTTCATCCTCAGGAAGCCTATGCTACAGCCAGTGCTCCAGGATTCTGTGTGGTGTCACTGGGTACAAATTGCTGAAGTGAGCTGAGCCTCCTCTCCTTAGTAGTGAAACAAGGATGACAAAGGTGACCTCAGAACCGCAGGGAGGACTAACTGAGGTGATTCATGGGCAGTGTCTCAGTGTCTCTCCAGGACCCAGCATGTCCTCCTCACACACTCAGCAAGCGTTGGGTGTGAAAAGTAGTTCTGAGTGCCCTGGTTGGTCAGCCTACCCTCCACCCCGTCCCTGTGATGCCCATCAAACACAAACCTGATAAACACATACAGAAACACAAAGCCCCTAACTCCAGGACTGATTCAATCAGCAGAAACTCGGTGGGTTTTCTTTCTTTGGCATTTCTTCAAGGATGCTCTAGTCTCAACTACAGCATCCATGGCACGTTTCTCCTGGAGGGGCCTGTGCCCAAACTGCAGGAAAGGATGTTCTCCAAGACGCGAGCCCAAGTCTCTGGAGGTGGGAACTCTGTTCGGGACCTTCATTGGTGAGAATCACAGACACTGAACACCTGTCTCCCTCCTCTCCCATCCCAGATGTGCAGTCTGAGGGCCCCAGGTCCCACCAACCTCATGTTTTTTTTCCATGGCACTGGATGCCTTCAACATAGACCAGACTCACTCTGTGAAATAGCATTTACCAGTCTCATCCCCAGGCAGCAACACGGGCTCTGGCTCAGAGTTTGTCTCCACAAGCTCATCACTCATTTACCATCTCTTTTCTAACCTCAGTGTTCTAAGTCTGTGAGCATAGGTAAATAATAGTTACTCACAGAATTAGAGAGCCAAATGAAGTGGCATTACGAAAATGCCTGGTTCCCAGTGGGCATTTAGCATTTTATTTGCCAACTTGTTCACTGATAAGTTAGTAAGTTATACTGCAAGGGTTTACAAGCAAAAACTCATTTGACCGTCCTAATAACCCTATTGAGACAGAGATTATTTTTAGTCCCATTTTATAGATAGGGATGTTGTGGAATGGAGAGGCTAAATAACTTCTCACTGGTAACACAGCTACCAAGGGACAGAGCAGGAATTAGAAGGGAGGCAGATTTCACACTCCAGGCAGTCTGTTAAGTATTCCTTCTTGTTTCTTCCCCTCTATGGTTGACTTCTCTTAGCTCCCTGTGGCTCAATACGAGATCCCGACAGTCTTTTCCCCAAGTGATCTGTTGGGAGCCCACATCACTCTTCCCCATGGTGATGGCAAGGGTAGCTATAAGAAAGGGAACCTGATGTTAATGTTTCTGAGCCCCTCATGAGACAGCCCCTGCCTAATCTCCAGCCTTCATAATCAATCCTGCAACCCCTTTTGCTCCAAACAAACTCTCTTCTCCACCCGCAATGGCTCTCATTCCTTCTATCTCCTCCCAGTACCTTGTACATCACTTGCACTCACTGTAAATCCACAGAATCCAGGCAATATCTTCTATCAAATTCAAATCCCTTGTCACCCTGGGTCACAATAATTGATTGACTTATTGTGGCCTGTACTCAACTACACGCTTTGGAAGGCAGGGACTATATCTTATTAATTTCAGTATCTCCAGTGCCCAGTACTTTATCTGTCTTAAACGAAGCATTCAATATCTGTTCCATGAATGAACAAAGGTTTGGGTGACTTGGAATCCTCTTTCCAACTTTTGTATTTCTCACTTTGTCCACAGACATATAATATTGGGACAGAGAGCCCAGGAAACCAGTTGGAAGTGTCAAAAACAGACTTCAAACACCTGAAGGGGAAATAGCATGGGAGTGGATCACTTTGGTTTACCACATCCTCACATTCTCTGATATTGCCAAAAATGTTCCTTAAAACCACATAGTCTCATAGAATGGCAGATATCCTAAACAGCACTCTGGCCTGAGAATCAGCCCTTAAGGCATTCAGAACTGGCTGAAGAGCCCATCAGAGTATTTTAGGCATGGAAAGCCAAGACACCCTGGAAAAAAAAAAAAAAAAAAAAAAAAAAAAAAAAAACACCCTAAATGAAAGATCTCTGTGAGTGAGATCCCAGTAGAACGAACAGGCCATCAAAGAAGGAGGTACCTTTCTCTGAAGGAAGGAGAGAACTTCCACTTTGACTATGACCTTGTCTAAATATGATAAGAGTCGGTGAACTCAAAAGGCTTCCATAGCCTTGGCAACTCATGACTAGAGCCTAGGGTGATTACTGATGCCATAAACAAGAGTGTCAAGTTGTTAAGTCAACAACAGGAGTCATTGTGTACTTACTCCTCATGTATGATCTCTGTCCTTAATGTGTTGTTCAATGTGAATTAATGCTATAACTAGTACTGAAACAGTATTTTACACTTTATATTCTGTGTGGGTGCAAACTGATGAAATCTTTACTTAATATATACTAAATTGACCTTCTGTATATAAAGATAATTGAAAATGAATCTTGATGTGAATGGAATGGGAGAGGGAGTGAGAGATGGGAGAGATGCGGCTGGGAGGGAAGTTATGGGGGGGGCGCCATTGTTACCCATAAACTGTACTTTGGAAATTTATATTTACTAAATAAAAGTTTAAAAAAATAAATAAAACCACATAGTCTGAATAGAAAGGCAACGTTTGATTGATCTAAGAGGAGTTATTCACCAAAATGATGGGTTAGATTGTTTATGTTTGATCTTTTTACAAAGAAAGACAACACTGCCTGCTAGAGGATATAATTTTTGGTTTTAAAAAAGATGTAAACATCAATGTAGCCTCAAACATGTTGTGAGTACCCAATAAAACAGGGTTGGCCCTAAAGTAACTGGATGTACTGTTTTAAGTTATACCTTTTTTGCAACTAGTTAATAGAGCCCCACAGCACACATAAATGGAATAGAAATAGTCACAATCTCCCAAATTGATCCCCCAAAGTGAGTTCTGATCATTGTTATTTGAATATAGAAAGATCAGAAGAGCACAAAATGAAAAATTCTGCTTATACACCTAATGTAGTAGCATTTCTGCTTTCAGATTCTCTCTGACCTTTCTGAGAAATGTCTGTGTTCTAAATTATCTTTTCCAACAATCACAATATTCAAGAAATTTTTCTCTGATTGCATAGTCATTAGGAGCCCAAAATAATGCCTAAAAGAGCACTTTAAAGCTACTTTTGATAATTCAGCCAAACATAAACTGGAATAGGAAGTCTCTCTCTTTCAAGTTTTTTTTTTTTTTATTTTTTGACAGGCAGAGTGGACAGTGAGAGAAAGAGACAGAGAGAAAGGTCTTCCTTTGCCGTTGATTCACCCTCCAATGGCCGCCGCGGCCGGCGCGCTGCGGCCGGCGCACCGCGCTGATCCGATGGCAGGAGCCAGGTGCTTTTCCTGGTCTCCCATGTGGGTGCAGGGCCCAAGCACTTGGGCCATCCTCCACTGCACTCCCGGGCCACAGCAGAGGGCTGGCCTGGAAGAGGGGCAACCGGGACAGAATCTGGCGCCCCAACCAGGACTAGAACCCGGTGTGCCGGCGCCGCTAGGCGGAGGATTAGCCTAGTGAGCCGCGGCGCCGGCCCTCTCTTTCAAGTTTTAAGTACCCAAATATGATGATCATTTTTACCTAAAAAACATGATGCCACCAAAATAAATGTATATCAAGACTTGAAATTACAAATTCAATAGCACAATATGTAGATACATGAGCTTCTGTGTGTATCTGAGGATACAAATTTCGCTTTTTAAAATCATATTTTGATTTGAAAGAGAGAAGGAGATGTTCTATCCACTAGTTTACTCCCCAAATGCCCACAACATCCAGGGCTGGGTCAGGCTGAAGCCAGGAATCAGGAACTCCATCGTGGTTTCCCATGTGGATATCAGGGGCCCAAACATTTGAGTTATCACTTACTGCCTCCTAGGGTGCACATTATCAGGGAGCTGGAATCAGAAGCAGAGCTAGGATTCAAACCCAGGCACTCTGATATGGGATGCAGGGTCCCAAGCGGCATCTTAATCTTTGTGCCTGTCCAGTAAATTTCTGTTGAGACTATTTGAACGGTTTCTTTAAGCAGTAAGTCATAGTATTAAAGAGAGAGAGGAGAGAGTGCCAATTTAAATGACTATTTAAGATAAAGCCATTTTCTCCAACATTGCTTCCATGGCAATGCTCTAATTAACAAACAGTGGGATGTAGTTTGGTAATTGGCTGTCATATCCAATTTTCATAAAAAAAAAAAAAACACCACTGTATATCCCAGATGTCTCCACTATACATTCCACTCTATGTTGGAAAATAAAAGAGATTTTGCCCCAATACTGACAGAATAGTGATGAGAACCAAGCAATAGTTTACTCTCTTGTCCCCTCAAAATTAAGACTGAGGCTACCTTTGTGGATCTCGGCCCTCATTCAGGGGACTGGCCTCTGGGCTTGCTCTCCAGCAGGTGGAAAGCATTGTTATCCTCAAGGCTCAGATCAAAGGAAGAGCATTTTCCCCAGGGGACATCCTCCAGCAGCTCTTGCAGTCATCCACAACCCTTCTGCAGGGCTCACACTTAAAAACAAAACGCCAAGTGAAATAATACAGTCACGGGAAATAGATGAAATTGGAGGGGTTAATAGAAAAAGAGAAGAAGTAGTCTGATAAACCAGTAACTCCATGCCTGTTTTATTCAGTTACAATAATAAATAATTTAACATAATTTATGTGCATTTAAAAGGCTAGGCAATAGAAGCTCCAAAGTAAGCATGACTTTCACAAACCTGATATAATACCTATCTAAAAACAATTCATATTTATTAGTGGAATAAATCCCTAAAATTCCCTTCTAAAGGCTTATCAAACCAAATTGGGTCCCAGCCCAACAAATCGAATTAGAAATCCATGTAAGGCTGCTAACTGAGTTATTAAAGTGATCTGCATGGATATTCCCAGTCCGTCCAGAAACCGTCTATGTGGACATTTAGTCAAATGCTCCCCTCTAGTGAGAAAACTCTTTAAAAGACCTTTGGCTCACAAAGCACTGATGGCTTCAAAGATACCTGAGTATGAACATCAAATAGAATCTTCAAATTCAAACCTGTTATTCTAGACTAAAATATACAATTCATTTTTATTTTATTGATAATTCCTTTATCTTCTTTCTAAAAATATGTTAGAACTAAATATTAAAATTACAATAGCAGGGCAGGTGTACTCATGTGGCATTGATATTTTCAGACTTGATAATTTAATAATAGTAACTGATATTAAATTTGTATATGTTTCTTTTAATTTGTGAATCAAATAAATAATTACTGTATGGTAATACAGCTTTCCACCACCAACTAGAAAACATGGAAGAAGTAGTAGATACTCCACAGAATTACTGTGTTAATGAGCAGTGATTTACTTCTAGATATTTATTTTGCTGTAAAAGGCAAGAATTCCTAAACAACCCAGGAGTGTGGCTCTGTCCTCAAGTAGAAAATTCAACTAGTCACTTCTAACTTAGTAGAGGGAAAAAAAAGGAAGATCTCTACTTCAAACTTCTTCACAGAATTTTGATACATTTTATGCATGCTAGGTGCAGGAAGAAGCACCTAGCATTTTTAAAAATTGTTTGCTAAACTTTGAAATTGTGACAACACAAATTTTCTTCTTATGATACCATCTTCCTATGAGATCTTCATCCATTAATTCATTCACTCATCTTTTATGTCTTTTAATAAGGCTTCATGACTGCCCACTGGAAACCCACACTTTCAGTCTCACTGGAAATAACAACAATGGACCTAGATCCAAAATCAACGCATCCTTCAACTCTGAGGGAAACGGGGTGCAATCAGGTGATTACAGAATACTACAAACGCTTAAGAAGGGGATAGACCTGGGCTCTCTGGGAGACCAAAGATGGAACATCTGGTCCAACACTGGGAATGCAGGAAGGTGCAGATCCCCCATGGAAGTAATGTTTGTGCTTCCATGGGATCCTACAGCCATTTGAAACCCCTCCCAAAGCACTGCACCACAGACTAACCAATCCCTTCCACCAGGACCAAGTTGCTGCAACAGTTTTGTGCTTCCCATATTAGATCATTCCACACATGCTGTGATAGCAGTTCTACACACACCACCAGACACACTGATATTTTAATTAAATCTCTCCATAACTGTGAATTGAAATATTCTTGTTTTAAGTATATTTGCTTAACAGAAAATTTTGTTCTCCTTTCTTAATTTGAAAGATTTTTTATTTATTTGACAAAGTTACAGAGAGAGGAGGATGTATATATATAAATATATATATATTAATAAATATATAGAGAGAGAGATGGGAGGGGGGAGGGAGAGAGGATAGAGAGGTGTCAGAAAGTCTTCCATCTGCTGGTTCACTCTCTAAATGGCTGCAATGGCCAGGGCTGGGCGAAGCAGAAGCCAGGAATTTCTTCTAGTTCTCCTACGTGGGTACAGGGGTCCAAGGGCTTTGACCATCTTCCACTGCTTTTCCAGGCCATTGACAGGGAGCCAGATCGTGGGTGGAGCAGCTGGGACTCTAACTGGCACCCACATGGGATGCCAGTTGTTACAGGCAGAGGCTTAACTTGTGACACCACAAGGCTGGCCCCACCTTTCTTTATTTAAACACATCTACAGAAAAGTATGTCTTCCATTTTCTAGAAAAATAAGAAAGCTGGAGTTATTTTGTAATTATACACTCTCCTTGTGTACTTCGGTACAGCTATAGCATCCTATGTGATCTTCTACAAGTCATGTATCAATGACCTAAGATTTAGCTCAAATATTCTCTACGTTTATGAACAGTGCCATATATAAAAAACCACTCCTCATTTTAAATATTGTACTCACTGTTGACTATTGTTGGCCTTTGGCTTGTCGCCATGGTTGTCACTGCATACATAAGAGAAACATTCTTGCTTAGGAAAGATTTTATCTTGTCTTTTGTGATAAATTTTTAGTCATTGAAAAAGGAAATAAAAATGGACATTTTGGGAGAAACATCTAAAGTCCTTGTTCTGGATAAAAACATCAGCATTATATCAAGAACACATCTCTGTAAGAAGAATGATGTTGGAGCCGGCACTGTGGCACAGTGGGTTAAAGCCCCAGCCTGCAGCACCAGCTTCCTATATGGATGCCAGTTGAGTCCTGGCTGCTCCTCTTATGATCCAGCTCTCTGCTATGGCCTGGGAAAGCAGTGGAGGATGGCCCAAGTGCTTGGGCTCTTGCACCAGCGTGGGAGACCTGGAGGAAGCTCCTGGTCTCTGGCTTCCGATCAGCTCAGCTCTCGCCATTGCAGTCATTTGGGGAGTGAACCAGCGGATGGAAGACCTCTCTCTCTCTCTCTCTCCCTCTCTCTCTCTCTCTACCTCTGCCTTTTTCTGTAACTCTGTCTTTCAAATGAATCTTTTAAAAAAAAAAAGAATGGGAAACTTGCTAAATGAGAGATTTTTTTATGCTCCTTTAACAGTTTCTCTGAACTTAAATGTGCAGGTGGAAAATTACATCAGGATATTTTTATTTGCCTTTTTAAAAAATTTATTTATATGAAAGGCAGAGTTACAGAGAGAAACAGACTCTCCCTTCTGCTGGTTCACTCCCCAAATGGCTGTAACTACAGCAGCTGGGCCAGACCAAAGCCAGGAGCCAGGAGCTTCTTCTGGGTCTTCCACATGGGTGCAGGGGCCCAAGCACTTGGACCATCTTCCACTGCTTTTCCAGGCACATTAGCAGGGAGCTGGATAGGAAGTGGAGCAGCCAGGACTCAAATCTGAAAACATATGAGATACTGGCGCTGCCAGCCAGAGCTGTAAGCCACTGTACCACAGTGTCTACCCCTTTTATTTGCCTTTTAAAATGTGTCTTTTATAGGCTGTTATTTTTGATAAATGCTTTGAAATTCATGTAAATGTATAAGACTGTTAAAATAGAACTACAAAAAGATATATCAAGGAGAAAAATGTAGAATAGTCTCAATGCAAACTGTGTAGTAGTAGGTTCACTAACAACTTGTAAATGTTACTCCAAGCTTTGAAGAATGGAAAATTGTTTAAAGTAGGAGCAAGGCTCTCACATGAAGAAATAGGATATTTGTGCTCTATTAAAGAATGTAATAAGTTCCTGTGTTTGAACTTCCTCATCTGTCCTGTTTCACATGTGTCACTGAGCATGTGTAGATTCATGAGCTCATCTCCATGAACCCATATTGAAAACCACAGCAAACTGACAGCCACCTACATATTCATCAATGGGGGAAGAACAAGAAAAATCTGGTGTATTCATATGATAAAATACAACACAAAAATAAAAAGAATAGCCTGGAGATATATGAGAGAGAGATCAAAATGTTCATGGAAATAGAATTCAATAAGTTTATTTTGGTGAAAAATTTTTGAAACCTATGCATACAAGGAGTCTTCAAAAAATTTGTGAAAAATGTGCAATACGGGACTGGTACTGTGGCACAGTAGAGTAAGCCTCTACATGCGGCACCAGCATCCCACATGGGTGCCAGTTAGAGTCCTGGCTCCTCTACTTCCTGTCCAGCTCCTTGATAGTGGCCTGGGAAAGCAGCCAAAGGTGGCCCAAGTATTTGGGCCCTTGCACCCATGAGGGAGGCTGGAAAGAAGGTCCTGGCTCCTGGCTTTGGATTCAGGGAGTGAACCAGTGGATGGAAGACTTCCCTGCCTCACCCTCCCTCTGTCTGTAACTGCCTCTCCAATAAATAAATCACTTTTTAAAATGTGTATTATGAAAAAAGCTATGTGTGAATTTCAAAATTTTTCTGCACCAAAATAAACTTATCTTTATTTCTATTTTTCCATGAAATTTTTGAGATAGACAAGATATAGACAGATATGGATGTTCATAAAGTACCATGGATAAATCTCATAAAGGCATTATAGTTGAGAAAAAAGTGCAAGATACAGAATGATATGTGATTGCATTATTAGTTGTATTTTTATAGCTTTTTTTTTCTTTTAATTTGAAAGCAGACAGATATCTCCCATTTGCCAGTTCACTTTCCAAATGCCTGCAACAACCAAAGAGTTGGGTCAGGCCCAAGCCAGGAACCTAGAACTCAATCCACTTCCCACATGTAGGCAGGAATCTAACTACTTGAGCTGTCACCTGTTGCCTCCCAATGTGTGCAGCAGGAAGTGGCAAGCAGGAGCAGAGCCGGGACTAGAACCCAGGCATTCCAGCATGGGATGTGGGCATCTCAAGTGACATCTTAACTTCTGCACCAAGCAGCTGCCCTGCACTGCTGATGCTTTTAAAGAGCACTCGTGCTATATGTTGTTTAAGGATTACATATATGAGTATGTGTGTATGTATAACTCTTCTTAATTTTGCTTGAGAGACAGAGAGCTCCTGTGCATCGTTTAGCTCTCATGTGGGTGGTAGGAACTCAATTACTGGAGCCATCATCTGCTGCCTCCCAGGGTTTACATTAGCAGGAAACTGGAGCCAGGATGCTGGGCACTGTAATGTGGAACACAGAGATCCTAACCCAGCATCTTAACAACTAGGGCTAGGACCTGCCCTCCACCCCTGGAACTTTTTTTAATGGACAATGATTGTTCCTCAATAAAGACATAAAGAAATGAAACTCAAGGTAAAAGAGGACTATAGCCAATTATTTTATTGATTATAAAGGACTAGAAATAGTAGGGACTATTAAAGGACTATTAAGTGGTGAATTGTGAGGGGACTAGCAAATGTGAGAATGCAAAGAATCAACCATTAGCTCTGAATCCTGGCAATAAGGGTGAACCCCCCCTTTTTCTTTGGGGATATCTCTTTTTAAATTGTATCTTTTAAATTTATTTTATACATTGTTCTCACCTAACAAAGTAAAAATTAATAGCAAAAGTAAAACATATTGTTAAAATGGGATGGGTGCTGTGGCCCACAGACCATTCAGTCTATTTTATGATCGTTGCCTGTTCATCAGTTTACAAGATCAGCTGACCATGGGGCCAGTCTATTTGATGGGCGAGGCAGATATCTGCACGGGTAGATTCTGGGTGCAAGTGCAGAGATGCATTCTACTAAAAGAAATCTGCCAAGATAATCATTTCAATTCTAAGTTTCTCATTTGACACCAAAGATAGTTTTCCTGATCTTAGCTTCACAATGCAGACTAGTAACACTATAGGATCGCAGCTCTGATCTCTAGTTCCAATCTTCAAATCAAATCAGGACTTTCATAATATTTTTAAATGAGGGGGTCAACTAAATCCCTTCATGGTCTTCACGTTCACAGTGGTCCAAGGTGTTTTTTCCCATTTAAAACTTGACTAGAATCCCTCTGGATCTATAATCCCATAGAATCAAACCTGGAAAGTATGGGATTTGACTTGTTCAGAAGTCACTTAAGATATTCACAAAACTGTTCACAGAAAATGAAAAATGAGACATCATATATATGAGTACTGGTTTGAGTCCCAGCAGCTCTACCGATGCAGCTCCCTGCTAATGTGCCTTGGAAGACAGCGGAAGGTGGCCTGAGTATTTGGGGCCTTGTCACCTACGTGGGAGACGCGGGTGGAGTTCCAGGCTCCTGATTTGAGCCTGGCCCAGCTCCAGTTGTTGTGGCCACTTGGAGAGTGAACCAATGGATGGAAGATCTTTGTCTCTCTCTCTCCCTCTAACTCTGCCTTTCAAATAAATAAATCTTTCTAAAAAAATGGAAATAAGGGTCCAGCACTGGGGCATAATAAGCTTAGCCTCTGCCTGTGCCACCAGCATTCCATATGGGCACTGGTTTGAGTCCTGGCTGCTCCACTTCCCAGAAACTCCTTGCTGCTGCACCAGGGAAAGCAGTAGAAGATGGCCCAAGTCCTTGGGTCCCTCCACCTGTGTGGGAGACCCAGAAGAAGCTCCTGGCTTCAGATCAGCTCAGCTCTAGCCATTGCAACCATTTAGGGAATGAACCAGCATATGGAAGACCTTTCTCTCTGTCTCTCCCTCTGTCTGTAACACTACCTCTCAAATAAACAATAAAATCTTTTTTAAAAAGTATTAAAAATGAATAGCTGCTAAACATATATTCAAATTCTTACCTCAGGGGCCGGCGCTGTGGCTCACTTGGTTAATCCTCCGCCTGCGGCGCCGGCATCCCATATGGACACCAGGTTCTAGTCCTGGCTGCTCCTCTTCCAGTCCAGCTCTCTGCTGTGGCCCGGGAGGGCAGTGGAGGATGGCCCAAGTGCTTGGGCCCTGCACCCGCATGGGAGACCAGGAAGAAGCACCTAGCTCTTGGCTTCGGATCGGTGCAGCGCCAGCTGTTGTGGCCATTTGGGGAGTGAACCAACGGAAGGAAGACCTTTCTCTCTGTCTCTCTCACTGTCTATAACTCTACCTGTCAAATTTTTAAAAAAATTTTTTTAATTAAAAAATTTTCTTACCTCAATACATAAGAGAAATGAGATATACAGTTATACTGAAGTATCTTCTTTGCTTTACATTTTAGATTGACATAGAACATGAAGTCAGATGAGGTCATTTAATGCATGATTAGAGTGTAGGAAATCACCCACTCTTATCCGATACCAGAGGGAGTGTAAACTGGTACAACCCTTATGGGAGATAATTTGGCAATACCCATCAAAATTCCAATTTTCCTCTTTTCTTTCAGCAGCAGTGGCATTTCTGGAACTTTATCCTCCAGATATTTTTCATGGGTGTATGATGTCACATGCAAAAGGCTGTTCTTGATGCAGGATTCTTAACTGCAAAATACTAGAAGTCCTTTAAGCTTCCACCAATTAAAGACTAGTTTAATTAACCCTAGTAAATCATAAAATGAAATACAAGGCTGCCATAAAAAAGAGGAAGAATGAGGAAGCTGTCATGCTTTGATATAGAAAATTTCCGAAACCAATGAGAGAGAAAGATCTAGAATGCAGAGCAGTGTGTGAAGAACACTGTCATTTGTAGAAAAGGAAAGACAATCTGGGCATAGGTGAATCCTAAAGGACAGATGAGAAGTTCACGGTGCCAGTGAACCTGAGAAGCACAGCACAAGGCGTCAGGAAGAGAGCCCTGAAGCATGCATTGTTTACTGTATTTGCTATTTTAAATTGTGAACCTTGTGAATGCACTACTTGTTTTTTGAAACTTAAGTGACTGCATAATTTTAGCTATAATGGTGAGAGACCTTTGAAAGATATACTAAACTTTAACAGATGCTTCTAGTAAATGTAAAGAAGACCTTCCCCTCAAAAAAATGAGAAGTGAAGAATATAAAAAGAGGAAATACATCCCAAGAAAGTGGTAAGAAGGGTAACTTGTTCAGAGCCTGGCATCATTTGGTCACTTCTAGCCCTTTGTCTCAGCTAAAGTTGCCAGACAAAAATCAACCCTGGATTTCTTAAAAAAAAAAAAAAAAAAAAAAATTCACTTTCGTGGCTCAAAAATATATCAGCATCTGCAATGTGGAACCAACAGCTAACTCTAGCCAACATAAACTGCACATTTCAAGTAGATGAAATCCACATAGCAACTGCGATTGAAATTATGAGTTGGCATGAGAGATGCCGTTCACCTTAGCAGACAGTTGCCACGAATTTGCATCTGATTGCTGGTTAATGCTTTATTTTAGCCCATGAACAAGAAGGTGATTGTGAGGTTATGAGTTTTACAGATAGATAGCATGAGCTGGAACCCTCAAAATAGATAAATCTATTTTTTAGTATTATACTTGATTACATTTCTCTACAGAGGAATCAACTGCTTTTGAAATATCTGTGTTATTCTTACTTTTGTTGTTATTTAGTCTTCAGGTGCTTTGCCACACATCAATATGTCATCATCCAGCCCTGGAAATGTTATGAAAATTATGGAGATATTATGAAAATCCTGAGCTCACCCCCCTGGTTTCATTTGCCACACAGAGTCTCCCATTTGCCCTGCACAGGGTTTCTTGTGATGTGCTAGGAAGACATTTACTATCTCTTGCTGGATCTGGGCAGCTGAGTTTTTCTTCTGCTCCGAAGAGCAGTCAGTTCCCATTTCCCTTACAAAGAAATTTCCTTTGTGAAATTCCAGAGAAAAATCCCTTCCCAGGGTCTCCCTGAGAAGCTTAGGATGGAAAGGGAATGTTCTCTATGAATTAACTAGCATTGACCTGATAGAAAGAACATGCAGAGAAAGAGAAAAATGCTACCAACTGACCTCAGTGTCAAGGAATTAAAAATATATAAAAGGAAAAGAGGAGGGGAGAGAGGCAATTTTTCAATTCCTAATCAGTGACCCTTTTTCTGAAAACAGCAAAAATATAATATCCTAGGAAGACAAGGACAATTTGCCACTCAGGCTTTCCTTGTAAAGACATGAAAAGACTTTCTAGAAACACCTGCCAAATGGACACCCACCCGTCTCAAGAGTACCCTTGGAGCTGGCTTTGCATTAAGTTTTCAGTGCTTTTAGGTTCAGTGGAAATGCAGCTTTGTTGTTTCTGGTTTCTCTGTCCTGTAGGACTTTCAAATTGAGTTTCACAACTAGTCTGTGCCACGAGCTCCCACACTCACCTATACCTTGAAATGCCCCTGAGTGAGGCAGCCGGCAGCCCGGAGCTGCCTCTCATAATAACTGTGACACTCGCTTTTCTATCTGAAGTTGGGGCTTCATTAGGAAGAAAGCAGTGCATCTTGCAGGAGAACAAGGTTGAATGTTTCCATTACTTGGCTACAAATGACAGATAAAAATTGTATTTACACACACTCCAACATCACCTGCAATTTCTACAAATCTGTTCTCTACCCATCGGTAGTAACCCAAACCAGTACGGGTACACCGGCTGCTACTCAACATGTCTGCTTTAACAGCTAAAATCTGCACTGGCCATTGCCTGCATTCTAGTTTCTAGTTTTCTTTTGATAAAGCCTCCCCCCGCCCACTAGGAATTGTGCTCCTGTCTGGATGTGCACTTTCAGAAACAAGCCGGAGCTCTGTGGACAAAATTGTGTTCCAAACCTGGGCTCCTCCTTTGCCCCTTGCCTGGGTTAAAAATGGCCAAACTGACTTTTAATTTGATAAGTAATAAATAAATAAATAAATAAATAAAATGTGCCCAGGTTAAGACCCTGCATTCCAAGTTTCAGCCCAGAGTGAATTTGTATGGCCAAGTTATAAACCCCTGAAAATAGGAAACTAATGCCACGAGGATTTAAAGTAATAGAAAATGTTTCACATAATATAAATCCATAAGCAGTGTATTATATTTAAGTCTTAATATCTACATACTTGGATTATCTTATATCTTGACAATCACACAAAGTAATCTCAGTCCCTCTCTCTCCCCCTTCCTTTGACTCTGGGTTCCATTCCCATGTATTAACAATGCTCTGGGCCATAAAATACTGTATTAATATTAGTTTGTCACAGCAGACTAAATTTAGAACAACTCATTAATATGAGAGAGTTAAAGGCAGTCAGCCAAGAGTACCAGGGACCATAAGCTCTTAAGGCTATAAGTTATGCAGATATGCCACTTGAACTGGAGAGCCAGCCATTCTTTTTGTTACTAATAAGAGATTCCATTAGCTCTAAGCTGATTCTAATTCTAATTAAGAAATGTGGGAAAAGGCAATTTTGCTATTGTGGGTATAGTTGATGTGCAACTGGAATAAGTCTTTTATCATCCCGCTTGGCTTCCTGGTCATATGATGAGTGGCGCATGCATGGAATGAATATTCCTCCTGCCGTCCACACAGAGAAACAACTCGGCTGCAGGACTGGCGGTGGTATCATCGTGATGGATGAAGTCTGGAGGAAGTCTGGCCATCAGTGCTCCTTCAAAGCCAGCCTTTTGTGGTTCTGAATCACCCCAGTTGTACAAAAAGTTTTGGCTTTTTACAAATAAAAAACCTTCCAAATGGATACTTCTGGACCTGTTATGCCTTTCTTTGGGCTTGTCAAATATTAATTTTTTTCAAATTTAGTCCCTTGCTCAGCTACAAATATTCATGTTTAACACCAAGTAGCAGTTCAGGGGCTGACGACTTGGTATGTACCTTTTGAATGATGCATAGAAATCAGCAGTTAGCACAAAGAAAAAGCCACCAGATTGGTCTCAGGGAAACCCAGTGTCTGAATTTTTCATGACTCCTCCAGCACTTAAAGAATAAAACAACTGGCTACTAGTGTTGGGAGACCAGCGTCAGGCAGGTCAGAGCTTGGACGCCTGCGAGTAGAAGCCGGTGTTGCCTGGGGAAACTGAAAGGGGATCGAGGCGCCTCAGAGAATGAGAAGAAGGGGAAAACCTGAAATGTTCTGTTGCTTTGTTTTAGTGCTTTATAAACACCAGAAGAAGGCCAGCAAAGCCTGTAAAGAGGTGCACAGTCATAACTCTCTAGGGCTCCCTGTTTCCATGTCTCAGAGGACGCCAAAAACTTACCTTCTCTTTGGGGTTATGGGGCGCATTGTTAAACTGCTCCGAATCACGCCTTTGCCAGCACCCTGGCTCACTCCTCTCTGGCTTCTCCCTCCGAAGGAAGCCGACAAGAGGGACAGGTGGAAGTGATTCAGTTGTCTGTTTCCCAGCCTCTCCCTTGGAGCTGAGGGCCAGGTGGGGAAGGTGCTCACTTGATTACTGAGAGGCGCAGCCCCTCGAGGCTGAGCGATGCTCCCGGCACGGTGGACCTGGCCACGTTTTAGAAGGAATTTTAGAAAACATCTAAATTCAATCTGGGAAAACAAATGAGTGACTCCTACGGAAGGAGGAAGAAAATGTTGCAGCGTTTAAACAACTGATGACTTCACCTGTCACCGTCTCATTAAGCTCTTAATGAGTTCTTTTCTATTCTTGGTCACATCTGATTTTTTTTTTAATAGAAGTCCCTTTGAACAGCTGGGAGTAAGAATTGCCTTTGATCACTGAATTCTTCTGAATTCTCCGTCAAAACGAGGCCATTTTCATTCTGACTTGGGGTATTTTTCTGAGTTTATTTCCCCCAAGTACATTCCTGGGCATAGCCCTTTCCAGGCAAAGAAGAGCCTGAACAATTAATGTATACATTTTTACATAAATGTTTATAAATTTAACAAAGGGAAAGAGCTTTACCACAAGAAGCCTCAGCTCTTTTGAAGGCAGGTTTCTAATGATGACCCTTGGCGTGTTGGCCCACATGGGATTCCTCTGAGAAGAGTCGGATGAAAATTAGTCTATTCTCATTTCAAACAGAATTTCGCTGAAGTCCTGATCAGAGCATCAGCATGGAGTCCGGGGAGACAACACTCGCTACTTGATTCACTCCGCAGCCTCCCTCTCCTGGTAATTGTTGCAGGAACACATAGTGACAAGGCTCTAGGATGTGCAGGTCTGGATGTACTCCGGCTGTTACGCTCTGTTTAAAGATTTAAACCATCAGGGTATGATAAGGCTTTTTGATGTTCATTGAACACGGAGCTTGGGTACAGAAGAAGGGGAAAGGGCTTCACCAGAAGGCAATCATCTTTCAGAGCCACAGTAAGACAGCGAGAGGTGGGGAAATCTCAGCCTCCGCACAGACCCGGAACAAAGGGAGATGAAAGCGGCGGGGTGAGCGCGGGGCCAGCTCTGGCTGTGAGGCAGAGCCCGCTCCGTGAGAGCCGCGCGCCGCGCGGTGCGAGGGACAGCATTTAGTGCTCCCCGTTCATTAAAACCCACTCGCGTTTGGGCGGGGGTGGGGGGGTGAGGGAGGCCTGCCACAGATTTGGGTGGCTGCCCTTGACCCCGGATGGAAAAGAGCCCCCCATGGCTTAATTTGAGATTCCTTAACGAGTATTTACTTTGAGTCAGAGGAATGCATTTCCAGTGCTCACCCCACAGACCTGGGAGAAGACCTGGAAGAAGTACATTTTTTAAGATCCTCACAGTGTTTTCTTCCCCCAAAGGGAAAGCTTGAATATTTGTCTTGAAGAACATAATGATCAGAAATAAAAGAGGAAAAAGAAGTGGCCCCTGCAGAACCCGACCCAGTTTCTTCACATCTTCTTCTTCAGCGAAAGACCAGCTTGCTGCCCTGTTTACCACCATATCAGGCCGCAGTACCCAGCCTGCACGCGAATTGTGTTAATTAAACAGGACCCAAGACTTCCCCTTTTTTGTCTCCCCAGTCACTGGCACACTGGCACAGGGTTTCCTGCGAGTATCAAACAAAGACTTAACAAATGTTTGTTGAGAGAATGAATGACCCCAGGAAATCACAGGGCGAGTATCAATTTCTTTTCTGTGCCTCCATCCAAAGTTTCAGAGAAATTGAGCATTAAAAAGGCAGACAGTCACAGCAAGCATTTGGCATAGCAGTTAAGTGAGTCACCCTTTGTGATGCCCTGATTCCAGCTTCCTGTTCACATGCACCCTGGGGAGACAGCTCTACTAGTTGGGTCCTCTGGGAGGCAGGGCGAGGAGGGAGGACATGGGTTGAGTTCCAGCTTCAACCTGGCCTAGCCCCAGTTGTTGCAGGCATTTGGGGAGTGAATCAGCAAACAGAAACACTGGTTCTCTCTCTCTCTCTATCTCCTCTGTCTCTTACTCTTCCTCCCTCCCACCCTCTCTCCCTCTCTCCCTCTCAAATAAGTAAATCTGAAAAGAAAAAAAAAAAGCTTTTTAAAGAAAGGTAACAGTTGTATTTTTCCCCTCTTGAATCCTGCATCAACACAAAACATGGCAAGGCAAAGTTAGTGAGAGGTGGGATTTTGGAATCAGACATAGCTGGAATTGAAAGTTGCTTAGCCACTTTTCAAAGGGCTCCAGTATTTTGTTTCACTTTCCTAAGCTTTATTTTCCCCACCTGCAGAATAGGACTATTAAAAAACACTCTGTCTATAGGGTGAGAAAATCCATGTGAAGTGCCTAGCACGATGCTCGGCATACAATAAAACATTGAAAACAGGGGCCAGCACTATAGCATAGCCAGTAAAGCTGCCTGCATCCCATTTGGGCACCGGTTTGAGTCCCGGCTGCTCCACTTCAGATCCAGCTCCCTGCTAATGGGCCTAGGAAAGCAGCAGAAGATGGCCCAATTCCTTGGGCCCCTGCACCACGTGGGAGATCTGGAAGAAGCTCCTGGCTCCTGGCTTTGCATCTGCCCAGCCCTCTCCATTGTGGCCATTTGGGGAGTGAACCAGCAGGTGGACAATCTCTCTCTCTCCCTTACTCCCTCCCTCCCTCTTTCCCTCTCTTTCAAATAAATAAATCTTTTTAAAAAAATTGAAAACAATGAACAATTATTAACATGACTGCCATCATTAATGCTTTTCAAAACATTTTCAGACATGGTGGCAACAGGAGCCGCAACACAAGAGTGACGTGAGTACCTTACGTATGTATTGTAACTGTCTGGATTCCTCTGATCTGCCAGCTGGCTCCTGTTCCCACCTCCTGTAATTGTTCTCTAATCAGAGGTAAGAACTTTTCTTCCATATCTGCAGTAGAACTTGAAGTGGATTTGACCAAACACCTGGAACCACAATGGGTCCCTCCTGCTAAAGCTTGACACGTCATCAATGAATCAAAACAATATGTTGGGCCGGCGCCGCAGCTCACTAGGCTAATCCTCCACCTTGCGGCGCCAGCACACTGGGTTCTAGTCCCGGTCGGGGCGCCAGATCCTGTCCCGGTTGCCCCTCTTCCAGGCCAGCTCTCTGCTGTGGCCCGGGAGTGCAGTGGAGGATGGCCCAAGTGCTTGGGCCCTGCACCCCATGGGAGACCAGGAGAAGCACCTGGCTCCTGCCATCGGATCAGTGCGGTGCGCAGGCCGCAGCGCACCAGCCACGGCGGCCATTGGAGGGTGAACCAACGGCAAAAAAAAAGGAAGACCTTTCTCTCTGTCTCTCTCTCTCTCACTGTCCACTCTGCCTGTCCAAAAAAAAAAAAAAAAAGAACAATATGTTGGAGGCTGTGCCCATTTTCTCACAGATTTCACTACAGCATAGACTATGACATCAGAGAGTGAGTGACGCTCCAAACCCATGAAGGATCCCCCTCGCCCCAGCTCCACAGCCAGGAGCCTGTGTGCAGGGAGTCCTGTCCCAGGCAGGCAGCCAAAGACCGACTACCAATATTTATTCCCATCTGTTAAAAAGATAGGCCCTCTCTTATAGTCGTCATGGCATCCCTATAAGGAAGGTCCAGTTTACAGATGAAAATAATGAGGTGTAAAATGATAGTATCATGTGGGGGTCAGTATTGTGGCTTAGCAGGTAAAGCTACCCGCCAGCAGCATTCACATCCCATATAGGTACCAGTTCATATCCCCGCTGCTCCACTTCTGCCGGAGGCCTGGGAAAAGCAGCAGAAGATAGCCCAAGTGTTTGGGCCCTGTCACCCATGTGGGAGGTCCAGATGAAGTACTGGAGCCAGCCTGGCCCAGCCCTGGCCATTGCAGCCATCTGGCGAGGACCCAGCTCATGGGAGTCCTCTCTCTGTCTGTCCTTGTCTCTCTGTAACTGCGTTTCAAATAAATAAATAATTTTTTTAAATAAACTGTCAGGAAAATGAAATTTACTGCCATTTATAATTTTTTTCTCTTTCAGCATTTTGCTTAGGACCCTACTGAACTGGACTAGAGCGCTTGCTGTGTCTGAGACTCTACAAATTCCTCAGCTTTTCTGGGTCACAGAGCTCCCATTTGCATCACCAGGGATAGAGGAGGAGGTGGGTGTGGTGGTCCATTCCAGCTCCAGAGTCCATGACTTGTGCCAGGAGATCTGAACACTCCACCACCAGCTGCTGCCCCTGGGACCTCGGTGAAAGCCACACATTTATATAATGATCCCTCTCTCCAATTTCCCTTGGCCTTCCTGCCTCTAACACAAGAAATGGGAGCACGCCGGCCATTGCCATTACTGAAAGAGGCCATTTTAGCACAGCTCAAATCTAGGGAACACCACGGCCAAATATCTTGCCCCACAGTTGAGACCTAAGGGAATTACTGTTTCCTTTCCTCTAGCCTGCTAACACAGCGAAAGCCAATCCTCTAAAAACAAATTGATTGATGATATAGTTTAATATCTCCATAAGATTTCTAGTGGCAGGATCAATCTGCAGCCAGCACAACCATCCAAGGCAGAGAGAGAAAGAAAAATTGCACCAGTTGCTTTTCTTTTATTGTACTTCCGGGTGCTCTCAGAAAAAACTCTCTCCAGAAAATCAATAAGGCAGATTGTGCCCAGCAGTCCCCCATTACAGAATTAAATCCATATGCCAACACAAAACAATGAGGAGACCCAACTAGCAAGGGATCCATTTGCTTTGTTTGACTTGAGCTACCGGGGACAGAGACCACAAGGCTGGATGTAATTTAATGCAAACCTTGGCCTATCCTGGTCATGCCTACGACTGCCCCTCAGGGCGTGACCCTCAATTTCCTATTAAAGATCAGAGATTTGACATATCAAAGTCAACATCGAGCTGAATAACGGCAGTAACTTGATAATAATTCTTTTGTGGATTTCACAGTGGCTTTGCAGTAAAGTATCAGAAAGGTAGCTGATTTCAATCCTGACCTGGCAAGATCTGAATATGAAATGAAGGATTTCAGCTTGATCTCCCCATGATGTGAGGACGAATGTTCTGGTAAATGTTAACTTAGTGCTCTGAATAGCTCAGTAATAGATGGGTTTAGGCGGTAATAGGTTTAAAATGTCAACTTATTGAATAATAATTTCGTGTTGTACAAATACTATGTGTAAGAAGGGATTTGTTTTGCAAATTTTGCAATAAATGAATAGATTTATAATGCCCTTGACTGCTTCATTGTTCCGGTCAGAATTTTAGCGAAGAATTAAAATTAGTTTGTTCTTTCTCTGGTCTTGTTTTCATGCATTTGCCTCTGTGTACTTTTCACAATTGCTGGGCCTCCCTGAATTCTGGCCCTTAATTGAGCTCTTCCCTGTTTGGGTCCCCAAAGCCAGCCGATAGTGTTAGTTCTAGTAAAAATAAAAACTCAATTATTCCTCCCTATAAAATGTTTCATGACACCAAAAGCATAAAAGCCAACTTGGCTGTAAAATGCTCAACTGCTCAAAACACAAGAACCAAAAAAAAAAAAAAAAGTTCTGTTTCCATAACCGAACTCAGCCCTTCAGTCCAATTATAAGCTGACAGCTCTATAAATCCTGATGGAACACAAGTGTGGGCAAAACTGAATTGTGATTGGGACACTGAGGACCTGGGACAACACCTTCACCACAGACTGCGGAAGAGATCCCCAGGTTCTGTGACTAGCACCCCCCTACACACACACACACACACACGCACACGCACACGCACACGCACCCACCATCCTGTATGGAGTGAATACATTAGCTCAGGGAAATAGAAGATGCCAAGGAATCATCTAGGTGAGCTCTCTGAATACTTTAGTTCTGATTCCTCAGCCCCTCAGCGTCCTCCAAGAGTCTGTAGCAGAAACCAAGGGCCTAATCCTGCACACTTGCCCTTCCCCCTGCCCGCACCCTGGCACTCTTAATAGCTCTTTGTTTAATGAATAAAGGACATCTTTTTTTCCCACAAACTAGAACACCCCCCGCCCCGTCGTGGACTGGAGATGCTCACCCCAGGGGGAGCATCTACCTGAAATGGTCCTGAGCAAATCTGCTCTTCCACGGAGCCCTGGGGCTGACCACAGCTCTTCTGCACTGCAGAGGCCCTGTCCTAAGCAGAGTTCCCCCAGAAGCTGACCATAGCACCAGGATGTGGGTGCTGCAGTTTATCTGGGAAATGAAGAAAACAGTGGTAAGGGAACCACATGGGGAGGTGAAGGCAGCCAGTAGCAGGTGCATTATCAAGCCAGGTACCACCATGAGTAACTGGAACTTAGTCCCATTGGGGACACTCTAAACGAGTATAGGACACAAGCCTTAAGATTACTCTGCTCCAGGAGTGAGGAAGCAGAAGTATTTGTACAACTCTCCCATCAGTCATTGGCTGAGGCTGCCTCTGACGGCGTGGATACCTTGACGTTCCCTGCCTACCACATGAGTAGGCTGAGGGCTTCAGGAACCAGAGCAAGGAGGGTACTCAGAGCTACAAGTCAGGCACTATGCAGTAAAGTGGACAAGGAGAGCAGCCAGGGCAGGGCATCCATAGCCTTTGCTGTAGCCCTTGACCTCTTATTAATTTTTGAAACTTTTCAAACTGTTTTTAGGTGACAAAGTAATATAGATCATGCTGAAACAGTAACAAAAATAAAAAGTATAGAAAAGGATAATTGTTAAAGGCCCTTTTCTTCCCAGGCTTATTCTCAAAAGTAACCCCTTTTATAGTTTCCTGTAACTCCACATACAAAACCTAAAATGCATATACTCACATGTTGGGCACACATCTTTTTTTTACCACACAAATAAGGTCATACTTGACATGATTTTCCACTGCTTGTATTATTTACATAATAATACATCTTCTACATCTTTGCATATCAGTATGTTAGATTTGTTTCAAAAGTTTCAGTGGATACTACTAGGGACATATAATAACTCATTTAACCTGTTCCCATTTGGTAACCATGTAAGTATTTTCCCACTTTTTGCCATCCAAGATGCTGCAACATTGCAACATGTATAGAGAGTGGGAAGACAATGATGAACATCATATATATGTATATGAAGATACATACAGATACAACTATATGATAAATACCTACAAGTAGCATCACTAAGGAATATTCACATTTTAAAATTGGCTAAATCTGTCAAAGTCATCTCTAAACATTTCACCAATTTATGCTTCCACCAACAGAGTATGGGTGAACTCATAGTCTCATATCTACATAAAGACTGGAAATTGTATACTTTTTTAAAAAGATTTAGTTATCTATTTGAAAGTCAGAGTTACAGAGAAAGAGAGGAAGAGGCAGAAAGAGAAACCTTCCATCTGCTGGTTCACTCCCCAGATGGCCACCATGGCAAGGACCGGACCAAGCCAAAGCAAGAAGCCAGATCTCCCACACAGGTAGCAGGGGCTCAAACACTGGGCCACCCTCCATTGCTTTGCCCAGGCCATTAACAGGCAGCTGGATCAAAGTGAAGCAGCCAGGACAAGAGCCAGTGCCCAAATGCGATGCCAGGGTCGCAGGCAGTGGCTTTACCTGCTACGCCACAACCCAGGCCCATGGAAATTGTATACTTTTTAATATTTGGCAAAGTAATAGGTTAAAGTCGTGTTTCACTGCCTTCCTCGGTGTTCCTCTTTTTTTTTTTTTTTTAAGATTTCATTTATCTGAGAGGTAGAGTTACAGACAGTGAGAGGGAGAGACAGAGAGACAGAGAGAAACAGAGACAGAGAGCAGCACCCAAGAAAGAGAAAGGTCTTCCTTCCATTGGTTCACTCCCCAAATGGCTACTACAGCCGGTGCTGTGCTGATCTGAAGCCAAGAGCCAGGTGCTTCTTCCTGGTCTCCCATGCAGGTGCAGGGGCCCAAGCACTTGTACCATCTTCTACTGCTTTCCCAGGCCACAGCAGAGAGCTGAATCAGGAGTGGAGTAGCCAGGACTAGAACCAGTGCCCATATGGGTGCCTGTACCGCAGGCTGAAGATTAACCTACTGCACCACAGCGCCGCCCCCGCTCTTATTTTAGTGAGATTACTTGATTCTATTTCTTTCCATCTGCATATCCACCTTTCTAATGTCATGTGATCCTTTCCTTAATATTTTAAAAGTACTCTTTACAACAAATACTTTCTCAGTTTTTTTTTTGTTCTTTTAGTTGTTTTTTCATTTTTAAATATATATTGTAAAATTTATGGACCTAGTGCTGTGGCTCAGCAGCTTAAAGCCATAGTCTGCAACACAGACACCCCATGTGGGTACTGGTTCAAGTCCTGGCTGCTCCACATCTTATCCAGCTTCTTGCTAATTTCCCTGGGAAAGCAGAGGAGGATGGTCCAAGTGCTTGGGCCCCTGCACCCAAGAGGGAGACCTGGAAGAAGCTCCTGGCTCCTGGCTTTGGCCAGGCCCAGTCCCAACTGTTGCAGCCATTTGGTGAGTGAAACAGCAAATAGAAGAGATTCTCTCTCTCTCTCTCTCTCTCAGTATCTCCCTCTTTATATATATAACTCTGCCTTTCAAATAAGTAAATAAGTCTTTAAAAAATATATTAAAATGTGGTGGCCAGAAGGTAAGCCACTGTGATACCAGCACCCCCTATTAGAGCACCAGTCTGAGTCCCAGCTGCTCTGCTTCTGAACCAGAAACTTGCTAATGAGCCTAGGAAGTCAGCAGAAGATGGTCCTTTAAAAAGATTTATTTATTTATTTGAAAGGCAGAATGAAAGAAAGAGGAAGAGAGATCAGTCCTCCAGCTGCTGGTTCACTCCCCCAAATGGCTGCAACAAATGGAGCTGGGCCCATCAAAAGCCCGGAGCCAGGAGCTTCTTCCTGATCTCCCACGCGGATGCAGTGGCTTTACCTGCTCTTCCTGGGCGCTGACCCCATAAATCTTATCTTAAAAGTGGTATTTTTATTATAAATACCCGAATATTTAGATTAATTGAGGGAGAATTGGCATGTTTACAGTGTTCATTCTCCCTATCCAGAAACAAAATATATTTTTGGACCTATTGGCCTTGTTTCACATTCTCAACAAAATTTGTTTTGCTAAATTGTTTTTTTTTTTACCCAGAGGCAGAGAAGTAAGCAGAGTTAATTCTTTACAATTGTGACAAACCATCATGTTCTCCCCTGAGGGGGCCTAAAGTTGATTTATAAGCAATCATGTTTGTAGCTTTGATAAGTGGGATTTTTGTCCCCTTATATTTCCTAACTTGTTATTGATTTTTTGTTTATTAACTATATACCTGTACTTATACTGAGTTCTCTCATTGTCTCTAAAGGGTTTTTTTGTGCCAGTTTATTTTTTCTTAGATTTTCTATTTTCAAATAGAAATATTGACTTTTAAAAACCTCTCTTACTATAATACTAATATTTTATTTTTCTTTTCTAATTGCATTGGCTCTTAATTTTAAAACAAGGTTAAGCAATAATGATGATTGTTGGCAATTTGTCTTGTTATTGACTTAAATAACGATGCTACTAGTATCTTATTACTAAGAAAAACACTATGTTTTATATTTAAATGTATTTTATCATGTTAAAGGATAATCCATCTATTTCATCATTAAAGAGTTTAGTAAGGGCATAGAAATTTAATTTTGTGAATATATTTCCACTACCTAGTAAGGTGGTTTTTTCCTTTACCTATTAATATGACAAATCATGTTAACAGATTTCCTAATAAACCCTCTTCACATTCCTGAAATGAATCCATTTGATCATATTCTATTATTGCATTGAATTCCATTGGATACTTTATTTAGAAGGATGGTTTTGATTTATTAGTAAATTTGTGCATATTTTTTCCTTTTTGTGCTATCTTTAACAGATACCAGAATCATTGTAATGCTATCGGGATTTTTCTCAAAACTGACAGAAGGGATCATTCTCATGGTAAGAGTTGATCTCAGACTAGTGAAAGAGGATTCTTTATAAAACCATGTGGTTTCTCCTGACCAAGTAAAGATAAGAGGCATAGTTTAATTCAAAAATATGTACTGAGCACCTATTTATATGGTAACCAGGAATTTGGCACTTAAAATTTGTATGCAGGGCAAAAAAAAAAAAAAAAATCCTAACATGTTTTTGTATCACATTGCTGAAAGGGACTTTCTGATCATCTTGAAGTTTAAACAAAAGCCCCAAAAGGAAAACGATTGATAACAAATATCCACACATCTGATACAAAAGCAATGTACATGCTCAAAAGATTTACAGCAAGGTAGAAAAACTAGTACTGTGATCCAACAACTCCAAGTTCACACAAAAACTCAGAACATTTGAAACAGATCCACAGAGTCAGAGGTAAAAAGCTATCAACTAGTTTACAGTCTTTCCCCGATTCTCTCACAAAGGACCCTTCCTAAGCCAGGGGATAAAGGGCTTCAAGAAAAGCTCTTGTGGGAAACCAGCACCGTCTTCCAGAAGAGAGGATGGACCTGTTAGCCTACAACTGAGATGCTGAGCTGCAAGGCCATCAGTGCCCAGAACCAGAGCTGAGCCAGGGGCAATCCTCGGGGGATGCTGACAATGTCCCTTAGGATTTGGGCGGTTCTGTGTAAACGCAGGACTGTATAGACCAAAGTGAAGAGAAGCCAGCCGTAGGAGTGTCTTATTCTTCCGGAGTTTGGTAGGGCAAGGGTGTTGAGTTTTCCTCTGAAGTAGAGGGGTCTCTCATGAACTACTCCCTTGAAAGGTCTCCACTCGAGTAGACCTACCAGGGCAAAGCAACACCAGGAGAAAGGGGCTGAGTGGCTGTCAGTCTCAGCAGCAGCTGGGAGAAGAGTTCTAAGAGCTCAGCCAGGGCACGGAGCTCCAACATCAACAGCCAGTGCTGTGCTGAGCTCCGCCACAGGGATCTCCCTGCACGGCAGAGCCGGCTTTCGGCAACGTGCAACGTGGCAGGCACCGTGACTGGATTTCGTCCCCACTTGCCGAGTATGCTGTTACCTTTTCACTTCTCATCCTTCTTGCCCTAGCACAAGAGGAGTGAGGAACACAGGAAAGAATGGAAGAATGAGGAAGTGTAGTAATGAAAGAACAAACTACTACACATCTGCCCCTGGGGTCTACAGATTCTGAATGGGGCCTGAGTTCTGTGGGAAGTAGGGGAGGAAAGAAATTGGATCTGTATGGCAGAATGAACCTGTAATTTGAACTGAACTGGGCTTTTCTTTTTTTTTTTTTTTTTTTTTTTTTTGAGAGGCTGAGGGACAGACAGCACGAGCGACCATCTGCTGGGTCATTCCCCAAGTGCCCACAATGGCTGGGGCTAGGCAGGCAAAGCTGAGAAGCCGGGAACTCAAGCCAGGTCTCCCACACGGGTGGCAGGGACCCAGTTTACTTGGGCCATCTCTGCTGCCTCCTGGAATCTGAGTTAGCAGGAAGCTGAAGTCGGGAGCCAGAGCTGGATGTTACCCAGGCACTGATGGTAGGATGTAGGCACCTTAACCTCAAGGCCAAAACTGGCCCTGACCTGGACATTTCAGTATCTAAAAATGAAGCATCACTAAGGCCAAAACTGACCACAAAGAGAAATGTCTCAAATATTTCTGAAGTGCGAGGGAGACCCAACAGTCCATATCAGAAGGCAGAGGAGGGACATGCAGCACAGGTGACACTGTCCTTGGAAAGTCTCTCAGGAAGGCGTTGTGGCAGAGACTAGCAGCCTGTCTGTCATTCAGTCCAGCAGAGCCAGTTGATTCCGGGCTCTGAACAGATTGCAGCTATTTCAGTAGAGCACAGGTGAGGTGATTGGCTGAGTTTCGCAGCCATGTTGCGGGGAAAAGATGTACCTTTGAACACGGGAGTCACACCCAGCACCGCAACATGCTCACACCACGTGAGGCGCAGCGGAACGGGGTCTGTGTGAGAGAGAGGAAGACGGAAGATGATGCTGAGTCCAGGGCTCGGGCTCATGAAATGGCACCACGTCCTGCCCTGGTTACACCTCCCTGCGTCCTCCCTCTCTCTCCTCCCCTCTGCCTCTCCCCAGCTATGCGTAATTAGATCCATCTGGGTAGGTATGACTCACCTATGCTGCAGTTCCACTTTACCTCACTCTGTGAAGATCTGAAGATTTGCTAGACATGTTTTAAATGAGCTCCCAGGTAAATGGAAGAGAAAAATGGTAAAAACAAGTGTGTAATAGGCCCTCTAGTAAAAAGTGGAGAGTAAAGCCTTGTGAAGACTAAGACGCGGTGCCTTCACCCTACAGGAGCAGAGAAAACTACCCAAGGGCAGCAAAATGGCTTAGTCCTAGCGCAGCTCCAGTGCCCTAACCAGGCAGTGTGGGCTTCCTAAGGCAGCCATCATTCCTCTTTTTTTTTTTTAAAGATTTATTTATTTATTTGAAAGGCAGAATTACAGAGAGGCAGAGAGAGAGCGAGGTCAGTCTTCCATCCACTGGTTCACTCCCCAAATGGCCACAATGGCCAGAACTGAGCCGATCTGAAGCCAGGAACCAGGAGCTTCTGCCGGGTTTTCCACGCAGGTGCAAGGGCTCAAGCAATTGGACCTTCTTCTACTGCTTTCCCAGGCCACAGCAGAGAGCTGGATCAGAAGTGGAGCAGCCGGGACTTGAACCGGAGGCCTTATGGGATGCTGGCACTGCAGGTGCTGGCTTTACCCACTACACCACAGTGCCAGCCCCTCATTCTTATCTTAATTTAACTTGGAAAAACAACTTCTTAAAATTGATAACAGCAAAAATAATACCTTTTAGCTACAAAGGTTTGACAATAGTTTTCCCTTTTGAAAAAGTTGAGTCTTGCACAAATGTGATAAGGTTGGTAAGTCCTGAAAACAGACTAAATCCAAGTTGTCTGACTCCTGATTCAGCACTCCACATCTCACTGCTTCTGAAGGAGAGAGCCATTAAAATAACTCTAGGGGCTGGCATTGTGGCGTAGCGGGTAAATTCACCACCTGTGGTGCTGGCATCCCATATGCCAACTACCTGCTAATATGCCTGGGAAAACAGTAGAAAATGTCCCAAATGCTTGGCCCCCTGTACCCATGTGGGAAACCCTGATGAAGCTCCTGGCTTTGGCCAGCCCAGCTCTGGCCACTGCAGCCTCCCTCCCTCCCTCCCTCTCTGTAACTCTGACTTTAAAATAAATAAATGCATCTTTTTTAAAAAATATCTCTAGTACTTCTAGGGTTGGGTGTTTAGCCTAACAGTTATGATGCCCACATCCCACATTAGATTTGAGTTTGAGTCCTGACTCCAGCTTCCTGCTAATGCAGACCTTGGGAGGCAGCAGTGATGTCATAAGTAATTGGATGCCTATGTGGGAGACTGGGATTGAGTTCCTAGCTCCTGACTCTTTCTCCAACTGAACTTCAGCCATTGCAGGCATTTGAAAAGTGCACCAACAGATGGGAACTTGCTTGCTCTGTATGTGTGTCTGCCATCTACTTCCCCAATAAATAAAATTTTAAACTTGCTACTCCTATAATAATAATGCATTGACACTAACCACTTTAAAGTATTGCTGTAACTATTAATAGGTTTTTTTAAAGAATTTGCACAGTTGCAAGAATTATAATCCCATAAATGGATACTAATAGAACCATTAGGCTAAGGTTCCAGACTATCATGTCTATGTAAATTCTATGTTCCCTTGAACTGCACTAAGCAAGGGGATATATGGTGGAAATTCTCCTGCCCTTGGGAAGTTGATCCTCCATGCACCCCCAGATCCAACTTCTGCCCCTTGACTTCTGGTATCACTCAGGGGACACTTGAGGAACATTATCCTCTGCCAAGATTCTCCGCTTCTGCAGGTAGTGTGGTGTGACAGGCTCTGGCTCGGAAGACAGGAGACTGGTTCTAGTGAAGGCTCAGCCAGGAACGAGCCCTGTGATTCATGGAATGTCTCCAGGCCTTGGTTTCACCATCATTGTAACTGAATCAGGCGAGCCTAAGCACTATCACCTGGTGCCCTGACATCCAGCCACCACCTCCGTCCAAATGACAGCCTCCGGGTCTTTACCTACTGTTTTCATGGAAAGAATCAGGACCCTCACCATGACTATGGCAGCCTGAGGGCAGCATTTCATTACAAACCCAACCTGCACTCCCTTGGCTCTAATGGGCTATAATGCTGGGCGCAATGGAGAAAAAAACAGCCTTTTCCTCCCTCTCTGGTAAGTGGTATGAAAGTCCTAGAAACCACATTTTCTGATTCCATATCAGTTGATCTGCCCACTCTACCTCAAATTTGAAACCCCTCCACATGGCGTAGAAGGACCCCATGGACGGACCTTTCCTTGCCTTGCTGAAATTTTATTTTCATAATTTCAAGTTATACTTTTTGACTCCCAGGCTTGTCTTATTGTTTTCTTACTGTTTTTCTGCATTTTCCTTTTCAGTGCATATATGAGAGGATCTTCAACAAGCTCATGGGAATAGGTGTCATAAAAATGCCTGGATTTCAAAAGCTTTTTGCAAAAAATTGATCTTATCTTTTAATTTCATTTTCCACTAACTTTGAATTTCCCTCATAATTGCCTGATAAAACCCCAATTGTTCCTGATAAATCAAATGACATTCCTTTCATGCAACCTGCCCTGATAGAGTTTAGGATGGGCCTCCCTCCTTTCCATAGTCCTCTACGACTTCTTTATTTCTCTCAAAGTTTCTACTGGATTTTGCTTTGTGTCATAACTGAAAGACAGTGGATTGTCAACTCCTTGAAGTCCTTGTGTCTACCCCAGGACCAAGCCTTCCACAAACATTTTCAGTCTCAGGAACACATTGCAACAGTCTGAACAGATTAGACTATGCCTATCCTGGAATACCAAACCCGCCTCAGTGTTGTGGTGGCTTTACTGAACAAAGGCTGACCCAAATGCCACCCTCGTCATCCGGCGCTGTCATAACTTCTGAGGAACAAGGAAGCTGGAGGTCCTAAATATGAGCTTCTGTGATCTCTACAACAAGGCGTGTCAAGGTGGAAGATGGAACACTGGCTCTGGCCACTTGACCTGGAGATACCCCAGGTCACCTCTCACAGTTCCTTGGTCAAAGCAAGTCGTATGAACGTGCTTACTTGTAGGGCAGAATGGAGAAGTGCGGTCTCCCATGAGGTTTGAAGGAGAAGGGAAATCAGGCGATTGGTGAACATTTCCGGGATACTACCACTCACACCATGCTGACCCTGTACTTTGACCCATTTTGTAACCTCTACCCAGGAGGCTCTGCCTGCCTTTCCCTTTCTCTGAATACCTTCTCAGAAGGAATGTTTACCAAGATGTTTTTGCTTAGAGTCCCTCTAAAGACTGCTTTGAACATATGATCACCACTACCACCAAACCTGGACAAAGCGTCCCCTCCATGTGCCCCAGAGGGTCATGGTCACTGTAGGTTGTATTTTGGTTTTTTTCCTTGACTCTACCACTGGTTCTTGTCAAGTTGTAATAGAACACAGCTGTGCCTGCTTGCGTGCATAATGGCCATGGCTACTCGGATCCTCTAGCGGAAGCCAATAGTTTCAGCAGAGACTTTCTCATACCAAAAGCTTAGAACCATTTATCTGACCCTTTGAAAAAAAAAAAAAAAAAAACACACACACACAGCAACCTCTGAGCTTGACCATGAGCCCCTCCAAGGCCAGAGTTACATTCTCTGAACTGCCTGGGTCTCAGCACCTGGCAGGATACCTGGGTCACACTGGCCATCTATATCTATTGAATAAAGAGAAGGCATATGAGTGTTTACTGAATTTAAACCATCTATAGGAAAAAGGGACAGAAAAACAGGGGACATTGGAGCTTCAAACTTTGGCACGACAAGTCCCTTCAGAGTCTCCATTCCTAAAACCTATCCTATCACTTTGTAAAAATGAGTAAACCCCAGGGAAACAACATTGATCATCTAAGTGTCAAAGACAACTAGAATCTGCCACAGCCCAGGGAGAACAAATTAAGCAAGTGTGCCGCTTACGAAGCATTTTAACATTACAAAATCACTCAGTCCACATCTGTTTGCTCTGTAGAATATTTCATTCTCTTTGATTCACACACCGTGACCAAAAGGAGGTGCGGCCTTCAGGAGGGCCAGGGCTGGATACCTCCACGCAGGGCACCCAGGAGTGAACAGAGTAGGCCCACCCCAGAGTGAGCAGGGGCAAACCTATGCTGGCCGGGCCCTGGTGATTTTCCAGCATCAGGAAGAAAAGTGCTCCGGAAATACAACAAACCTAGGAAGTACGGCATCCTGGCTTGTTGATAACAACAATTGCGGCTCGTACACATCCCCAATTTATTTGCAAACAGATTAATTAATGTTTCCGCAGCTGTTTGCAGCCAGCCTGTGATTTCACTGGGTACACACGACACTTTTTCCTTCCCCTATTCCACTGGGGCAGTCAGCGACGTGCAGATTGGGGTTTTACTGTCGCCTCCCACCGTAAGGTGAGTTCTGCAGCCGCCAGGATGGCTTCATGAGACTCCCCGGGCTTCTGGAGTCCCCCTTGCTGCCTTTCCCGGGCTGCCTCTTAATTACAGCCCCCAAATGCCAGTTTGCAAACAGATCTGCAAGATGAAAGGCTGACATTTTTAAAAAATTGCTTTCTCCTTCTACTTTTTGGTCCCTCAGGGTTGGTATTCAGCAATGTGTACCAGTGGGTGTAATAAAAGCAAATGCTTGAATATTTTCCAGTAACCTGACAGAGAATAAACAACAGGCAGCACAAACGCTGAAGAGCCTACCAGTCACACCTGGTAGAAGCGAGGTGGCTCGCTCCTGACAGAGCGTCACGGCTCTTCTGATTGTATTTCTCTTCTTGAAGAAAAAAGAAGCAGGCAAGACGAGACCAAATCCCCAAAGCCCCACTAGGCTAAATTTCCTTACTCTCCTTTGAACAGACTACACAGATTTTGTTGACTAATTGAGATCAATCCCAGTTGTAAATCGCCTAGCTCTCCTCCAGCTTTAATTAAGCTACCAGAGGGAGCTGTTTATCAATTAACACTTGTTACAAATTATTAGTAATTATATGGACTTTGTGTATGTACTGCAGCCTGCAAGACCAAAACTGCGTTTCCCAGTTGTTAGGGAAGCAAATTGAACAGTTAATGGGCTATTTGGATGAAGGCACCAGTCATCATTGTAATTACAGGATTCCTTCTTTGGCAGAAAGATTTAAGGTGAGTTCCAGCAATATCAGCAGTCGTTGAATAAACACCATTTTATGTGTTTCTTTTGCCAGGGCTTTGCCAGGCTGTATTAACTAGTGGACTTGCTAATATGGACCTCCGGTCTGTATTTACTCCTGAGCAACAAACACAATGCAGCTGGGAATATTAGGTGAAAGTTGATAATGTATTCAAGCACTAAAGCTACCTATTGCCGCATGCATTGCATTCTGTGATAATTTTAATTGGCTTAATTGAGATGCACAAACCTGATTAATGTTTAATTCCTTTATATTAAAAAAAAGAGTCAAGTAGTTCGACATTTCTTCAATTATGTTAGATCTTTCTAGACTTCAAAGGAATGTTACATTAGACAGCTAGATACGGGGCGAACTGATTAAAGAATAAAGACTGCTCATTATAATCTAAGAGTACAAAATTGGTTTGTGTAGCCTTTGAAAGTCAAAATTATGAGCTAAAACTTGAGCTACAGTAATTAACCCAATTTATAGTCATTCCTGCTTATCTATTTGCTTATGATTAGTAATTTAAAATAATCCATGGGATTGATTTACAGATCTAAAGCCCATTCAGGGACCCAAAATGTTTTGTCCATGATTCTTAAAAACATTGGCAGAATGTAGTTAGTAGCATTAGTAAACATCCATCAGGGAAAAACATCAGTATAACAAAGATTTGTTAGTCGATCTCATTATTTTAGATGGATAAAATAGAAATATATATAATGTAATTTATTTGCAAGAAAATTTTAAAGTTTAACTTGCATTTTATGTAGCCCTCTGGAGAAAAGAACTAAATAAATGTAAAAATGTAGATTTCTTAAAATGCTCAACTCTCAATTAATCTTACTAAATAATTTTTAAGTAATACAGGCAATAACGTAGTATGCAGTGCTGTTTAACCGTGTGTACCCCTGATGCTTCTGTGAAGTCACCCCTCTCACATGTTCTAAGTGTTCCAAGTTGGCTTCATGAGGTACATTTAAGGCAGACTGGCAGCAAATGGGGCAGGCCCCTGTAGGGAACCAGAGGATATTAGAGATGGCATTTCTCAAAAGTACGCAGTGATTAGCATATTGCCAACTCTTAAACATATGTAAGACCCCACTAATATAGGAATATGAAAACCGAAAACCTTCCATTTGATGAGGGGCACAGAATGCTGGGGCAAAGAGACCACAGGCCCAAGAAAAAAAAACATCACCAGGATTTAAATGAGGAGAATCCAGGGGCTCAGAGCAAATCACATTTTCTAAGGCCTTTGCAACATTCAGGCTCCATGGTACTCACTGTGTGAGTGAGCATATGAGCCACAACATTTTTCAGAGCTGTTTTATGCGATACAAATTCATCTAAATGCTCCAAAATGGGGCATCCCATAGACAACTAAGTTTGAGAAACCTTGCACTAGCCCCTCTTTTGAAGAGTCTTCATAACCATTTGCACATTAAATGCTGTACATCTTTTACTGCAGTTTCGTCATTGTGTACCAGCTAGTATTAGCCAACGTGGTCAGACAACATAACAATAGGGGCTGAAATGAAATACTGGCATTTTTTCCCCAGGGTAGTGTTGAGCATGTACATCCAAATAAATCAAAGTTTTCCATCTCACCTGCCTCACTAGAAGAACAAGTTCACATGTCCCAGTATGGCCATGGTCCGCCCTCAAATCCTTCTGCAGATAAGCACTTGAGAGCAGTAGGTAAGACTTTCTTGTTTCTATTATTTCTGGCCATTTGCATTGATCTATATGTGATACTCTGTAGCATATGTGCTAGCATTTGCAACTTTAAAATAGATGGAAAAAGAAGGAAGGGTCGCTTTAAACTTGATGAACTCAAGTCCTAGAAATCTTTAAAAGGACGAACCGAACACAAAGTAGTAATTCCTCTCTCGTTGCCTTGTTAGATGAATAGCAAAAGCTGGAGCCTCGTAAACACAGAAGTTATACATAGATGTGTATGTGTGTATCTAATGAATACATAATGAGCCTGATTGATTGACACACCCTAATGCCTTTTCTTCACCAAAAGGTACTAGGACTCACAATGAAATGACTGGTTCCAGGGCTACAAGATGAGCTGAGAACATCTTGCTGTACAAGGGAGTGGAGTAGGCGCAGCATTGCGGGTTAAGCCACTGCCTGTAACACCCGCATCCCCTGTGAGCACCTGTTGGAGTCCCTTCTGCTCCACTTCCAATCCCACTCCCTACTAATGAGCCTGGGAAAGCAGCAGAGCATGGCCCAAGGGCTTAGGCCTCTGCACCCATGTAGGAGACACAGATGGAGTTCTTGGCTCTTGGATTTGGCTTGACCCAGCCTAGGCGTGGTGGCCATTTGGAGAGTGAACCAGCAGATGGAAGATCTTTCTCTCTCTCTCTCTCTCTCTCTCTCTCTCTTTCTGTGTGTGTGTAACTATGCCTTTCAAATAAATAAATAAATACATCTTTTACAAAAAGATAATAGGGTAGTATTCAACATGGGTGAAGCCATGTTGATAGAATACAGATGCCAACTTCAAAGAACTTCTCACTAGCTAAATCTGGGTCTATTTGAGTATTAAAATAAGGAATCATTGTATTGAACTACAACCCATACCACATAAGGTATTTTCTAAAGTCTGTAAGGGGCAGGCATTGTGGTGCAGCAGGTCAAGCTGCCACTTGGAAGAGCACATCCCATGCTGCAGTGCCTGAGACTGATTCCCACCTCCACTTTCATCCATCTTCCTGCTCATGTGCCTAGGAGGTAGAGGGTGATGGCCTAAGCCCTTGTACCCTTACCATCCATGTCACAGACCCAGATGTTCCTGACTCCTGGTTTTGGCCTGGCCCAATGCTAGCTGTTGTGAACATTTGGTGAATGAGTCAGCAACAGAAAATATCTCTCTCTCTCTCTCTCCCTCCCCCAACTCTGTCTTTCAAATAAATAGATAAACCTTTATTAAATGTTTGTTAAAATGGCTTTCAAAGGTAAGTTTATGTATGGTGCCAAAAATTTTGAAACCCATGCATAGGATTTTGGGGTTTTTTTTATAATGTGAATTTTCCAGGAACTGTTAAAGGCCCCTTGTATAATTACATTCCCTGAGACAAGAAGGGAAGGAAAGAAAAAAGGGAGGGAGAAAGAAAGAAAAGAGAAAAGGAAAGTAAGAACGGAAGGAAGAAGGGAGGGAGGTTGATTTTCCTTAAGATAAAATCCCAACTAATAAATATAGAAGGAATGATGAAATTTTTTAAAGATTTATTTATTCATTTGAAAGGCAGAGTTAGAGAGATAGTCAGAGATAGAGAGAAAGAGAGAGAGAGAGATTTCTCCATCTGCTGGGCCACTCCTCAAATGACTGTAATAGCCAGGCCTGGGTCAGGACAAAACTAGGAGCTCAGAATCCCATCCAGGTTCCCCTCATCTGTAGCCAAGGGCCAAGCACTTAGGCCATCTTCTGCTGCTTACCCAGATGCACTACCAGGGAACTGGATCAGAAGTAGAGCAGCCCAGAACTCCAACTGGTGCCCATAAGAGATGCCAGCGCTACCACAATGCTGACCCAGGAATGATCAAATTTTTAAAGATTTATTTATTTATTTACTTGAGAGTCATCACTACAGAGAGAAGAGAAAGAGAGAGAGAGAGAGAGAGAGAGAGAGAGAGAGAGAGAAGAGAGAGGTCTTCCATCCACTGGTTCACTCCCCAATGGCCACAACAACTGGAGCCGAGCTGATCCAAAGCCAGGAGCCAGGAGCTTCTTCTGGGTCTCTACCACTTTCCCAGGCCATCAGCAGGGAGCTAGATCCGAAGTGGAGCAGCCAGGAATCAAATTAGCACCCAGATGGGATGCCGGCACTGCAGGCAGATGCTTAACCTACTATGCCACAGTGCTGGCCCCAGAATGATCAAACTCTAAATCACCATTTGACAACCACCATAGTAATAATTTTTTTCAGGAAACAATCATTAATGGATGTTAAAACTAGTGGCACAGCAGGTAAAGCACTGGCTGCAGGGCCAGCATCCCATATGGGCACCAATTCGAGTCCAGATCCCTTCTGATGCACCTGGGAGAGCAGTGGAAGTTGACCCAAGAACTTGGGCCCTTGCACCCACATAGGAGACCCAGATGAGACTCCCGGCTCCTAGCTTCAGGTTGGTCCAGCTCCAGCTGTTGCAGCCATTTGGGGAGTGAACCAGCAGATGGAAGATCTCTGTCTGTCTCTCTCTCTCTCTCTCTAAACATATATAACAATGCCTTTGAAATCAATAAATAAATCTCTAAAATAATTAGTGAGCATACCTTGATGAGAAATAAAATATTTGCATAGTCTAAAAGTACCTGTCCAGGAAGCACTCACTAATTACCAAAGATCACGCTTTCATGGAGGAATCCATCAGATACCAGATTGACCAAGTGATCAGAGTTAACATGACCATTCATGATGTGTGTGGACATCATATACCTCCTTTGGTGAGGCACTGAAAGGGATACGCATGGCTTTGTGGTTTCTCTGCCCAGAATGTACCATCTGAGTCTGATTGTGATGAAATAGTAAATAAACCACGGACTTCCCAAGGAATGACTATCCTATATGCTTCAAAAATGTCAAGATCATGACAAAATAATAAAAACCAAGGAATTGTCCCAGAATAAAAAGACTAAAAGGACATAACAACTAAATACAAAGAGTGATCCTGGATTCAATTCTGAACCATGATAATTTTTTTTATTTTGCCATGAAGGAAATTAATCAGATAATTGACCAAATTTAAATGAAGTTGATTGATTAGCTAATAATTAATACTTTCTCCCTGTTAATTTCATGTTTTTGGTAATTATAGTTTGCTTATATTATGGGAAGTATCACTGTTTTTATAGTGAAATATATAGAAGTAAAGTTGCATATCTATGACTTATTCTCAAATTATTCTGAAAAAAATTTTGTATATGTATAATGTATTATGTGGGTCTTCAAAAAGTTCATAAGAAGTGTAAATAATGAAAAGACTAGGGGCCGGCATTGTGGCACAGCAGGTTAAGCCACCGCTTGTGATACCTACAAGGGCTGGTTCCAGTCCCAGATGCTCCAGTTATGATCTAGTTTCCTGCTAATGCACCCAGCAAGACAGCAGAGGGTGCCCAAGTACTTGGGCCTGGGCCATGCAAGTAGGTGACCAGGGTGGGCTTCCTGGCTCCTGGCTTCATCCTGGCCCAGCCCTGGCTGTTGCAGACATTTGTGGAGTGAACCAGCTGATGGAAGATTATCCTCTTCCTCTTCTTCTCTCTCTCTCTCCCTCTCTATCTCTCTCTCCCCACCCCCCCCATGCCCTTTCTGTGTTACTCCAGGCCTTTTAAATGAATGAATACATAAATAAACTCTTTTTAAAAAAACAAGAAGCTATGCATGGATTTCAAAAACTTGGGACACATTGCCGACCGTAGTGGCCATTAGGGGAGTGAACCAACAGAAGGAAGACCTTTCTCTCTGTCTCTCTCACTGTCTATAACTCTCTCTCTGTCTCTCTCTCTCACTAACTCTGCCTGACAAAAAAAAAAAAAAAAAAACTTGGGGCACCAAAAATGAACTTATATTGTAGCTACATTTTCCATGAACATTTAAGTACCCTCCTATTGGCATGTACTGTTTTTGGCAACTTTTTTGTAAATCTGAAATTTTCTAAAATAAAGAAAAAACAGGCTGGCATTCTGGTATAGTGCAGTAAGCCACTGCCTGCAATGACAGCATCCAATATGGGCACTGGTTTGTGATCCCGGCTGCTCCACTTCCGATCCAGCTCCCCACTACTGCGCCTGGGAGAGCAGTGGAAGATGGCCCAAGTGCTTGAGCCCCTGCACCCACGTGGGAGACCCAGATGACTCTCCAGGCTCTTGGCTTCAGCCTGGCCCAGCCATGGGTTTTGTGGGCATTTGGGGATGAACCAGCAGATGGAAGATATCTCTGTCTCTCGCTCTCATTCTCATTCTCACTGTAATTCTGCCTTTCGAATAACTAAAATCTTTAAAAAAAAAAAAAAAAAAACAGATCTGGTCCTGGAGAACCATGAGCTGCACAGGCTGGGCTTGTTGTCTGCCAGCCTTTTCACTTAGACTCTCCTACTCGCTTGAAAGTAGTTCCAGCTGCTTGGTCCCAAAACCATCTTCCTCTCTGCCCTCCCACCCACGCCCCTGCCAAAGACCAGGTCCACACAACTGCCCATAGGACCTGAACCCTAAAACTATCCGCACCGTCTTCAAAGGCTACTCACGTGCAGGCACTTACCGCCCACCACGTGCCGCCGCCAGTGTCACGCGGCATACCCCGGTTGCTCCCTCCAAGAGAACGCAAAGTGAGGAGGTATAAATCTGCAGAGAATCACAAAGCAAACGCCTTGGAGTCGAGATCAGAGGGAAGGAAGCAAACGTCTCAGAGCCTCTTGGTCTCTGAGTCTGACAACTACCCTCTCCCTTTGCAAAGCCCATCACAGCAACAGTGGCTCGTGGTGGGGAACGAAATAGCCACAAAGAAGGCAAGCTTCATGGAGTAACTAAGAAAATGGGCACCACAGAAACAAGAACAGAAATAGAAAAGTTTCGCCACAGAGATTCCTGAGCGCTCTGCAACCCTCACTAACAACGTCAAGTCATTATGAGAGAGACATCTGCCAAGAACGAATCACCCCAGACAGCACAGACTTCCACACTGCTTCAGCCCCTCCCTTTCCCACTTGTATTTTCAGAGTCTGGGTTCATTTAAAAGAAATATGCTCACTGAGAATAAAGAATTTTTTAAGGAATTAAGCCTTGATGCATATGGTACAGATTAAAGGTTCATTACATCATTTTCTCCCAGTGAAATCTCTTTCTCTAAGAATGGTTACTAGGTGAGGGGCATAATGTTGCTTAGTAAGAAAGCAGATATGGGGCTGGCGCTGTGGTGCAGCAGGTAAAGCTGCCATCTGCAGTGCCGGCATCCCACATAGGCACTGGTTTAAGTCCCAGCTGCTCCACTTCCGATCCAGCTCTCTGCAATGGCCTGGGAAAGCAGCAGAGGATGGCCCAAGTCTCTGGGCCCCTGCACCTGTGTGGGAGACCTGGAAGAAGTTCCTGGCTCCTGGCTTCGGATCAGCCCAGCTCCGGGACTTGCAGCCAACTGGGGAGTGAACCAGTGGATGGAAGACCTCTTCCCCCCGCCACCTCTCTCCCTTTCTGCCTCTCTTTCTTTCTGTGTGCAACTCTGACTTTCAAATAAATAAATAAATCTGAAAGAAAGAAAGAAAGAAAGAAAGAAAGAAAGAAAGAAAGAAAGAAAGAAAGAAAGAAAGAAGATATCCTCACAATTGTAAAGGGGTGGGGTGGGGTAATTTTGTGATCTCTAAGACTTGAGCAAAAAACCTCAAGGAAGATGCAGCTGAAATTGGAGCCACTACTGTGTTGAGACAAAGAGGGAATTAGAATCAAACTGTTTACCAAGGAGAGTTTATATCACAGCATCTAGTAGAAAATATTTCCTAAGACATAATTTCTTGCTCTGTTTCGGCACGAAGCCCTTGAAAAGGCCTTGAACACGTCAGCTAAACACTCTGGGCTTCACTTCTCTGGCTGCGGGGAGGAGAACTGTGCATCCCCCCCCCCCCGCCCCCCGAAGGACAAGGAGAGAGACTGTGGGACCGGAGTGGAGTGCTGTGAGCCAGATGAGGACCAGCAGTAGCTCAGGCCAGGGGGACGGCCACACAGGTGGAAGAAACTTGAAGATGGCAAGAGACATCGGCTGCCCTGGCTGACAGTTTTGTTGCTGTGTCCAGCATTAGGAAAAGAAAGTTTGGTGTCAAACAGCATTTAGCGTGCTGCTCGCTTCGGCTCTGAGGAGAGCAGGCTCTCGAAGCCTACTAGTGAATCACAAAGCGATTGCTTTGACATGGAGCATTTCACCCAGTCCTCGACTACATTTGTCCATACTTACCCAGACAAACCGTATTAAAAGTACATGAAATCAGGACAATCACTCTGCCAGCATGCCTAGCCTCTGCCCATGCACAAACTAAAACAAGCCAGGAAATGTCTGCTAAACATAATCTTTTTCTAAGTCACCAGAAATATGGTTGGCAGTGGCGGGTGACAACTTCTGTCGTTACTCTAATGATGTAAACGGCTCCCCCAGGATGATTTAGCTTGCTGCAGACAAAACGCTTATTGCTTTTTACTCGTATAGGACACAGATGATTGCTAAGAAACTTGAACCCATATTTAGGGCTTTAAGCTAATCTAACAGACCAGCCGCATCCTATGGAGGATAAAGGCGATTTAACAGGAATGCATTTCACAACCTAAATTACTGCCATATTGCTTTCTGTATGTACAATCTATTAGTCCTGGTTTATTGGGATTTTGAAAAACCAAAGGAATTTCTTGGCATCCTTCCAACCCTTCCCCAGCCAGTACTCGGTAATCAATAGTTTTTTTTAGCTAGGGCTGCCACGGCTGAGCTGTGAGAGTAAATGCCTGCCTGCCTAAAAACCACATACTAAGATACCTCAAGAAGTTCACGGCTGGGGTGTGAAGGTTGAGGTGTTGTAGTGTAGCATGTGGGGCCACCGCCTGCAATGCTGGCATCCCATACAGGCTCCAGTTCTATCCAGCTCCCTGCTAATGCACCTAGAAGGGAAGTGGAGGATGACCCATGTGTCCCTGCACCCACATGGGAGACCCGAAGGAAGCTCCTGGCTCCAGGCTTCCATCTGGCCCAGCCCCAGCCCATGCAGCCATTTGGGGAGGGAGCTAGCAGATGGAAGGTGTCTCTCTCTCTCTCTCTCTCTTCTCTATAACTGTACCTTTCAAATAAATAAATCTTTAAAAAAATCAAAAAAAAAAAAGATCTTGGGAAGTGGAATTAAATGACAAGTTTATTGTGACACACACAAAAATTTAATTCATGCATACATAGTTTTTCATAATAGGTGCTTTCCAAGAACTTTTTGATGTCACCTTATACAGCCTCCGGCTGACAGGTAACTTAATTAGTAGTTTCTAAATATCTGCCAGGAGACCAGATACTTCAAAATGTCCTGGGTGATCACTAAAAACATGGATTGGGGGATAAATAGTTGACTTAGTGGCTAAGACACCCACCTACTTCCCCTACCAGAATGCACGGGTTCAACCCCCAGCTCTGGCTCCAGACTCCAAATTCCTGCTAATGAGACCTGGGAAGACAGCAGGTGATGCCTTGAGTGATGGGATTCCTGCCACCCATGTGGGAGATCTGGATGGAGTTCCTGGCTCCCAGCTTCAGCCCCTAGGCTGTGTGGGCCTTTGGGCAGGGGCCAAGGGGTGGGATCTCTCTGTTTCTCTCTCTCACTCTCTCAAATAAATAAATAGATAAATAAACATGGATGTGGTGGACCTCACTGAGACCTGCTGAACAAGCGCCTCTGGGAGCAGGGCTGGGGGCTCTGCACATCTGACAAGTTCCCAGGGGAGCACGGTGTCAGCCAGGCTTGACAACTTCCCTGAGAGATCACCCGCGTGGAAAAAAAGGAGAGGCCAGTTCTGTGGCTTAGAGGGTTAATCCTCTGCCTGTGGCGCCGGCATCTCATAAGGACGCCAGTTCTGGTTTCAGCTGTTCCACTTTCGATCCAGCTCTCTGCTACAACCTAGGAAAGCAGTGGACATGGCCCAAGTGTTTGGGCCGCTGCAACCACATGGGAGACCTGGAGGAAGCTCCTGGCTCCTGGCTTTGTATTAGCCCAGCTCCGGCCATTGCGTTCATTAGGGGAGTGAACCAATGGACAGAAGACCTTTCTCTCTGTCTCTCCCTCTCACCGTCTGTAATTTTACCTCTTGAATAAATAAATAAAACCTTTTTTAAAAAATTAGAAAATATCTGGCACTCCACATGGAGACCTTGTGACCTCAAGCCAGTGTTAGCCCGACTAGAATTTCCTTACCTTGGTTGCACATCCAGCCTAGCAGCTAAGACAGCCACGTCTTGGGCCAGCACTGTGGTGTGGTAGGTTAAGCCCTCACCTAAGGTTTGAGTCCACTTCTGATACAGCTCCACTTCCAATACAGCTCCCTCCTAATGTGCCTGGGAAGCAGCGGCCCAAGTCCCTGCACCCGTATGGGAGGCCCGGAAGAAACTCCTGGCTCCTGGCTTTGGATTGGCCCAGCTCCAGCCACAGGATTGGCCCAGCTCTGGCCGTTGAGGCTATTTGAGGAGTGAACCAGCAGATGGAATACTTCTCTCGCTCTCTGACTCTGCCTCTGCCTCTCTGCAGCTTGCCTTGCAAATAAATAAATAAATCTTAAAAAAAAAAAAAAAAAAAAAAAGACATTCACGTCTCACTTCAGAGTACACAGGTTTGATTCCTGGCTCAGGCTTTTTGATTACAGCATCCTGCTAATGGAGACAGCAGTGACATCTTAAGTAACTGGGTCTCTGCTGTGCCTCTGCCACCACAGGAGGAATCTGGATTGAGTTCCTGGCTTCCAGCTTCAGCCCTGACTCAGTCCTGGCCATTAGAGGCATTTTTTTTTTTAAAGATTTACTTATTTATTTGAAAGAGTTACACAGAGAGAGAAGGAGAGAGAGAGAGAGAGAGAGAGAGAGAGTTTTCTTCCATCCACTGGTTCACTCCCCAAATTGGCCGCAGTGGCCGGAGCTGGGCTGATCCGAAGCCAGGAGCCAGGAGCTTCTTCCGGGTCTCCCACGCAGGTACAGGGACCCAAGGACTTGGACCATCTTCCACTGCTTTCCCAGGCGACAGCAGAGAGCTGGAACAGAAGCAGAGCAGCCAGGACTCAACCGGCACCCCTACAGGATGCTGACACTGCAAGCAGTGGCTTTACCAGCTACGCCACAGCGCCGGCCCCACAGGCATTTTTATCAGCAGATGGGAGCTCTTTTCTCTATCTCTCTCTCTACCCCTCAAATAAATAAATATTTTAAATATTTCCTTATCTTTGCGAGGCAGTGAGCTGTGAGATAAATACCAAAAACAAGAATCCCACTCTGCCACGTACAGATTTTAAATAAGGGCACTAAAACTTTCTGAGCTCATTTTTTTCCATGAGTAAAATAGAGAAAATAATACCTATCCCTCAAGATTGTATAAGAAGATTAAATTATATAATAAACATAAAAATGCCTGGAAGTATTGTACAAGTGTTAGCAGATATTCATTCATTCCACTAATATTTATTTAACACTCAAAATATGTTTTGGGGGGCCAGAACTGTGATACAGTGGGTTAAAGCACCAGTCTGCAGCACTGGCATTCCCATGTAGGTGATGGTTTGAGTCCCAGCTGCTCCACTTCTGATTCAGCTCTCTGCTATGGCCTGGGAAGCAGTAGAGGATGGGCCAAGTCCTTGGGCACCCACACCCGTGGGAGAGACCTGGAGGAAGCTCCTGGCTCCTGGCTTCGGATCTGCCCAACTCCGACCATTGCAGCCATTTGGGGAAGTGAACAGCAGATGAAAGACACCCCCCCTCCCCATCTCTACCTCTCTCTGTAACTCTGTCTTTCAAATAAATAAAATAGATTTTTTTTAAAGATTTTATTTATTTATTTGACAGGTAGAGAGTTACAGACAGTGAGAGAGAGACAGAGAGAAAGGTCTTCCTTCCATTGGTTTACTCCTCAAAAGGCCACAACAGTCGGTGCTGCACCGATCCGAAGCCAGGAGCCAGGTGCCTCCTCCTGGTCTCCCATGTGGGTGCAGGACCCAAGTGCTTGGGCCATCCTCCACTGCCTTTCTGGGCCACAGCAGAGAGCTGGACTGGAAGAGGAGCAGCCGGGACTAGAACCCGGTGCCCATATAGGATGCCAGCGCTGCAGGCGGAGGATTAACCTACTGCACCAAGGCGCCGGCCCCAATAAAATAGATCTTTAAAAAATATATGTCCTAGGTTCTGGGGATGTACCTGTGATGTAGACACAGTCCCTGCCTAACAACATGGGCTTCAGTGTATAGAAAAAGAAAACAACAAATAAAAATGTACAGGGAGTGCAGTGGAGGATGGCCCAGGTGCTTGGGCCCTGCACCCCATGGGAGACCAGGAAAAGCACCTAGCTCCTGGCTCCTGCCATCGGATCAGCGCGGTGCGCCGGCCGCAGCGCCGGCTGCGGCGGCCATTGGAGGGTGAACCAACGGCAAAAGGAAGACCTTTCTCTCTGTCTCTCTCTCTCACTGTCCACTCTGCCTGTCAAAAAAAAAAAAAATGTACTTGTTTCAATGTACACAATGCAGTGAGCACACACAGGACAAAACACCCACCCCAACTGTGGAGACCACAGAAGGCTTCCTGGAGAAGAGGAAATCTAACTCAAGACCTGTAGTTAACCAAGGAAGCGAAGAGGGGGGAGAGGCCAGGAGAGTAAGGGAGAGTTACAGGCGGCCACCAGGTTTCTGGCTGAGCGGCTGCATCTTTTCCTGGTATAAGAAACATCAAAAGGCAGCTTGTTCAGAAGACACCATAATAAATTCCGTCCTGAATGGAATGCGCCTAAGGTGGCTGCGGATAGCCAGGGAAAGCTGTCCAGCAGGCAGCTGGATAAAAGGCTCTGGGGCTCAGGAGCTTGATTTTGCATAAAGCTATAGATTTGGAAGTCGTTATCATGTAGATAATGTTTGAAAGCATGAAAGAATTATAGACAGTAAAAAGAAGAGAGTCTACCACAGGTAAAAAAAGAGGAAGCTACAAAAGGCTTTGGATTTCAGTCTTCCCTTCTTTTATGTGGGCTTTATTCCACCAAATATCCTACCTTTTTATTTGTTTAACCTCTACCTTTCTCCTTATTCTTTTCCATGGGCATTGAAATATACTGAGTTTCTACCATCAAGAAGATAAATAGCTTTTGTCCCCCGCCGTAAGTCTCTCCGCCTCTCTCCTGAGCTGAACTTCTTCAGGTAGAAGCCGCCTCAATCTCCTTTCCCTCACTCGCTGTTCACGGCTCAACCCACGCCAGTCTGGCTGCTGTCCCTGTCTCTCCATTGAAGCACTCTCACCAAGGTCCTGAATAATCTGTTTGCTGACAGTTCCAGAAGACACACCTTGGGTTTTATCTTCCCTGGCATCAGGAGGTTCTGAAGATTGGAAACGTCAATTCCTCCTCCTTTGCTGCTTAGCTTCATACTTCCCTGTTTCACCTGCCGCTGCTCTAACTGCTCCTTCTCAGTCAATTCCTTTGGCTGTTTCTTCTTTCTCAGTCTCTCTCTCTCTCTCTCTCTCTCTCTCTCTCTCTCTCTCTCTCAAATCACTATTCCTGCAGGTGTTGTGGCACAGCAGGTTAAACAGCTGCCTTGGACACCGGCATCCCTTATGAGCAGTCAGTTCAAGACCCGGCTGCGCCACTTCTGACACAGCTCCCTGCTAATGTGCCTGGGAAAGTAGCAGAAGATGGAGCAAGTGCTTGGGTCTCTACCACCCAGCTGGGAGACCCAGACTGGGTTCCTGGCTCCTGGCTTCTGTCTGGCCCAGTCTCAGATGTTGTGGTCATTTTGGAAGTGAACCAGCAGATCTCTTTCTCCCTCCCTGCCTCTGTAACTTTGACTTTCAAATTAATAAATACAATAAAATCACTACTCCTCAGCATTCTATCTTAAGGCCTTTTCTTGATGTACAAACATGTTCTCTTTCCTTCCCTCCACCCAGCATTTTAATCCATACCCAAATTATTGACCTAGGATCATCAGAAGTCCAACATTTCATTTTAACAGGCTAAATGGGAACAGGGTGGCTGTAGCCATCGGTCATTTTGGGGGAGTTTGATTGCAGGAAGTTTAAGTAGCACCGATTTATGGTTTGTATTTTCCTGGGGGAAAAAAAAAAACAGCAAGCTCATCTGCTGAAGATGTGCTAGAAAGTGACAGGGTTCAGGGCCAGCATTACGGCGGGGCAGGTAAAGGCACTGCCTGCAGTGCCAGCATCCCATATGGGTGCCAGTTTGAGTCCTGGCTGCTCCGCTTCCCTTCCAGCTCTCTGCTATGGCCTGGGAAAGCAGTAGAAGATGGCCCAAGTGTTTGGGCCTCTGCATCCCTGTGGGAGACCTGGAAGAAGCCTCTGGCTTCAGATCAGCCCAGCTCCGGCCACTGCTGCCATCTGGGGAGTGAACCAGTGGATGAAAGACCTCTCTCTCTCTCTTTCTCTCTCTGTTTAAATCTTTTTTTAAAAGAAATGCACTCTGGGTGAAAGCAGAGAACTGTATCAAATGTAAGAGTTCTAGCACTGTGCCTGGCATATGGAAGGAAGGTGACAATACCTACCACTGCTGTTGTTGTACCATTATCACTCAGTGCCTCCCGTGTTCTCTGCAAGTGGGAAAGGGGTATGGTGGGTACAAAGAATAAGACGTCTCTGCCCACCAGGAGCTCAAGACTAGGATTGGAAAAAGATTACTATTCAATAGTATGGTAGGAACTTGAGGGAAATGTAGTGCTTGAGTTGGGACAGCACTGAAAGTTGGCCCAAGAGCTTGGACTCTTGAACCCAGATGAGAGACCCAGATGAAACTCCTGGCTCCTGGCTTCAGCCGGGCCCAGCTCTGGCTGTTGTGGTAATCTGGGTGAGTGAACCAACAGACAGAAGGTCTCTATCTCTATCTCTATCTCTATCTCTATCTCTATCTCTATCTCTATCTCTATCTCTATCTCCCCTTCTCTGTAACTCTTCCTTTCAAATAAATAAAATAAATCTTAAAAAAAAAAAAAGTTGTACGTTCACTAATATTAGGAAAGAGGAAAAGTTTTGAAATACTCATCATGGAGGATTGGAAAGAACACTCAGCATGGATGAGAGGGTTGCTGAGAAATGCTAGGTCTTGGTTAAAGTGGAAACAATTGTGGTGGAATGAGAAGGCCATGCCAAGGTGGCCACTGGCAAGTGGGCGTCAGTTACTCAGGAATGGCTTTGAAACCCACTTGGCAACGGAGCCTGCCTGGCAACAGGCTGTGATTGGATGGATTTGAAACCCACATGGCAAATGGAGCCTGCCTGGCAACAGGCTGTGATTGGATGGCTTTGGAAACTGCCTGGCAACAGGCTGTGATTGGTTGGGGCATAGACCGCCCCTTGACCAGATTGGCTGGTCTTGGCTGTATAAGCTGTTGTACCAACTGAAATAAAGGAGTCTGCGGGCTGCTTGCCTCAAGCCTGCTTTCACCCAGCTCCCGGGGTCTGTGTGGTGACTCCGAGCCTCTTGCCCGGACCACCTTCCTCCTCTCAGAAACGATTCCACTGCAACATTGTTGAGAAAGGCTTTCAAATGTGTCCAATCCACCTGTGATTTTCTATAGCAGCCTAAATACAAACAAGGAGAAGGCCACAGGTGATATGACCAAAGGTGAGATTTTTTCCCAATGAACCCATCAAGGAAAAGTAAAGAAGTAAAGGGATTAAGGATAATAGTGGAAGAGTGTCCAAAAATGTTGATCCACACAGGTCTAGGGTGAGACAAGAGAAAGTTTAAACAGAGTCAAAGAGTGAAAGTCCCGATAAGTTCAGAAGAACAGCTGCGGTTGGTCAGACCTGAACAAGCAAACTGGAAGAGTGTGCGTTTGCTCAGCGAGTGCTATCATGGATTTTATTGTATCTGAGCTGGTATGGTCTAGATGATGACCGAAGGTCAGCCTCTGGTCATGTTGGTGTCTGAAGATGAATACAGGTGCTGGTAGTTGAAAACTAAAGGTGAGTTCACGCCACGGCAGGGCCCGCTTCTGTGAAATCATCATGCCCCAACTCAGAAGTCATGTAACCTTCCTTGACATTACTCTCCTAAGAGCATTTCTATTATTCTTTCCCCCTGTTTATCTCTACTTGACCGTAAACTCTTCAGGAAAAGACATTAGATCTTCCTCCGCCCACCACAGTGCACGCAGTCACTCAGCATACAATGACCAATGTGTGGACGATGCCTAGTAACAAGTGCTTGACTGGGACTTCATATCGCAGGCTTCTTTCTCCAGCTCCTGGAATATTTCCCTGTTGTTATTGATAAAGACAAGTAAGCATTTCATTTCCTGTCCATAGATAATTTTCTATGAATGATGAGACATTTCCTTTTTTAAAAATAAATTATTTTTAGATATGGAATGAAGATCATTATTTTTCCCCTCAAATAACAGTCCTCTATCACTTTTTCTCACATCAGAACCAAGCCAAGTTTTGCCTGCTGTGGAAATTAAATCTTCAGATAGATCCTTCCTTGATACAGAATCATTATTTCATTCCATGAATGATTTATTAGTTGCCTTCCATGTGTCAGGCAGTCTTGTAACAAGGCTCTGGGGATAGAATGATGAGCAAGACAATCTCCTCCCTCAGCCAGACATGTGGATGGGCGAGGAAGCAAGAAAATGGCCCAGCAAGGACTGTATCAGTCAAGATAGGATGCGGTAACCAACAGCCCCCAAGTCTCTGCGGCTGAGAGGCAACAAGGGCCTCTGCTCACCTGTGCCAAGTCTGCTGCTTATTTTAGGAACTCTCCATGGCAGCTGCCCCCCCATATAACGAGGCACCATTTCACCTTTCCATCAACCAAATTGACAATGAGAAGGAGAAGGGGGTGGGGAGCTGAGCACAAAAACAAAGAGCATGAATTCTGCTCACAAATCATCAGCCAAATTAAACTATTCGGCCACACCTGAATTCAAGGAGGTAAGATGGTTCAATCGTCTCATGTGCTCAGAAGGACAGGACTAGATACAAGTCAGCAGGGAAAGTACTTACCACAATGGCAATGCAGGAGAGATTATTTTGTAGAGTGCTCTAACAGCAAACAGAAGGAGGCAGGAATTTGGTGCAGTGGTTAAGACTGCAGGTGGTAGGGATGCCCGTATCTCATATCAAGAGCCTGGGTTCGGGGCCAGCACTGTGGCGCAGCAGGTTAACGCCCTGGCCTGAAGCGCCGGCATCCCATATGGGTGCCAGTTCTAGTCCCGGCTGCTCCACTTCCGATCCAGCTCTCTGCTATGGCCTGGGAAAGCAGTAGAAGATGGCCCAAGTCTTTGGGCCCCTGCACCCACGTGGGAGACCCAGAAGAAGCTCCTGGCTCCTGGTTTCAGATTGGCACAGTTCCAGCCATTGCAGCTAATTGGGGAGTGAATCATTGGATGGAAGACCTCTCTCTCTCTATCTCTCCCTCTCTCTTTCTCTCTCTCTCTGCCTCTCTTCTCTCTGTGTAACTCTGACTTTCAAGTAAAAATAAATAAATCTTAAAAAAAAAAAAGAGTCTGGATTTGAGTCCTGGCTCCACTCCCAATTCCAGCTTTCTGCTGATGTGCATCTAGGGAGGCAGCAGGTGCTGGCTTAAGTGGTTGGGTCCCTGCCACCCATGCAGGAGACCCTGGGTATGTCCTCAGTTCTCAGCTCCTCACTTCAGCCTGGCCCAGGCCCAGCTCTTGTAGGCATTTGGGGAGTAAACCACCAAATGGAAGATCTCTCTCTGTCTCTGTCTCTGTCTCTGTCTCTCTCTCTCTCTCTCTCTCTCACACACACACACACATACACACACTCACTAAGAAAAAAATTAAATAAATTGTCTTTGAAAACCAGCTAGGAGCAGTTTTTTTCATATCTGGGAGAGTCAGGAAGGCTTCCTGGAGGACACAATATTTCATCTGAAACCCAGAAGATGAACAGAATGTAAATAACTGAGTAGATGGCTGAAGGTGAGGTGGCCCCTTTGGGAGGAACAGCTCATATAAAGAAAGCATGGGAGATTTATCCCTTCACCTAGTCCTATTAGTGCTACAGAAGTTGCAGCCCAAAACATGGATATAATGGGGAAGTACATAGCCCATAAATATTTGCAATTATTATGTTTCAATCAAAAATAAAACAAATTTTTCAATAAACGGTAAAGAATCAAAGCTGTAAAATAAGTAATAAGTCTAAAAACACATAAATATATGCTTACACACATATATAAGCATATATATGTGTGTATATATGTATATATAAATATATACAATGTCTTCAAAAAATTAATATAAAACATATCAGAAAACTATGCATGGATATTTTTAAAGATTTGCACAAAAATAATCTTTTAATTCAGTTTTTCTACAAAGTTTTTGAAGTATACTTATATTTAATTATACATAAAAATAAAGATTAGGGGTTGGCATTTGTCACAGCAGTTATGACACTCCCTTCTGGTGTCAGAGTGCTTGGGTTTGAGTCCTGAGTCTGCTTCTGACCCCAGCTTCCTGCTAATGCCCATTCTGGAAGACAGCAGGTGATGGCTCGAGTACTTGGGTCCCTGTCACCCATGTGGGAGAGCTGGATTGAGTTCCTGCCTCCTGTCTTCAGCTGGACCCAGGACTGCTGTCCACATTTGGACAGTGAACCAGTAGGTGGAAGATTTCTGTCTGTCCCTCTGTGTGTGTGTGTATGTGTGTGTACCTGCCTTTCTTTCTCTGCCTTTCAAACAAACAAAATACATTTGAACATAACTCATAAATAAAGAGGTGGAGATAGGTATTACTGAAGTTTTGTGTTTTTTTTTTTAACAGGCAGAGTGGATAGTGAGAGACAGAGAGAAAGGTCTTCCTTTGCCGTTGGTTCACCCTGCAATGGCCGCTGTGGCTGGTGCACCGTGCTGATCCGAAGCCAGAAGCCAGGTGCTTCTCCTGGTCTCCCATGGGGTACAGGGCCCAAGCACTTGGGCCATCCTCCACTGCACTCCCTGGGCCACAGCAGAGAGCTGGCCTGGAAGAGGGGCAACCGGGACAGAATCCGGTGCCCTGACCGGGACTAGAACCCGGTGTGCCGGCGCCGAAGGTAGAGGATTAACCTATTGAGCCACGGCGCCGGCCTGAAGTTTGTTTGTTTTTTTTTAATTATTTACTTTATTTGAAAGATAGAGAGTTGCCATTCACTGATTCACCCCCCCAAACGTCTACAATAGCTGGGCTGGGCCAGGCTGAACTCAGAAGCCAGGAATTCAATCTGAGTAGCAAGGACCCAAGAGTGTGAGCCATCACCTGTTGTCTCCCAGGTTATACATTAGCAAGAAGGAAGCAGAAGGGGCCAGTGCTATGGCACAGCAGGTTAGCTGCAGCCCACAGTGCCAGCATCCCATATGGGCACCAATTTGAGTCCTGGCTGCTCCTCTTCTGATCCAACTCCCTGTTAATGCATCTGGGAAAGCCGTGGAAGATGCTCCAAGTCTCTAGGCCTCTCTATCCACATGGGAGACAAATGGCCCCACCCTGGCCATTGAGGCTATTTGGGGAGTGAACCAGCTAATAAAAGATCTCTCTCTTGGCCTCTCCATCTCTCTCTGTAACTCTGCCTTTCAAGCAAATAAATAAACCTTTAAAAAAGAAAAAAGAACATTGGCACTGTGGCACAGTGGGTTAACACCTTGGCCTGGAGCACCGGCATCCCATATGGGCACTGGTTCGAGACCTGGCTGCTCCACTTCTTATCCAGCTCTCTGCTATGGCCTGAGAAAGCAGTAGAAGATGGCCCAAGTCCTTGGGCCCCTGCACCTGCATGGGAGACCCAGAATAAGTTCTTGGCTCCTAGCTTCAGATCAGCACAGCTCCAGCCATTGCAACCAACTAGGGAGTGAACCATCGGATGGAAGACCTCCCTCTCTCTTGCTCTGCCTCTCCTCTCTCTGTGTAACTCTGACTTTCAAATAAATAAATAAATCTTAAAAAAAAAAAAGACTTATTAAAGAAGGAGAAGGTGAAGAAAGCAGATCTGGGATTCAACCCCAGGCTCTCTGACATGGGTTGCAGGTCCCCCAAGCAGTGTCCTAACCACTATGCCAAACGCCCAGTCCAAGCACCTCTCTAAAGCTGCATATTTCCAAACATCCTCAGATGATAAGAGCTGTCAATCCCATTTTACAGATGAGACAACTGTGAATGATGATACAAAAATGAATCTCCAAGGATACATAGCTAGTCTTGGTGGGAGCAGATTTAAACCTGTGACTATCTTAACTGAAATCCTGCTTAAACTACATTTAATTAAATTACTACCAACAGAAGTAGAACTGCCAAGTTCATTTAGAATGAGGATGATACTATATTTGAGTGAAATTTTCTTCATACAGGTACATCCGTATTAAGCAAGTCCAAACCATGAGCCAATCGTAAAGTCTAATGAATACTGTCGGTGGTGATGGCGACCCTCTGGCACAGACATCAAAGAGACACAGCTAAAGGCTTCCAGTTTGATTTTCAAGTTCCTTTCTCATACTTCTATGACCCCTCCAAATTTTCTTAGTTGGCTGGAAGCAACTCAACTCTCAGAATCATCTATCTCTTTCACTCATCTTGAACACACTTGTTAGTGCAGATTAGAACTTGTTAAAGATTAATTCTTAAAGCATCCTCAAGCTTTCTTTTCCAACAAAGGAAACATCAATTATAGGCTCACACATAAACTTTGCCCCTTTCTTGAATGCTTGCTGCCCTTTATAAATCTTAGATTTCTTCCCCTTGAGTATTTGTTCAAAGGAGAGATTTTATTGCCTCCAGGGGTTGTTAAACTGATTGCAATACTGCCTATTTAGAGCAGTTCAGTGGGAATTAAGCTGGTTCAATGCTGTCAGACCTAGAATATAGCTGTCAAATAGCATTACAAGTAAAACACCCTTGATAAGAAATAATGACCAAATGTCAATCTGTTTTTCACTACCCTTTCTACAGACTTCCCCTGCCACACAAAAAGGCAATATTTTACACTTTATAGTAATAGAACATTGCTGATATTTCTGTTAAAATTCTAGCAGTGTTTTCAATGATAAAAATATAGTTCTAAATGCAATTTGGGCTTAAGAGTGATGGAATCATTTCTTTCCTTTTAATGAAGTATTTGGCAATCTTTAAAAACTAACAAATTTTATTAATGTAAATAGGTACAGTGTTGTCTTAAAACAATTGTTCAGTATTATCACTCCACTGTTCATCCGCTCAACTAACATTTGATAAGCCCAGTGATTCTGGTATTATGCTAGACATGAGGGTTCCTTGTGAGTCATTTTAGAGTCTATGTCTAATCCTACAAGTAATATGGAGTAAAAGAAATATTTGAAACCTGATCAGATTAATTTTCAGAGAAGTTAATTTGGCTAGAGGGTGATCCCCTCATCCCTGCCATTCTCTCTCTTATCTCTCTCTTCTTTTCTTCATAGCAGATTACAAGTCATAAGTATATATAGATTTATACCCATCCATGTAAGCATAGATAGTGTCTACTTTGTTCATTATTATTTACCCAGAACCCTATTTACTACTTGCTATAGAATCCATTTGGTAATTAGTTGTATGATTAAATGAATGAACAAATATTTCAATGGATTATATATTTTATCTTGTTTATGTCTGTCACCTTTTCTAATTTCTAAATGTTAGATATATATAATGAATGAAAAACACATTGAGGGGTTTAGATTGTAATTTAAGAGATTAGAAGGCAGTTACAGTTCATTCACGATGATCTAACAAGAGGCAGTGATATCGTGGCAAAATAGGACTTGATTACATATTGAATATGTGGGAAAAAAAGGTGCTTCAGAATAGCTTACAAGTTCCTAACCTGACAAAGTGAATGTTGATACCCTCAAATAGAAAAGTTTGTATTTAACGTTAAAAGACCATCCAGCTGGGGCCAATGCTGTGACATAGTGGGTAAAGCCTCCACCTGCAGTGCCAGCAACCTGTATGAGCTCCAGTTCAAGTTCCAGCTACTGCACTTCCGATCTAGCTCCCTGTTAATGCACCAGGGAAAGCAGCAGAAGATGACCCACGTCATTGGGCCCCTGCACCCATGGGGGAGACCCAGAAGATGTTCCTGGCTCTTGGCTTTGGATTGGCCCAGCTCTGGCCATTGTGGCCATTTGGAGAGTAAACCAACAAATGGAAAACACCTTTCTCTCTCTCTCTCTCTCTCTCTCTCTCTCTCTCTCTGCCTCTCTGAAACTGCTTTTCTAATAAACCTTTTTTAAAAGAAAAAGGTCACCCACCTAATCACTGATGAAATACTATTTCTAACATTTAGAAATTAGAAAAGATGCCCAAGACACAAACAAGATAAAATATATAACCCATTGAAAATATAGCTTGCATAACTTTTTAATTTTTTAACATATTTGTGTATTTATTTTATTTGTTTGAAAGGCAGAGAGAGACAGAGACAAACAGATCTCCTATCCACAGTTCACTCCCAATCACCTGCATCAGCCAGGGCTGGGCCAGGCCAAGGCCAGGGGCCATAAACTTAGTCCAGATCTCTTAACATGAGTGGCAGAAACCCAACTACTTAAGCCATCACCTGCTGCCTCCCAAAGTGCTCATTAGCAAGAAGCTGGAGCCAGGAATGGACTCAGACACAAACTCAAGCACTCCAATATGGGATGTGGGCATCCCAAGCAGTGTTTTAACTATGTTGCCGAAGGGCCAGGATTGTGGGGTAGTAGGTTAAGCCTCTACCTGCAATGCCAGCATCCCATACGGGCTCCTGTTAGAGACCCGGCTGCTCACTTCCAATCCAGCTCCTGGCTAACATGCCTAGGAAAGCAGCAGAAGATGGCCCAAGTGCTCAGGTCCCTGCATCCATGTGGGAGACCTGGAAGAAGCTTTTGGCTCCTGGCTTGGGCCTGGCTCAGTTTCAGCTATTGAGGCCATTTAGAGAGTGAACTAGTGTATTGAAATTTCTCTCTCTCTCCTTCTCCTCCTTCTCCTCTCTCTGCAACTCTGCCTTTCAAATAAGTAAACAAAGAAAAATTATGTTGCTAAACACTCACCCCTAACAGAATTTTGTTTTAAAGATTTATTTATTTATCTGAAAGGCAGAGTTACAGAGAGGCAGAGGCAGTGGCAGAGAGAGAGGTCTTTCATCCACTGGTTCACTCCCCAATGGCCACAACCGTCAGAGCTGGGCTGATCTGAAGCCAGGAGCCAGGAGCTTCTTCCAGGTCTCCCATGTGAGTGCAGGGGCCCAAGGACTCAGGCCATCTTCTACTGCTTTCCCAGGTCATGGCAGAGAACTGGATCAGAAGAGGAACAGCCGGGACTAGAACTGGAGCCCATACGGAATGCCAGCACTTCAGGCCAAGGCTTTAACCCACTGCACCACCACCACCACCACCACCACCACCACCCCGCTTTTCTAATTTGTCTCCCACACATGTCTCCTAGCTTTGGTTTTTCCTTAGTATAAGAAAAACTAATCTCATTACACTTGGTCATGCATCTCGTTTTCCACCAAGAATAGCTTGGTTGCTACTTCACCAAACCTATTTCTGAAACACTTCTGTTGTTTCTAAAACATCAAAACCATGCCCCGTAAAGAAAGATTTTTTCATTATTGAAAATATTACCAACAACAAAAAGTGCAACAGGATCTAGAAGAAATTCTAACAGAAGTATTCTGTAAATAATGTAAGAACAGCATCATTAGAAGAGGTGTCTACCTTTCCAAGGCATCCGTTTGGAAGGGACTCGTACTCAAATGAAGCAAAGTTTCTTTAATGGCTGCCAGATCACTGGTTCCTCCCTTTAGAATACGCAGTTGAATTACTAAAGCTTTAATTGTCTTTTTTTAAAGATTTATTTATTTATTTGAAAGAGTTACACAGAGAAGGAGAGAGAGAGAGAGAGAGAAAGAGAGAGGTCTTCCATCTGCTGGTTCACTCCCAAGATGGCCGCAATGGCCGGAGCTGTGCTGATCCAAAGCCAGGATCCAGGAGCTTCTTCTGAGTCTCCCACATGGGTGCAGGGGCCCAAGGACTTGGGCCATCTTCTACTGCTTTCCCAGGCCACAGCAGAGAGCTGGATCAGAAGAGGAGCAGCCAGGTCTCAAACTGGCACCCATATGGGATGCCGGCACTTCAGGTCAGGGCATTAACCTGCTGCGCCACAGCGCCGGCCCCAGCTTTAATTGTCTTTTAACAAAAGTTTATATGAAATAAATAGTTGGTTCCGATTTGATGCATTCTTTTCTTTTTCTTTTGAATATTTTTTCTTAAATTATTTGGGTGCTTTTCAAATATTAAAAGCATGACTAACAAAAACTATAATAAGCAAGTTATTTTAACATATCATTTCTCTATTGTATGAGTCAATAATAGATGAAACAACATTTTATTATAATTCTTACAGAGTTTTTTTAACAAGTAATTTTGGTGGCAACTCGGTGCCACTGTTGAAATTATTTTAAGGTTAAAATTCTAAAATAACTAAATATTCCTGGGATTTTTGTGTTTTATTACTTTTAACCCAAACACAAAAAAAAGGCATTCCCAAATCAGAAAAAAAAATTTTAGTTGTTGAGTCAGGCATAAAATTTGGAAATTTTTTATATATATACAAACAAATGTTTATCAGGCTCCCGTCACCTTTCCTAGCCTCTCTTGAGCCTTCTACATAGCTGTGAACTAAACAAATACAGAGCTTAAATTAGACATAAAAATCATGATGATTTTAAAAATAAAAGCTCTTAGACATAATATATAAAGAGCATATTACCATTGATCAAAGCAAATTTACTTTTGCCTTCATGAGAAATGAATAATGTGCATATCTTTATAAAATGAGTTCCAGGTTAATCTCTTTTTAACTGCCCTCCTGGGTTCAACGCACGGCTGCTCTGAGCTGTTTCTGTCTTTTCTCACTTTAGGTGTACTGCATGCATTACAGCTGCATGACTTTTGGCCAATAGCTTCCCTATGCCTGTTCTGCACTCCTTCTCTGTTCTCTAGTCAACAACCTCATCTTTCTCCACCAGCCCTTATATACCTTAATATTCGTAAAGACAACACCTGTAAATCATCCCTGCTGCCAACGTTTTCAGGAACTGGGGGCCGGGGGGTGTAGCAGGCACTGAAAACGCCTTGCTGTCCTTTGCCTCACTCTCATTCATCTGACTTGAACCTGTCCTCTCCATCAAACCAAGTCTGAGATGAACCACTCAGAGTTCCCCACTTCCTTGCATCCTCTACTGAGACCTCACGGCCTCAGCCAGCCTCGTCTCCCCTCCCCTTCCCTCCTCTCCCTGCCCTGCCCCGCCCCGCCCCACCCCGCCTTGCCTCCTCTCCTCACCTCTCCTCCCTGCCCTTCCCTCACATCCTCCCACTCAGCTCACTCACGCACATACACTCAGGGTCTGTTTTCCTGGTTTCCTCCTTGATCCTCTTACTCCCTTTAACTTCCTTCTCATTACCACCAAGGAAATACTTGACTTTCCTATTTTTATGTCCCAAGCTGGATTTACTTTTCAGTTCACTCTAATTTAGCTTCTGCCTCCTGAAAGCAAAACTTTCTGAAACCATGCCTATAATGGCAGCCAACTCTGACGTCTCCCTTGTAGTCCTCTCTCACGGGGCCCTAGACCATTCCTTCTTCCTCAGAATTTTTCAACCTTATTTTTATGCTATGCACCTCTTCGATGGTCTGATGCAACCTTTGGGTTACTCAAAATATTATCCTTAAATACCTGTACAAAAATAAAATACTTGAAACTACAAAGAACACAAATTTATAAAACTACATTTTTCACTTGTGAGAGAGTGGTGTGTACTACTTAGTTAAAGCGTTACGTGAGAGGATGAGTCAGTAGGTCAAATCACTACCATGATTTTGAAATTGTGATGAGATACCTACAACTTAATGTAGCACGAATCAATTTCTGTTAATGAAATCCAGAGGTATCATAAATACTAATATGATTTGTTACCAATAATAAATTTTATTCAGTTTAGAGTTTTACATTTCATATTTAGGTCTTTGAAACATTTTAAGTTCAACTTTATGTATGACGTGAAATAGAGTTCCAACTGTATTAGAGATCAGTTGGTGAGAAGTAAAACAGTGTTACAATGTTCCCAACACATTATAATAAACAATCTATCATTTCCCACCCATTTTATGATGCCACCACATATCCACGTCTCCACACTATTTATTTTAGTTCTTTTTCTATTGTTCTTATATCTGTACCATATGGTCTATTATAAAATAGCTTTGCATATCTTCCTTGTCTTTGTTTTCTTTTTCAAAAAACAATGTCTTATTGTTATTTGTCCATGTAATTTTTTTTTTTGACAGACAGTGAGAGAGAGAGAGAGAGAGAGAGAGAGAGAGAGAGAGAGAAAAGCTTTCCTTCCTTCCAAATGGCCACCACGGCCAGCATGCTGCGGCCGATCGAAAGCCAGGAGCCAGGTGCTTCCTCCTGGTTTCCCATGCCGGTGCAGGGCCCAAGTGCTTGGGTCATCCTCCACTGCACTTCTGGGCTACAGCAGAGAGCTGGACTGGAAGAGGAACAACCAGGACAGAATCCAGTGCCCCGAATGGGACTAGAACCCGGTGTGCCGGTGCCGCAGGCGGAGGATTAGCCTAGTGAGCCGCGGCACTGGCATGTCCATGTAATTTTTTTAATTTGAGTTCTTGAAAGTATGCTTCTACAATTTCTTTGGAAGTGTATAAAATGTATAGACCAATTGAGGAAGAATTTGGTATTTTTACAATAAATAATCTCAACCAAACACATTTCATCCCTCCATTTATTCTGATCTTTTAAATCCATCTTAAGAGTGAAAATTTTCTCTTTAAAGGTACTATATATTCCTTTTTTTTAAAGAAAGAATTTTTTTATATATTTGAAAAAGTGCTAGACAGAGAAGGCGAGAAACAAATCTTTCACCCATTGATTCACTCCCTAAATGGCCACAATGGAGAATTGATCCAGGCCAAATCCATGATCCCAGAACTCCATCTGGGTCTCCCACACGGGTGGCAGGGGACCAGGTACTGGGGCCATCTTCCACTGCTGTTCCAGGCATACCAGCAGGGAGCGGGATTGGAGGCAAAGCAGCTGGGACACAAACAAGCACGCCATTCCTTAAAGGATGCTTGCATTACGGGAGGCAGCTTAGCTAACTACACCACAACACCAGCCTCTTTGTATTCTGTATTATTTAATTTCCAGATACTTCAGAGTTTTCTTCTACTATATGGTGAATAATTTCTTTTCTATCATTTCTAGTTGGTTATTGTTAATATAAAGGATTGATACTTATTTTTGTAACCCTATCTTGTATCAAATAATGTTCTTGAAGTTTCACATAAGCTTTAGCTGACTACTAAATTTTGCCAGATTTTCTATGTTGATAACTATGGCAGCCACAAATGATGACTGTTATGTCTTTTCCCAATACCTCATTTAATTCTCCAGTACAATGTTGGGTCACATTAAAATAAGGATAAGTAGGGCCTGGCGCTGTGGTGCAGTGGGTTAAAGCCCCAGCCTGCAGCACTGGCATCCCTTATGGGCACTGGTTCTTGTCCTGGCTGATCTACTTCTGATCCAGCTCTCCGTTATGGCCTGGGAAAGCAGTAGAAGATGGCCCAAGTCCTTGGGTCCCTGCACCCACGTGGGAGACCCAGAAGATGCTTCTGGCTCCTGGTTTCAGATCAGCTCAGCTCTGGCTGTTGTGGTCATTTGGGGAATGAACCAGCAGATGGAAGACCTCTCTCTCTCTCTCTTTCTGTAACTCTTTCAAATAAATAAAATAAATATTTAAAAAATAAGAATAAGGAGATCTTTATGTTTTCCTGAATTTTAAAAGTCCATCTTTGTTAAGTATTATTATGTTTGTTGAAGATTATTGGAAAAAAAGTCTTTATTGTATATTATCCTTTCTAGTGCCAGTTTTCTTGATGTTTTAAAGGATAGATTTATGTTAAACTATATTCAAACTTTTCTGAATGCATTTAAATCATGTAATTTTTTTCTTCTTTAGTCTCTTAATATAATGAATTACTCTGATATATTTTTAGACACAAAATCTTTGTATTCTATAGATAAACTTACTTATTGTAATTTATCATTTTATTTTATAATGTCAGATTTTCATTACCTTATATTTCACTTAACATTTTCATAGTTTTAAAATGTTTATAAGTAAAATATATTTTTAATTTTCTTCACCTTCTATAATGTCTATCTGATTTTGGAATAACTGCTAACCTAAACATTTAAAATAAATAGGACATTTAATCATTAATTTTATTATAGGAATTTCTCCTCAATTCTAAAAACTGATTTGGCCAGTTGTCATTGGCAAAATCATCATTCTATTACCCCTTTTTTTTTCTTGCTCAACTTGTCTAAAATGAAGATATTCTCTTCCTTGGAAAGTGACAAAGGCCATGTGTAAAGCCAGCTGAGCCTGGGATTTTTTTTTTCTGGGGAAAATATATTTTTTTAACTTTTATGTAATGAATATAAATTTCCAAAGTACAGCTTATGGATTATGATGGCTTTCCCCCCACCATAATTTCCCTCCCACCCGCAACCCTCCCCTCTCCTACTCCCTCTCCCTTTCCATTCACATCAAGGTTCATTTTCAATTCTCTTTATATACAGAAGATCAATTTAGTATATATTAAGTAAAGCTTTCAACAGTTTGCACCCACATAGAAACAAAGTGAAAAAACTGTTTGAGTACTAGTTATAGCATTAAATCACAATGTACAGCACATTAAGGACAGAGATCCTAAATGAAGAGTAAGTGCACAGTGACTCCTGTGGTTGACCTAACAAATTGACACTCTTGTTTATGGCATCAGTAATCACCCTAGGCTCTTGTCATGAGTTGCCAAGGCTATGGAAACCTTTTGAGTTCACCGACTCTTATCATATTTAGACAAGGTCATAGTCAAAGTGGAAGTTCTCTCCTCCCTTCAGAGAAAGGTACCTCCTTCTTTGATGACCTGTTCTTTCCACTGGGATCTCACTCGCAGAGATCTTTCATTTAGGTTTTTTTTTTTTTGTTTTTTGTTTTTGTTTTTGTTTTTGCCACAGTGCCTTGGCTTTTCATGCCTGAAATACTCTCATGGGCTTTTCAGCCAGATCCGCATGCCTTAAGGGCTGATTCTGAGGCCAGAGTGCTGTTTAGGATATCCACCATTCTATGAGTCTGCTGTGTATCTCGCTTCCCATGTTGGATCGTTCTCTCCCTTTTTTATTCTATCAGTTAGTATTAGCAGACACTAATCTTGTTTGTGTGATCCCTTTGACTCTTAGTCCTATCATTATGATCAGTTGTGAACAGAAATTGATCACTTGGACTAGTGAGATGGTATTGATACATGCCCCTTGATGGGATTGAATTGGAATCCCCTGGCATGTTTCTAACTCTACCATTTGGGGCAAGTCCGATTGAGCATGTCCCAAATTGTACATCTTCTCCTTCTCTCATTCCCACTCTTATATTTAACAGAGATCACTTGGGGAAAATATCTTTATGACTACATATTCTTTATTAGTCTTGCTTTACTCAAATTTTCAATTTATTCTTGAAACAAAGTTTGCCATTTATATTATCCCAGACATTCTTGTTTTCTTGTTTTTTTTTCAACATTTTGGTGAACATTTATTCATAATCTTTAAATTTTATAGTATCTTTTGTATCTGCCACTATTACCTCCTTACTCTGTATTTTACCAAACTTAATTAGCCTCTCTATTTATTTCCTCATCTACAAAATGGAGATAATAACACCCACTTCATAGGATTGTTGTGAGGTCAAAACTCATTAATAGATGTAAAGAGTTTAGAACAATAGACAAGTGTACAAACGTGACAATCCAAATGTAAACACAATACAAATATCACAGTATAATTAGTTTATAAGGGTTAGCTGCTGTTGTCTATCTTATTAGTATTTTCAGAGAACAATTTCCTTTATGTGGTAATCTTCTCTAATTTGGGGGAATCTTATAGTTTATTGGCTTTGTCCCCTTTTTTGATTTTCTTCCTTATGATTTTCTTTTCCTATTGTATTCAATTTATTTTTTTCCAAATTTCTGTGCTGAAATACAGGTTTATTAATTCATTTCTTTGATTTTGTTCTATTTTCTCTATGTGAAGTACTATTTTGTCTTTTAAAAAATTTTTTACCCATTCATTTTCTCTCTATTCTAAAGGCACAGAGACAAAGAGAAAGGCA